>NC_057799.1:267981327-268281327 GCF_018294505.1 Triticum aestivum | reverse complement strand
GTGCAACCGCATGCATACGGGCGCCCCGACGTGATCATGCGCACGCCCAACCGTTGGCAGAGCACACGCGGAGGGACGCGAGCAGAGCCCTCCACGGTCGCCTCAACGGCGAGCAACCATATATATATGCATATAGCAGTTGAACACGCAAGGAAAAGCTGTCCACAAGCCGAGCGTGCCGACGGACGCGAGCAGAGCGCGCCAACGGACGCGAGCAGAGCACGACGCGGCGCCTAAGGGCGAGCACAACACGCTGCAGCGCCTAACGGTGGGATAGACCTTCATTCAAGCCAATCAAAATAAGACTGGAACAGACATGTCTGTATTGACCAAAGGGATCGCACATGTCTGTATTGACTGGAACGAGAATGCAATAGCAAAATAAGAATTACGGCCACGATGATGCAATCGCAGTGGTGGTTACAGGAGGCAAGAAGAAAGATGCATCCATCAACGTACGACCTCCTCCTCTTCAACTCAGTGCGCCGGCCGGGCCACCGACCGGCGGCTTTTGTGGCGAGGTCAAGGTGCTTCTCAGCAAAGGCATCCAAGGCTTCCAACCGGCCAAAGAAGGCCAACGTTGTAGCATCCTCACTAGCCTTGTAGATACCTATGTACACGATTCGCTCATACACATGGATGTGTAGGTCGACGGTTTCTTGCAGGGTGAGGCGCCTCGCGGCGAGCGCGACCTCCAGGTGGACATTCTCCGTGGCGTCGGCGGGCAGTCACAGGTCCACCAGTGCTTGAAAGAGGTTCCGACCATGGAGGCCGATTAGGGTGGTAGGCAATGAGGAGCCCGGGCGCACAGGCTGGAGGAGTACGGCGATGTCGTCGGCAAGCTTCTTGACGATGGTGAACCTGTTGGTGGTGCGAACAATCATCTGGTCCAACTGAGAGTCGTAGCTGGCGTCAACGACGGCCATCCACCAGCCGGTCGCCAACACCGTATGGAGACGATCCACGGTTCCATGTCGCAGGCCGGCGTCATGGACCATCTGGCACAGCCGCTGGCTGCTCGCGCGCATCGCCGCCATGGGTCTGGAGTGGGCACTTTTGCACTTATTAGTGTAGGTGCTTAGGCAAATGCTTAGGTGCGTACGATGTGGTAGATGCATTGGAATGGAGGGGCGCCTTTATATGAGTGCAAACTGCGTTGCATTCACATCGTGCTGCCTCTTTTCACGGTCCTCCCATTACTTCCCTCATGCATTCACATGATGCTAATTGAAGGAGGATGCATCATTGGCCGTTCAACATTTCAGGAACCGCTACCCTCTCCCTCGTCTGCATTAAAGCCGTATCGGGAACTGCTTCGCCTGCTGTCAAATCGAGTAGTACTGCGCCGCCCGCTGCACGCCTGGCTAAACAGGCCTCCTCGCCTCCATCTATGCTTAATTAGTGAATTTTTGTTGAAAAAATTAGAAACTGCTAGTGATTTTTAGCTTCATATTTTGACAAATCGCAGTGTTACAAGGTTGGCAAATGGCAATGTTACTAGATCAACAAATGTCAATCTTTCTAGTTTGACAAATGGCAACATACCCAACATGGCAGATGCAAATCGCACCAAATTGTTTGCAAGTGGTGCACACGGGTCATCCAAAAGAACCGTTTGTGTTCAAGAGATGCACAAATTTGAATGCACGGGAGCATGTGCATGTAATTCAAATTTGAATATGCACATAAATGCATTAAAAACTCACTTAATGCATACAAATGTCCAAACGAACCCCGAAAAATCACAAAAAATAACACAACACTCCTATTGTTCTATGTTGACATGAGAAAAAATTTGAAAGCAATAAGAGGCAATGGATATCCTTTCGCCCCCAAAGTTGGGGCGTTCCCTACCGAAACCATCATGCTTGTTGTGAGAAGCTCTGGCTTGTGAGAAGCATATACCCAAACCTGCCCCAAATGGGACAAAAATTTACCCCGGCATGTAGATGCCGCTCCATGATAGCATGCCAAGTTTCATGAATTTTAGATGAGTTTTGGATTTACTAGAATTTAAAAACCAGGTATCTCAATGTTTGCGACCGAGTGACGGTGGCAGGGTGTTTGACATTCATTCCCATTTCTTGCATGGACCTAAGCATGCACCCAAGGACAAAGATTTGATTTTTCAACCAATTTATATGCACTGGAGCATGTGCATGTAGTTCAAATTTGAATTATGCACATAAATGCATTGAAAACACACTTAATGCATAAAAATGTCCAAATGAACCCCGAAAAATAACACAACACTCCTGTTGTTCTATGTTGACACGAGAAAAAATTTGAAAGCAATAAGAGGCAATGGATATCATTTCGTCCCCAAAGTTGCGGCGTTCCCTACCGAAACATATCATGCTTGTTGTGAGAAGCTCTGGTTTGTGAGCAGCATAGACCCAAACCTGCCCCAAATGGGACAAAAATTTTACCACGCCATGTTGATGCCGCTCCATGATAGCATGCCAAGTTTCATGAATTTCAAACGAGTTTTGGATTTACTAGAATTTAAAAACTAGGTACCTCAATGTTTGCGGCCGAGTGACGGTAGCAGGGTGTTTGACATTTATTCTCATTTCTTGCATGGGACCTAAGCATGCACCCAAGGACAAAAGATTTGATTTTTCAACCAATTTACATGCACGGAAGCATGTGCATGTAGTTCAAATTTGAATTTCGCACATAAATGCATTGAAAACTCACTTAATGCATAAAAATGTCCGAACGAACCCCGAAAAATCACAAAAAATAACACAACACTCCTGTTGTTCTATGTTGACACGAGAAAATTTTTGAAAGCAATTAGAGGCAATGGATATCGTTTCGTCCCCAAAGTTGGGGCGTTCCCTACCAAAACCATCATGCTTGTTGTGAGAAGCTCTGGTTTGTGAGAAGCATATACCCAAACATGCCCCAAATGGGACAAAAAATTTACCACGCCATGTTGATGTTGCTCCATGATAGCATGCCAAGTTTCATGAATTTCAGACGAGTTTTGGATTTACTAGAATTTAAAAACCAGGTATCTCAATGTTTGCGGCCGAGTGATGGTGGCAGGGTGTTTGACATTCATTCCCATTTCTTGCATGGGACCTAAGCATGCACCCAAGGACAAAGATATGATTTTTCAACCAATTTATATGCACTGGAGCATGTGCATGCAGTTCAAATTTGAATTATGCACATAAATGCATTGAAAACTCACTTAATGCATAAAAATGTCCAAACAAACCTTGATAATTCCAATTCTTTTATGATCACTACAGATAAAAGGTCTAGCAATTCAAACACCGTCCATGGCCGCTGTGACCCATTATGTAATTCAAAGCAAGACGAAATATCAAGTAGATCCCACACAGTTTATTATAACCAACCGTGTGAGATACATCACAAAATATCTTGGAGCACCATCGGAGTATAGTACGCATACGGCTTACGCGAGAAGGTGTGATGGCTACAGTCCACAGCCCGCTCGGAGTATAGTTTTTTGGCTGAAGCGATTCCAAATTTTTGGCTTCCGCGGAAATATCTACCTCCCCGCCCCCTCCCCCTTACGAAAAGCCACATTTCCCCTGTTTCCGCCTTCCTTTCCAAGTTGAAACCTTCACTCCTTGCTTGCAGCGCCACCGCCTCCTCGTCGGCGACCCTCCTTCACGCTGCACGGCCTCGCCTATCCAGGCAGGTAATCCACACCCGACCCCCATCCTCCTCCTCCTTCCACATCACACATGCCCCGACCGCCGGCACGAGCGCGACACCTTCCACCCAAATCACCGACCCCTCCACCAAATAAGCGCAGGCCTAAGCCATGGTGCACGCAGTATAGCCAGGACCCGACGGAGCATTTGGCAGTGGAGAAGCAAATGGCGGCCGCACACGCGGATGAGGTCACGATGGCTGCCATTCGTGCCGACCCCCAGATCTTGGAGGAGCACCTCGCTGTCGAGGCCACCATTGACGCCTCGCTGCCATCAATTGATGTGGCTGCATTCTCTTATTGTATACCATGTGAGGAATAAATCGAATTTGGCTGCACTTAATACATGAGAAACATATACAGGTGCTATATTTCCTAGTTCTTAATCATGCTTGGTTTGGATACATGGGTTTCCCATGTGGCTTGAATTAATCTGATGAATCTGCAATGTGCTCATTTTTCATCAACATATTTTACTGATAGCATGAGAACCCTTACTTAACCTCATGACTAACTACCTTGTATGTGTTGCAGGGAAACAATGGGAAGCACTGAGGTTTACAAGATGGTACTAACTATTATACCTTGCCTTTTTGTATTCCTTTGCCCCATTTCCAATATAGAAAAGATATTTATGCACATCCTTGTTTTCAGGCTTCACTGATGATTACCTCTCAAACCACCTCTGTGGTCAGGAGGCGAGGAAAGTTTTCATACAACACCCACGATTCAATATTGAAGTGTTCCTGAAGAGGTTGAAGGATGGATGGTCAGTCATCCACAGGCACTGGCCTAAAGTTGCAAAGACCTTCAACATGAATGATGGCTCAATATTCGCCTTCTGCTTCAGCAGTTTTCCAGATGAGATGCATCTCTCTATGTACCGTCTATGATGCTAATTCTGAAAGGTTCTAGATGTTGCATGTGAAACTTGCTGCTGGTGCAGTTGTGTAATGGGGTGGCTGAGTGCTGAAGCTATATCATGTTGTACTGCAATGTATTTCAATTATGAAATCCTGCTTCCTTAATATGGAAATGGAATATATTATGTGCTTAATATGAATGTCAATTAGATCAGTAAATGGATTATTAATAATAGGGCAATTAGCCTGCTAATTGGCCAATTAGCTTGCTAATTGGGTTTTCCTATTGCAAACAGTTAATGAGAAAACACCGTGGGCCATGACCTCAAGCAACACACAGAGTTTCTAGGAATAAACCGTGTTGGATCAATGAACAATCACACACGACATTCTCTTGAAAACTGTTTGCGTTACGCCACCTTGCGCAAACATTTTCCTTGGAGTGACTATGTGGGGTGTATATACGAACAAAAATGTTCAGCAGTGACTGACTGTGTGGGATGTACTTACGACCGGAAATGATTTCGCCTGTATAATTGTATTTTTTAAGCACTACTGTACGTATTTATGTATTTGAGTGCTCGCCGGTCGCACACGACCTCATTTTGCCGAGCGTGTGTGCCAGGACGGCATATCCCCGACGGTTTCTGGGTCGTGTGGGAAGGACCCCCCTATCGCCCACACTCACTTGGGGACGGTTCTGAATGCTGTCGCGGAAAGGGGTTAAAAATCGTTTGTTTAGGACTGACGCATACCAGTGTTAGCGAGAATAAAGCTAGGAGTAATTTGCAAGATAGTAAAAGTTATTTATTTAGTAGAAAGCTTTTTGTAACACAAGAGAAGGATTTGTCCCTAGGCAATCAACAACTAGACCGGTAATCATTATTGCAATTTTATATGTGGGAGAGGCATGAGCTAACGTACTTTCCCTACTTGGATCATATGCACTTACAATTGGAACTCTAGCAGGCATCCGCAACTACTAACGATCATTAAGGTAAAATACAACCATAACATTAAGTAACAAGTCTTCTTTACTCCCATATGCAACAACCACTACTACAGGATGCTGCTAACACGATACTACAACCAGAGACGGTTCAACAAAACTATGTGTGATGCATTAACGCAAATGGTGATGTAAAAAACCCGTCGAAAAAGATGCAAAACGTTTCAAACTATGGATACATCAAACACGGTTCATATTACAGTTGCATGTGCGATTCATGACATATGGTTAATCCATAAGAACTGTTTGAGATGAGGCAGAACAACAGAAATGAGTTGTTATATAAAGGTGTGTGGGATGTACGTCATACAGTTCACTCGGATGAACTGTTTTCGATTAGGGAACACAACATAAACGGTTCAACTTAACAAGATGTGTGTGATATGCGGCATAGAATTCATATAGATGAACTGTTTGCGATGAGCCAAAAGAACACAAACGATTCGTGTAAGCAAGATGTGTGTGATACACAGCAAACAGCCCACTCGGATGAACTGTTTGCAATGAGAAATTATAACACAGACGATTACTATAGTTAGTTCATGTGCGATTTTGTTCATACAAAAACATTGAAAAATGCAAACTAGTTACTTGCGATGGCTAGGAGTATCGCACATGATGCATGTGCGGGTACTCGTGTGCGATGATTAGTAAGTTACACATAGGTGTCCTTATGGTAACAGGTGTGCGGTAACACGTGACACCGCATACGGTTGTCGTGTGGTGTGCGTCGGATTGCGGGTTCTGGCAAAACCTTTGAGGTTCGAACACTGGGGTGCGCACAAAAATCTCTCCTCCCCCTAGCTCACGCTCTCACCACAATCTCAAAGCTCAGCACGTCGAACTTGCAGAACAAGGGACACAGGGTTTATACTGGTTCGGGCCACCAATGTGGTGTAATACCCTACTCTAGTGTGGTGTGGTGGATTGCCTCTTGGGCTAAGGATGAACAGGTACAAGGGAAGAACAGCCTCCTCAGGAGAGGTGTCCTTGAGCTCGGTGAGCTTGTGTGGTTGAGGATGATCTAAATGGCCAAGATCAGTTGCGTCCTACTGTGGTGGCTAGTCCTATTTATAGAAGCCCTGGTCCTCTTCCCAAATGTAGGTGGGAAGGGATCCAACAATGGCCAAATTTGAAGGCAGACAACTAGTACAATTATCCTGACTAGAGGTGGTCTTCGCTTGCCAAAGGCTCTGGTGGTGACGCCGTCTTGGGCTCCATGGTGACCTCTGTCCTGCCGTCCTGCTGGTCTTGGTCTTGTTGCACTGATATGGCAACCTTTGCCTGATGCCTCGGGACTCCTCGTCTGCGCTTGCCTCTTTAGAACCAAAGAGGAAACAAGTACGCTGCATGCTCTACCGCCTGCCTGGCGCCCACTTGGCCTTGGTCGTCATGGCTTGCGTCGCAGGAACCTCGCGAGGTGCCCCTCGCCTTGATCTCCCCGCTCCTCGCGAGCTAGCCTAGTGAGGCCGCCCCCGAGGAGGTATTGCGTCGCCCGCCTCGCGAGGCTTGGCCCCTCGCGTGGGTCTTGAGTGTCCGCTGATGAAGATGGGCCGTACAGGGCCGCTGGTGGAGCCATGCCGTGGGCCGCAGGCAGGCAAGTCTGGGGACCCCCGTTCCCTGGACGCCGACAGTAGCCCCCGAGCCCAAGGCGCGCTTGGACTTGGCATCGAGGCGAAGCCAAGGGGCAAGTGCAGATCGCCGCGGGCCCCAACAGCCTGCGGCCTCGGTTGACACGTGGCGATTTATGGGACGTGGGCGTCTCCGCTTCCCCACGCTGCCTCGGCAACCGCTTGACTTGACGAGTCCCTGATACATGCAGAGAAAACCATCATTACCTGTGATTGTGGGGGTCGCCGGTTGGCCTTCTCCTGCTATAAATGAGGAGGGGGCAGAGCCCCCATTGTCCATCCCTTTCTGCTCCGCTCGCTTCTCCTCCCTTGCTTCATTGCCTGCAGTGACACCCATGGCGCCTGCGAAGAGGTTCTTGGCCGCAGAGAAGGGGAAGGCCCGCCAGGAGGGGCACGGCTCGCCGCTGCCCAAGAGGGGGCGGGGCCGCCCGCTTAAGCACGCCGCGATCCCCGCCGTGGCCCTTAGCGGCCGCGGCGGCGCCTCCTCGCGCGGTGGGAGTCATCCCGGTCGTGGCAGCCCCGTCGATGAAGTGAGGCGCGCCATGGTTGTGCGGCCTCCCCGACCGCGCTTCCACCCTGCAGAGGTGCCGCCGGAGTTCATTGTGTGGTCGGAGAACCCGACTGGCACCTGGCTTCAGCTCCCGGGCTTCTTCACCGGTGAACTACCGGCCATGGGTCCAGGCGGTCTATGGCTGCAGGCTGACGCCTGCTGTAGCAAGGCTTCGTGGGTCGCGGTGGAGTTCTCCGTCGCGGGCAACACGGCCTTGGCCCGCGGCTCGCAGAAGTTTGCCTGCGCACGCGGCATGGGCAGGCGGTGCACACTCCACTTCAAGTATGACGTCAACGCAACCCTCTACGTGAGGGTGTTCGGGGAAGATGGTCACCGCGTTGGGTGCTGCCCTGAGGACAACGACGGCGGCGAGGTGCTCGGCCTTGGCGACGGTCGCGACGAGGGTGAAGGCGGGCTTGTCCTCGGTGCTGGCCGCGGCTCGTCCAGCTACTGCGACTCTTCTTCCGGCGACAGCTCCAGCAGCAGCGGCTATGACCAGCCGCCGTGCCCGCTTTGAGGGCGGTAGCGGGTCGTCTCGTTGCCGCGCCCTAGTGAAGTGCGAGGAGGAGTGTGGCTGAGTCTAGGAGAGCGCCATGGGCCCACCCTCGCGAACCGCTACGGGGGCACGTGCCACTTTTGTTTTTTCTTTCCTTTCTTCCTGCATTAAGAAAGAAACAAGTATGGGGCCCTGCAGGGGCGTGCAACGAACAATGATTTCCAAGTCGCTATGTTATGTTTATCGTTCCTGTGTCATGTTGCAGCATCAGCGTTTTATGTAGGCGCGTAGAAATAACTTAGCTTGACGCGTCCGAAGTAGTTTCCGCCTCGTGAGGCGCACCTCTCCCAGTACCTGGTGAGACCTCCTTGCCATTGGCTTGGGGGGCATTGAGGAACTGCAAAAATTTGTTTAGAAACTCTTATTCTTCCAAGCCTAGGTCGTAGGCGCGGCCGGCCATTACCCAGAGCTCCTCATCGCGGTACCCGAGGGGCACGGATTAAGGGAGGAGCGCCAGCTTGCAAGCTCGAGCGAGGGTTCCTCGCGAAGAACGGGAAAAATGCTCACGAGTGCACCTGTCCAGCCCCCTCGCGAGGCATGTGAGGGAGAGTACGGGCCAAAACAAAGAACCGAGGGAAGAACAGAGGAAAAGGCAATCGACCCAAGACGACAAGAAACACCAAAATGCGAACTTCCATTAAAAAGGGGCAAGCCAACAATGGAAAGCAAATGAAAAGCCACGTCCGGCACCTAGTCTAGTCTTCTCACCAGCGCGGAGCTAAGTGCCGCCACTAGGACGTGGGAGGGAGCCCCCGAGGCCCGAGGGCGGCACTCCTGAGACTCTGGGCGTGTACAGCCCCACTCATTATTACGTGAGAGTGTCATGAGCGGAGACCTTCATAGGCACGGGGCCTTGCTTCCCAGGCGCTGGGCCTTGCTTCATGGGTAGAACCTCCGGAGGTGCTGGATGTTCCAGGCGTTCTGGATGGGGACCCCGTCCTGCGTCTCCAGGCGCACGGCGCCAGGCCTGGAGACATGGGCGACCCTAAACGGGCCCTCCCACATGGGCGAGAGCTTATGCAGCCCTTCCCTGGAGAGCACCCGCCTTAGGACGAGGTCGCCCACCTCGAGCGTCCTGGAGCGGATGCTGCGGCAAGGATACCGCCGCAGCGCCTGCTGGTATCTTGCCGCTCGAAGCATGGCTTCGCGGCGGCATTCCTCCCCCAGCACAAGGTCCATCCCTCGCATGGCGTCCTGCTGCGTCTCATCAAACGCCAGGACCTGCGCGGAGCGGTGCTTGACCTTGTGAGGGAGAACCGCTTCTACTCCATAGACGAGGAAGAACGGGGTCTCACCTGTTGGCTTGGTGGCGGTGGTGCAGATGGACCGCAGCACAGACTGGAGCTCGTCGTGCCAGCACCTGCTGTAGGCCTCGAGCTTCTTCTTGAAGGTCCTGGTCTTGAGGCCTCTCAGGACCTCCGCGTTGGCGTGTTCGGCTTCACCATTGCTCCTGGGGTGTGCCACCGAAGCGTAGCAGATCTGCGTTCCAAGGTTAGCACAATATGTCTTGAAGAGATTGCTAGTGAACTACAAGCCGTTGTCGGTGATGATGCGATTGGGGACCCCGAACCGGCTCACGAGACCCTTGATGAACTTGACCGCAGATCCGGCCGGGATGGTGCGGACAACTTCTACCTCCGCCCATTTGGTGAACTTGTCGATGGCGACGTAGAGATAGCGGTAGCCCCCAGGCGCTCGAGAGAACGGGCCTAAGATATCCGGCCTCCAAACTGCGAATGGCCACGAGAGCGGGATGGTCTGGAGGCCCTGAGCTGGCTGATGGATCTGCTTGGCGTGGAATTGGCAGGCCTTGCAGGACTTCACTAGCTCGGTTGCGTAGTTGAGCGCCGTAGGCCAGTAGAACCTGCTGCGAAATGCCTTGCCGACAAGGTTTCGTGACGACGAGTAGTGCCCGCAGTCTCCATCGTGTATGTCAGCTAGCAACTCATTCCCCTGTTCCCTGGAGATGCATCACAAGGAAACATCATTTGGCCGCTTCCTGTATAACTCACCGACCTGTATGCAGTATGCCGTAGCCTGTCGGGCCACGCGCTTCGCGTCCTCCTCTTTCTTCGGCAGCGTCCCTTGCATCAGGTATTCCCTGAACTCCTTGGTCCAGCACCCATCCTGAGGCTCGAACGCTAGGAGTAAGCGTGCTCCTGAGGTCGGGCCGCAGGCCGGGGCTCCGGAGGCAGGTGGTTGGGGGAGTTCCACCCAAGGCGGTGCTGGCCCTGAAAGCAGAGGTGCTGCCGAAGGCTTGAAGAGCCGCTCCTCAAAGACGCCAGGCTCTTGGGGTTGTCGCTTGGACGCCCTTTTGGCGATGTCGTCGGCCTCCTTGTTCGTGCCACGGGGCACGTGCTGCAACTCTAGACCTAGGAAATGCTTTTCCATTTTGCGTACCTCCGTGGGGTATGCCTCCATGTGCTCGTCCCTTGGCTCGTACACCTTGTTGGAGAAGTTGATGAGGGGCTGCGAGTCGCCCCTGATGGTGAGGCTCTTAACCCCCAGGGCCACCACAGCCTTAAGGCCAGCGATGAGGCCTTCGTACTCCGCGATGTTGTTGGAGACCTTCTCGCCTTGCTGGAAGCAGAGCTGCACGGCATAGTAGAGCTTGTCCTGAGTGGGCGAGATGAGCACTGCTCCAGCTCCCGCGCCCTGGCATGCGAACGCGCCATCAATATACATGACTCAGCCATCTAGTTCTTCACTTCCTGGCAAGAGGGATCGGTCCTCGCCTGCTTCAAACCCCGGGGCATCAGTCCATTCTGCTACGAAGTCGGTGAGCGCGGCTCCCTTGATGGCCCTGGTTGTGCTGAACTCCAACTGGAATGCTTGCAGCTTGATGTTCCATTTGGCAACTCTTCCCGCAGCGTTGGGGCTCTTGAGTACCCTCTCCAGCGGGTAGGCCGAGACGACCTTAATTGGGTGACCTTGGAAGTAGTGTTGGAGTTTACGCGAGGCCACCAAGAGTGCGAGCAAGAGCTTCTGAGGCATGGGGTACCGTGCCCTTGCATCCGGCAGTACTGTGCTGACGAAGTACAATTGGGTGCTCGACGAGGGCGGGAGCATCGACGGAGCCTCCACCTGCCAGAGGTTGGGGCATCTCCTGAGGCGTCGGGACCCCAAGAGCTTGGTCCCCACTGGGGCCTCTGCTGGCCCGCGAACGCCGCCTTGCTGGGCTTGGTCACTCGTTGGCGTTGCTGCAGCCTTTGCGGTGCCCGCTGGGTCCTACATCGCCCCGGCTAGGGGTGCGGTACGGCATGGAAGACCCTTGTCCTGGCGTTCTTCCCGAACCGCCACTAGAGCTGCGCTAGCGGAGTAGGGAGTGGCGGCAAGGTAAAGCACCAGGGGCTGGAGAGGGCGGGGCGCCACCATCACCGGAGGGCTGGTCAGGTATCTCTTGAGGTCTTGAAATACCTGGTCAGCCTTCGGGGTCCACTCGAACGGGCCCTTCTTCTTCATCAGCTTGAAGAATGGCAGGGCGCACTCTCCCAGCTTGGAGATGAAGCGCCCCAGCGAGGTCACGCAGCCTGCAAGCTTCTGCATCTCCTTGAGAGTTTGTGGCGGGCTCATGTCTTCTATCGCCTTGACCTTCTTCGGGTTAGCCTCGATCCCCCTGTGGGACACGAGGAAGCCCAGGAGCTTGCCAGAGGGGACACCGAACACACACTTCTCTGGGTTGAGCCGCAGGTCTACCTGGCGCAGGCTTGCGAAGGTCTCCTCCAGGTCTTGAATCAAAGTTCTTGCCTCCCGAGATTTTACCACAATGTCGTCGATGTAGGCTTCAGCGTTCCTCCCGAGTTGCTGACCCAGGGCGATGTGCATTAGCCGTTGGAAGGTCGCGCCTGCGTTGCGCAGCTCGAACGGCATGCAAGTGTAGCAGTACACCCCACACGGGGTTAGGAAAGCCGTCTTTTACACATCCTCCACTGCCATCTTGATCTGGTGGTAGCCCGAGAACGCGTCCAGGAAACACAACAAGTCGCACTCGGCGGTGGAGTCGACGATCTGGTCGATGCGCGGAAGCGGGAACGGGTCTTGGGGACAGGCCTTGTTGAGGTTGGTGAAGTCGACACAAATGCGCTCCTTCCCACCTTTCTTGGGTACGACGACGGGGTTCGCCAGCCATTCGGGGTACCGAACCTCGCGAATGACACCTGCTGCCTCCAGCTTGCGGGTTTCCTGGATGATGAAGGACTGCTTCTCCGTGGACTACCGTCGCGCCTTCTGCTTCACAGGGCGCACATTGGGGCACACCCTCAAGTGATGCTCGATCACTCCTCTTGGGACCCCTACTAGCTGCTTGGGTTCCCAGGCGAATACCTCCTTATTTGCGTGCAAGAACTTCACCAATGCCTCCTCTTGATCCGGGTCGAGGTTGGTGCCTATGGTGAAGGTGGCTCCTGAGGACCCATCTTCCTCGACTGGCACCTACTTGGTTTCGGCCCGATCTTGAGTGAACAACTGCTTCTTCTTTGCTGGTGCGGCCTCCTTAGCCCCAGGGGTGGCCTCGGTGGCCAGTCGTGCTGTCGCGGCGGTTTTGAGGGCAAACTTGAGCGCCGCCAGAGCCTCCTTGGTGTCTCCAACCACGGTGAGGACGTCCTTGCTCCCGGACATCTTCATGAGGTTGTAGGCCGGATGGGTCGCCGCCATAAACTGAGCCAGAGCCGAGTATCCAAGGATGGTGTTGTATGGGAGGCCAATGCGGGCGATGTCGAAGTCGATAGCTCCGTGCGGTAGTTGTCGCGAGTGCCGAAGGTCACAGGAAGGCGGATCTGCCCCAAGGGGCTGGTGGAGCCGCCGCCGACCCCGGAGAAGGGCTTGGTGGGGCGGAGCCGTTCGAGTGGTACGTGAAGAAGGCTAAAAGCCTCCACAGAGAGCACGTTGAGAATGGTGCCGCCATCGATGAGGGTCTTGGTGACAGCTATGCTGCAGATAGTGGGCGTGCAAAGCATCGGAAGCACGCCCAAGCCGACGGTGGTGACTGGGTGATCCCCCGAGCTGATGGCGAGGTCGGCCTTGGGCGCCGCCCAACCCGGGGGAGCTCCTTGATGCACGGAAGCGGCACTAATCTGGCGAAAGAATGGCTTGGTGTGGCGGTCAAAGGGCGGTGCTTGCGAGCCGCCGAGGAGGGCTGCGACGGCGAGGGGCGCCGGTGCCGCGAAGCGTGCAATGAAGAGGCCGTGTAGCTCCTCCCAATATTCCACTGATGATCCTGGGAGAGCGAGCAGCCAGGCGCGTGGCGCACCAGTGAGGGCCATGGGAAGCCAGTTGGCCATGACCTTGTATTCGCCCCCAGCCTTCATGACGGCCCCTTCATACGCCAGCAGGAAGGCTGATGGGTCCGCTGCGTCGTCGTAATGCGGCGGCATCTCCGGCTTGAACTTGGGCGACCACTGCACCTGCCGCAAGGCAGGGGCAAAGGCTTTGAGCCGCCTGGCCCCGTCGTGGGCGTCCGTCATCCCAGCCGGAGGAGCAACGCCGGCCATGGGGGCAAAGGGCGGTGGTGGCGGAGCGTGAATCGACGGAAGTAAAGCTTCAGCGCACCACTACCTAGCGCGCCAAATGTCGGATTGTGGGTTTCGGCAAAACCCTTGAGGTTTGAACACTGGGGTGCGCACAAAGATCTCTCCTCCCCCTAGCTCACGCTCTCACCACAATCTCAAAGCTTAGCACGTCGAACTCGCAGAATAAGGGACATAGGGTTTATACTGGTTCGGGCCACCGATGTGGTGTGATACCCTACTCTAGTGTGGTGTGGTGGATTGCCTCTTGGGCTGAGGATGAACGGGTACAAGGGAAGAACAGCCTCCTCAGGAGAGGTGTCCTTGAGCTCAGTGAGCTTGTGTGGTTGAGGATGATCTGAATGGCCCAAGATCAGTTGCCTCCTACTTTGGTGGCTAGTCCTATTTATAGAGGCCCTGGTCCTCTTGCCAAATGTAGGTGGGAAGGGATCCAACAACGGCCAAATTTGAAGGGAGACAACTAGTACAAGTTATCCTGACTAAAGGTGGTCTTCGCCTGCCAAAGGCTCTGGTGGTGACGCCATCCTGGGCTCCACGGTGACCTCCGTCCCGCCGTCCTGCTGGTCTTGGTCTTGTTGCACCGATATGGCAACCTTTGCTTGATGCCTCGGGACACCTCGCATGCGCTTGCCTCTTTAGCACCAAAGAGGAAACGAGTATGCTGCATGCTCTGGCGCCCACTTGGCACTCGCCTGGCCTTGGTGGTCATGGCTTGCGTCACAGGAACCTCGCGAGGTGCCCCTCGCCTTGATCTCTCTGCTCGTCACGAGCCAGCCTAGTGAGGCCGCCCACGAGGAGGTCTTGTGTCATCCCCCTCGCGAGGCTTGGCCCCTCGCGAGGGTCTTGAGTGTCCGTTGTTGAATATGGGTCGTACAGGGCCGCTGGTGGAGCCACGCCATGGGCCGCAGGCAGGCATGTCTGGGGACCCCCGTTCCCCGAACGCCGACAGTGTGCTCCACTTAGTCTTCCTGCGCTCCAGCGAAGGCTTCCCGCACTCCACATGGGTGAATTGTAAAATCCCAATCCCCTAGCCAGCTGCTAGCCATAAATAACCACAACAAAGCAACGGCAACTCACTACTGATCTAGTTGTTAGATAGTTACCAACACATATTGGCATACCCCCAACGACCGACGACGGCGGAACCGAGGCTGAAGGCACGATGGTCGGCTTGGCGGTCGACGGCCGTGCCGCCACCTCTCCCGACAAGGGCTAGAGGAATCAGGCAACGGGGTACGAGCAAGCGGCCAAGTTAGCCAGGGTCGTCCTAAAAGCGGACAGGGATCGCCAGCAGGCGATACTGCTGGGTCGGCTTATAGTGCGGCAGATGCATGGTGCGGGCCGCGGAGGAGGAACCGCGATGAGGCGCGGGCTTATGTCCCAGATGGAGGAGGGCGCATCACCAGACATCACCGAGGCATGCCTGGGGACATCATGGCAGCCCTGGCGAGAGCCAACGTCGTCTCGCCAGACGTCGCTCGGGCAGACCCGGCGGTCGCGGTAGCCCTGGTGAGCGCTGCGCCCGAGGTAGTACCGGTGATTCCCGATGTCGAGTCTGCCCTAGGCTCGATCGATCAAGGTCTGTAGGTCATCGACTTGGCGGCCTCCGCTCCCACTGAGCCCATGATTGACACGCTGATGGACGTGTTGGGTCAGTGTCAGGTGAACATTGTAGCTCTTTTGTGCGCGTGCGGTTCGTTATATTCTTGTAAATTAGCGTTATATATATATATATATATATGTATATATATATATACAGCCGGTCTATTGTACTAATATTAGCAGAATAGTTATTCTGATAACACTTCTGCACTGCACGCTCAACATAAGCGAACTGCATCGTCTTTACATTGGGCACTTCAATGCTTCACGGGAGAACTGCTTCATTTTCTGGTGTTCCGCCCGCGTTTTCTGTGTGGAATCGGGTGTTGCGGGATGATTTAGTTTGTCTCTGCATCTCATTTGACCTTTATTCTTTCTAATTTACAGGAAAATCTACTAGAGTGCTTGCAAATCGAGGGATTTGGCGGACGAGCTTTCTCTGTTCGTTCGTGTTCGCGTCGGATGCGACTTTTTTGTGCTGGGATGTTGTTTGTTAGTAGGAATTCTTTGATTGCGTTTTCTTAATCGGTCCATTCACTCTACAATTTGTTTATATTTAGGAGTTAGTTTTCAATTCCTGTGAATTTGATTGTGTGGGCGGGTGAGCTTCGTCCGCTCCTCCGTTCTTGTTGATTTTTTTGATTTTGTGCATCCATGCGTGTTTGAATCTTGTAATTACTGTTGCTATATGTTTGAATTCATTGTATTGCGGTTATAATCGTCATTTTTTTAATTGCAATTTTTAAATGAAAGTTGGTGTTGTTCGTCCAGTTGCCGTGTCTTCCATGTAATTTTTTGCGGGGGTATTTTTCGATAGATTTGTGGTTGGACAATTTTTAGGCGAGTTATAGAAGTGCGAGTGAATTGACACCTCTGTTAGTCTACGACATGTATGGATTTCTACTGCTTTAATTTTATTTGTTGTAGTTGTGGCATACGTTGTAGTACACTGCATTTTCGTTAGTAGTGTACTTTGTTGTAGCTGCATTACAGTGGTTATGGCAGCTTATGAGATTTCTGTTTTCTTAAACTGCATTCTGTGTTCTAGAGGACTGCATAATATGCACTTTCATACTACATTAGCAGTATGGTTAATGTTCTATTCTGCTATTTGAATGGATGGTCCATTGTATGCTTGTGTTAGCTGAATAGTTATTATAACAATTTTTTTGAACTGCATACTATGAGAATTGTTTTTCAACATCATATGTTAACTACAAAGTTTCGACCATTCACATTTCATTGTTACTGTTCAGCGGACTGCTTTTTTTTGTTTTTAGGACCACACTATGTGTTTGAGAGAACTGCATTACTGCCAGCAGCAACTTGTCTACAAAGGATGATAAAATGATGCAGTTAAGGTTGCATACATTAAATAGGCATCGTTCAAAGTGTCTGATGGACATAACTTTAAAAGCATACATCATAAGCAAAGCATTAGAAATATGCCGCTGATGGCTTGCTTCATATTAGATAGCCTAGACTGCAAATATTGTAAACTTGAGGGAGTCTTCTTCTTTGTAGAAAAACACCATGGCCACTTCTCCGACCTCAAAGCCATTCTCGGAGACAAAATCTTTCCAACCAGTAGTTATGTTGATGCAGTCTTCAGAGTTGATGTGGTAGTCAGGTTGCATGTCTGCATACCCATTCTTGTGTTGTGTCTCCAAAGTAACCTTCCCTAACTCGGAGCAGGAAATTTTATTGTGGATGGCAGTTTCTGCATTTTGGAATGGGTGGAAAAAGAATTTTATAAGTAGACAGCAAATGTTTTTCTTTATACTTAGGATGAT
Source organism: Triticum aestivum (assembly GCF_018294505.1). Taxonomy (NCBI): domain Eukaryota; kingdom Viridiplantae; phylum Streptophyta; class Magnoliopsida; order Poales; family Poaceae; genus Triticum; species Triticum aestivum. Next base: position 268,264,104 of record NC_057799.1, on the reverse strand, counting down.
CCGTTTATGTTGACTTAAATACTTACATATATATGACTATTATTTTCTAAAGTAGTTGCAATGTATGAACAAACTTATATACGGAATTGACCTCTAGTTTTACTAGGATATATATTATACTGCAACATGCTTGTACTGCAGGGTCAGTTCCAGTGTACTTCGCCAGCGTGTTAAGAGAACTGCAACGCTAATCTACTCACACTCTTTTTTGTTCGTGTGTTGGGGTTCTGATCTAACTAGTGTCGATATCTGGTGTGGTAGTGAAGAAAAATAGGTGGAAGCATCTAGTCTTAATAGCTAACAAATCTGGACAACAATACAAATTCTGTTTTGTATTTGTTGACACTACGGAACAAATTGATTGAACTATATATTCAGATGTGGATTTGCAGCCTAGATTATGTCGAAAATTGTGAGGGGAAAAACATGCCCAACTTTCCTGTTGATCTGCGGTTGTGAGGCGATGAAGAAATGGCGCCCGAAACCCCCTATTGGGTATCATCAGGCACCCGAGCATGCTGCACCACTAGGTGTTGGTGAGCTCTAGACCTTCTGCGTACACACATGTGTCCACTACCGGCGCCATCCTTGCCAAACACCCGCACTTACAGTCCATGGCGGGTTTAGTGGAATTTGAAGGAAGAGCTGGGGATGGGATGAACCCCAGATCTGTGATTTGAAGAAAAAGAGGAACGGGGGGAGGAGTTTTGTTAGTCTGGAGCATGAATGGATACGTTTTAATGCAACCAATTGAGCAACGGAAGTAATAAATGTTGTGGTTGGTGTTAGGTGGTGGATTGGTTCTGATTCAGTGTACGCGAATGCATTTGAGAAGAACCAGGACTGCTTACTTGAAAAAAGCGAACTGCATTGTCATATCACGACGAACTGCGAAACGCGTGGTTGGGCCTGTGTCTGTGGAGTGGTATGTGGGATTTTGTTTTTAATTTTCGGTGGCCTCTCTTTTCTTTGTTGGGCCTGTGTTCGGGGAGTGAAGACACATTAGGCCCAAGTCGTCCTGTGAGCACGGCTGGTCCCCGGTGCGTTGTGTGTGCGGCCTAATGTTTAGTCCCACCTCGCCCGCGGAAGGAGCGCCCGACCTGTTTATAAGCGCTGGCGAGGCAGCCGTATCGAACTCCTCTGGTTACTTATTTGGGCGCTTATACACGACGCTCACTGCTCTATTCTCTCTGACCTGTGGGCCCATGTGTGCCCGGCCCCATGCATCGTGGCTCAGAATGACTCGCCTAATGTGGGCGTAGATCTACTACGAGACTGGCTGGGGCCGGTTGCACCTGGATGGTCAATTTTTTATATATTTTCTCTCATATATTTTTTCCAATGTAGGGGCGTGCACTGCTTAGTAAATCATCCGTGCACTGCATTGATCAAAGTTCCGTACTGCATGTGCACACATTCCGTACTACATGTACAGTTCTCATTTTTTTCATGTTTTTGCTCTTATGTATTCTTTTTTTCAAATGTAGGGGCATGCACTGCTTAGTAAATCATCCGTGCACTACATTGATTATGTTTCTGTACTGCATGTTCACATATTCCGCACTACATATACAGGTCGCATTTTTCTTTTTGTGTTTTTGCTCTTATGTATTCTTTTTTCAAATTTAGGGGTGTGCACTGCTTTGTTTGGTATGTGTAAACTTCATTCGACAGAGACTGTACTGCATTTGTACACATTTTGCAATGCATGCGTCCTATTTGCACACTGCATCTTCGTCCGTTTTGTGCACTGTCGGTGTCAAAACCGGCGGATCTCTGGTAGGGGGTCCCGAACTGTGCGTCAAGGATCCATGGTAACAGGAGACGGGGGACAAGTTGTTTAGCCAGGTTCTGGCCCTCTCTATGGAGGTAATACCCTACTTCCTGCTTGATTGATCTTGATGAATATGAGTGTTACAAGAGTTGATCTACCACAAGATCGTAATGGCTAAACCCTAGAAGTCTAGCCTGTATGACTATGGTAATGTGCATCCATCTATCCGGACTACGCTCTCCGGTTTATATAGACATCAGAGAGATCTAGGGTTACATGGGGTCGGTTACATACGAAGGAATCTTCATAGTTGGTCGCCTAGCTTGCCTTCCACGCCAAGGAAAGTCCAATCCGGACACGGGTATAGTCTGCGGCCTTCATACCTTCACAGCCCATCAGTCCAGCCCCATGAATAATAGGCCAGACGCCCGAGGACCCCTTAGTCCAGGACTCCCTCAGTAGCCCCTGAACCTGGCTTCAATGACGAGGAGTCCAGCGCGCAGATTGTCTCCGGCATTGCAAGGCGGGTTGCCCTTTTTTCCGAACTCCACGATAGTCTTCGGATGCGATGATTATATCCAGACCTGTAATGTATTCCACACACAACCACAGAGAGAATATAATATTTGCACGAATCTAATCTGTTGATAGCTTTTTCACAACACGACATCACGTCTGTCCGGTCATAATTTCGAACCGTTTTCATCTGCCATCCCATGTTTCGAGATGTGGTTGTAATTGGCACGTCTTGTCGAAGCAGAGATCGTGTCCCCTTATTGCGGGATTCTCATCAATGCGGGCATGGGTAACCCAACCGTGCTGTTTATACAGCCCTTGGGAATAGGCGAATCTTAAGGCGAGTGAGGAGGCGTTTAATATTTGCTGCCTTTATAAGGGGATAAGGATTCCCTCTTCCTCTTCTCACGCTCTCTCTCTGTCTCCGCCTTTCCAATCTCGAGCTCCGGTGCCCAAGTTCTCATCTCCTTTCCACTCAAGCAACCATGTCCGGATCCGGTGGTCAGGGCAAGTGGATGGTCTCCTCCGTCAAGGAGGAGGACATTACAGAGCTTTGGGCGGCCGGATACTTGGCGAAGGAGATCGCCCACCGTCTGCCGGCTGAGGGACAAGTCGTCCCCGCGCCGAAGCCCACCAAGAGGGTAGTATTCATCCCCCATTTCTTCCGCAGGCTAGGGTTTCCACTCCACCCTTTCGTCCGCGGGCTGATGTATTATTACGGGATAGATTTCCATGATCTGTCCCCGAATTCCTTCCTCAACATCTCGGCATTTATCGTCGTGTGTGAGGCCTTCCTCCGCATCCAACCCCACTTCGGGCTGTGGCTCAAAGTCTTCAACGTGAAGTCGAAGGTGGTGGATGGCCAGCACGCGGAGTGCGGGGGAGCCATGGTGAGCAAGCTATCCAACGTCTCCTGGCCCAAGGGCACTTTTGTGGAGACAGTAAAGGAGTGGCAAAAGCAGTGGTTCTACATCATAGAACCTCGCGGCACCACCTGGGCCGCAGCCGCCGAATTCCGCTCCGGTGCTCCTATGCGACTCACCTCCTGGGTCGAGAAGAGTCCGGACTGGTGTTCACCTGACGAGTTGATAGCGCTGCAGACGCGTGTTTAGAGCATGGTGACCAAGAATGTCAAGCTTGTTGACGTAATCCAAGTGTTGCTGGTTCGTCGGGTTCTTCCGTGCCAGCGCCAAAGCCGCCCTCTATGGGAATTCAATTCGAAGAAGCACCAGACCTTGATAAGGCTCTTCGAGACTACTCACGAAGGCGCCTGGAAGTTGCTCTTTAAGGGCAACGAGAAGCCACTGGCCACTGACTCAGACCGTGGTCACAATTGTAAACACCCCGCCAGCGAGGTATGTTATTTCTGACGTATCCCCAACTTAATTGTTTCGAGGATGATGTCTGAGCTTTTATTATTGCTCTTTTCAAGACTGGACGGAGAGGGCGAAGCAGATCCAGTGTCCGGCTCCACTGCCTGAAGAACCAGTCATCCCGCGTCTAGCGAAGATGCTGGTGCCGGCGCCATATAAGGCGCCGGAGAAGTAGGCCAAGAAGAAGGCAAAGGGGGCCAAGAGTGGCCCCCGTCGCAAGGGCACTTCGGATGCGATGTCCGAATACGACGAAGCTCATTCCTCTGTCCCTGAGGACAATGACAAGGAAGAGGGGGAGGAGGAAGAAAACAGCCCTCCCCCTGAGGAGAGGAAGAAGAAGAGGGCGGCTTCGGCGCATCTGGAGGCGGAAACGCCCAAGAAGGGGAAGGGCGTCCCAGCGGTCAACACCGCATGGGACGTTGACAGCAGTCCAGAACGACACCGCCGCACTAAGCCCCAGGCCGCATCGTAAGTGACATGGCTCGCTCGTGCGCACATCCAGCCCTTTCTCTCCATTATCTTGACATAGTTAAGTGTACTATTGCAGTCCGGCCCGCGACCTAATCCAACGATCCTCGTCTGGAGGTTTGTTGGCTCCATTGGAGATGGCGAGCATGTCGCCACCGCCTGCTTACTCCCCCGGAGCCAGGGACGACACCGAAGTGTTGTCCCGGAGAACCGCTCCGAAAGAAGGGGCCCAGGACGCTGTCCGGGAGGCACCACAAGGCGAGACCTCCACTGCCGAACACATGGGGGAGCCAATCCCCATGGAAACTGGCGAAGAGGGCCGCATCCACTTTGGCCCTCAGCCGAATACAATTCCGGAGACCCATATGGCTCCGGAGTCAGGCGAGCAGCCCGCTTTGAAGGAGGGGGGGGGGTGTGCCGCTTCCGCCGGTGGTCCCTGTCCATCCAGGGACACGGGATAACCTGATGGAGGTGCTACGAGGCGCCTCCGTTATGGACGAGCACCGTGTCCTTATGGGCGCAGTGATCGAGAAGGTTCAGTCCACCAAGAGTGGACTGAACGAAGCCTGTAGCAACCTGTTGACAGGTTTCGAGGTAAGTGACATAGAAAGAGAAAACCCCCATGTAGTCAGTAGCCCCTGAGACACTGTCCGGTGCTCGGCGAGAAGAACCGGACAGAGGATCAATCTTTTATTGTAGGAGACTAACGTGATAGGTATGCATAAGCAGGCATCGCTGTTGGTCGCGACCTCGCATGTTGCCGAAGTCTCTGAACTGAGGCGGAGGCTGGAGCGGACCGAGAGCGAGCTCGGCGAGGTTAAGGTTCGGCTCTAGGAGCAGCAAGGTGAGTAACGACTTGCTGTGTATTCAGAAAGCATAGGTGTTGTGTATTGAATGTAGTGTCGTAATATGTGCAGGAGCCTCGACCGAGGTCGAGGCCCTGAGGAAGGCCCTGGGCGAGGCCGAGGAGAAGGCTGTCCAGCAGCAAGCCGCCTGTAAGAAGCTCGAGGCCCAGGTCAAAGAAATCCATCAGAGGCTCCAGGATGCGGTGAAAATATGTGAGACCTTGGAGCATGATGCGTCGGCTCGAGGGGCTGAACTCACCGAGGCTCGTCAGAGCACGGAGACCGCACGGAATGTGGCCCAGGCCGCTCTCCAGGAGATCCAGGAGGCCAAGAAGATCACGGCGGGTAAGGCTTTTAAGATGCAAAGCAAGTATGCGGAGAAGCAGTACCTTTTACTAAACCGGGTTCAGAGTTCCCCAGGGGCTTTTGCGGATCTACCACGCAGCGTATCAGACGCTACGGAGTTCTACCGAGCTGAAGGTGGGGGTTCTACGGAGAAGCTATTCTGGTCGCAGTATGCGACGCCAGAGCATCCCGTGTCCTTCACCGATCAGCTGAAGCAGCTGGTGGAGCTGCACAGGGTGGCCGAACTAGCCATGAAGGATTTGATGATCCGGCTGTGGCCAGCCGAAGCTATGCCCGGCAGCTACTTCGGACTCGTGAGGCGGCTAGTGGAAGCCTGTCCGCGGCTGGACGTCGTCAAGCGCTCTGCCTGTATTGAAGGTGCCCGTATGGCCTTTGCTCGTTGCAAGATGTGGTGGGCGAAGATGAACGCCGTTGAAGTTGCCAGCGGGCCGCCGGAGGGCAAGGAGCACCGCACACCCGAGAGATATTTTGCGGATGTCATAGAAGGGTCTCGACTTGTGGCAGCTCAATGTTCATAGGACATTGTATTTGAATAAATGTATTCATGTTGCCCTTGCCTTGTATTATGGAAACAAAGCCTGTAATGTAATTTTGTTATGCTTTAATTGTTTCCTCCTGTGCGGCCGTGTTGTTTGTAATCTGAGGGTTGGCCAGTCGTCGGCTTCTGCCCTCGCGTAGGTAGTACGGAGGTGTTCGGGATGGAATCTAAACAATCTTGATCCAATTATATGGTCCTTTGAAGGAGTTGTTTAGCGCAACGAACAAGGCAATCAGACTATACGGCTTAAACGCCCTCACTTAGCCATAGGAGTTTTATAATAAAGCAAGTGCGCAGCCCCTGGTCCAAGCCAGGGTGCTGTCAGCATCTGATCGGGAAGTGTCGATCCTTCGCATAACGCGGAAAAAATCTCCAACGATTTTGTAACCCTCGAACAGCTGACCGGCTCTCGCCGTATCATGACAGTCAGTTTTCGGCTTTCTCTACTGAGGTGCTCATCCGGTCAAGGCCAGGGCACAATCGCAGTAGTTCTCCCTTTACTACCCTAGCCGATAGAGCGGAACGTAGGGTAGCAAGCACAGGAGCCGGGCAACCCAACTATTGACCAAAGACATGATTCGGAGCCAATGCATATAATGCTAAATTCGGGGTGCCGAACTTATATATAAGAAGTGTTCGGACATTGCTGCCGTATTGTGGGGCGATAAGTAGCCCCTTGAGAATATGAAACGTACAAAAGAGTACCGATGCAACTGATAAGCAGATCGAAATAAAATGAAGTAAGAAGCGAAAACCACAGAAACTGGGCCGCAAACCATTTTCATTATAACTGGATGGATACGTCAAGGCGTATCTTGTACAAATAGTGCGATAAGCATCCGGGCTATTTAACATGCCGGGATCAAGAGGGCGCAGCGTGCGGGTCCTGAGAAATAAGTGGAGATACCGTCAAGAAGAACGTATAGAGGTTACCCTACGCACCTATGCTGCTTTCCTCCTTTGTATGCCGATCCTTCAAAGGGATTGGTGATCAGGCCCGTGAGAAAAGGAACCTGAAACAAAAAGAAAAAGGTGAAAGTATGTGTGTCCGGGATCGGTCTAGCCGAACTGTAGATCCCGGGTTAGCTTGTGCCTCCGTCGATGTCCATGGGATTTTGAGTGCGTAATTATGTACGCGTGGTGCGAATGCCACTACTTCATCGGGACTGGGACGGAGGTTGAATTGCTAATCGAGCTCTTGACGAGCCGCGCTGTCCTGCTGCAGTGTAGCCCGGAACCTCTCGATGATGTCCAGGGGCTCGACGGCCGTACCATGGTGCTGCTTGAGAAGGCCGCTCTGTACCTCTGCTGCTAGGGCGGCGGTGTGCTCCTCTGTTCGGAGGGAGCGTTCCGTATTGCCATTGACTGTTATGACGCCGCGTGGACCGGGCATCTTGAGCTTGAGATAAGCATAGTGTGGCACTGCGTTGAATCTAGCAAACGCGGTTTGTCCGAGCAGTGCGTGGTAGCCGCTACGGAAGGGGACGATATCGAAGATTAACTCTTCGCTTCGGAAGTTGTCCAGAGAACCGAAGACCACCTCCAGCGTGATTGAGCCCGTACAGCGGGCCTCTACGCCTGGTATGACTCCTTTAAAGGTAGTCTTTGTTGGTTTGATTCGTGAGGGGTTAATGCCCATCTTCCGCACTGTGTCCTGATAAAGCAGGTTGAGGCTGCTACCACCGTCCATCAGGACTCGTGTTAGGTGAAACCCGTCAATAATTGGGTCGAGGACTAGTGCGGCTGAACTGCCATGGCGGATACTAGTTGGGTGATCTCGACGATCGAAAGTGATCGGGAATGATGACCACGGATTGAATTTGGGGGCGACTGGCTCTACCGTGTAGACGTCCCTAAGTGCTCGCTTGCGCTCCTTTTTGGGGATGTGTGTAGCGTATATCATGTGCACCGTTTTAACTTGAGGGGGAAATTTCTTCTGTCCCCCAGTGTTCGGCTGTCGGGGCTCTTCGTCCTCGTCCTCACTTTGTGATCCCTTATCTTTGTTTTCAGCGTTTAACTTGACAGCCTGTTTGAAAACCCAACAGTCTCTGTTGGTGTGATTGGCTTGTTTGTCTGGGGTGCCATGTATCTGGCACGGACGGTTGAGTATGCGGTCGAGGCTGGAAGGTCCTTCATTGTCTCTTTTGTAGGGCTTCTTCCGTTGGCCGGACTTGGAGCCACTGAATCCGGCGTTAACTGTGGTGTCATCGGTGTTGTCGCCATTGCTTCGGCGTTTATGTCTATTGCGCCGGAGCTTGCTGGTGCTATTCTTGGCCTCGGAGGGGCCTGCCTCGCTGGCTGTGTTCTTGCTACGAGCCAGCTAGCTGTCCTCACCCGTGCAAAAGCGGGTCATGAGTGCCGTAAGGGCTGCCATAGACTTTGGCTTTTCTTGGCCGAGGTGGCATGCTAGCCATTCGTCACGGATGCTGTGTTTGAAGGCTGCTAGGGCTGAACATCCGGACAGTCAATGATCTGGTTCTTTTTGGTTAGGAACCTAGTCCAGAAATTTCTGGCTGATTCTCCAGGTTGTTGAACTATGTGGCTTAAGTCATCAGCGTCTGGTGGCCGGACATAGGTTCCTTGGAAGTTGTCCAGGAAGGCTTCTTCCAAGTCCTCCCAGCTGCCGATAGAATTTTCAGCCAGGCTGTTAAGCCAGTGCCGAGCTGGCCCTTTGAGCTTTAGTGGGAGGTATTTAATGGCGTGGAGGTCATCTCCTCGAGCTATATGGATATGGAGAATAAAATCCTCGATCCATACTGCAGGATTGGTTGTGCCGTCGTATGATTCGATATTGACGGGCTTGAACTCCTCGGGGAATTCATGATCCAGTACTTCATCTGTGAAGCAGAGAGGGTGTGCGGCGCCTCTATATCGGGCCGCATCGTGGCGTAGCTCTGATGGAGTCCGTCTGCGGCATTCGGCCCGGGCGTGGTTAGGTTTGTCACGTCCGAATAGGTAGCCATCTCGTGCCTCGAGGCACGTCCTCGCGATCCGTAGATCGATCTTGTGTGTCCTGTTCTACTGTCAAGGGTCTGCCGGAGGTCGTACGTATGACCCCGAACTCTGTCGTCCCTATTTTTACGGGGCGGTGGGGCGGGCTGTTGTTCGGCCTGAGTTGCCGCTTTATCCCGACCGCGGGGTGGCCGGTCAGCCGCCCTGTCTCGACCACGTGGTGGTCATTCCGCATTACGCGAGGGAGATATGTGCTCCGGCGCCTCCTCATCGAATTGAGTGGCTAGGCGCTTGAGGCCGTATTCCTTGGCTGTCAGGACACCAGTCCATCTGTCGACGAGCAGATCTTGTTCAGCTTGAAGCCGCTGTTGTTTCTTTTTCAGGCTCCTTGCAGTGGCTATGAGCTGAAGCTTAAAGCGCTCCTGCTCCAGAGGATCCTCAGGCACGATGAAGTCTTCGTTGTCAAGGCTTGTCTCCTCCTTGGAGGGTGGACGGTAACTATCGTCCTCCGAGTCATCTTCTATGGCCTGTTCGTCGGGGTTGTCTTGCCTGTTGTCATGTTCCTCCTGTTCGGATGTAGCCCCGACAGGGTCTTCATTGTTTTCGGCGTCGCCCGAAGTACTAGTTTCTCCGGTGCCAGTGTTGCCATCCTTTGAGCGACGGGGCTTAGAGCGGCGTTTGGGCCGCCGGTGCTTGGACTGCATCTCAGAGGTTTTATTCGCATCTGGCTCTTCTTTGTCGTCGCCAGATCCTTTAGGTGTATCAACCATGTACACGTCATACGAAAAGGTGGCCGTCCAACGTCCAGTAAATGGCGGGTCTTGGCCTTGCTCCTTGTCGGCATCGCCGTCCATGCCGTCGATGTGTTCGGAGCCATAGTCAAGCACGTCAGTTAAGTCATCGACAGTGGCTATGAAGTGGGTGGCGGGTGGGAAGCAAAATTCCTCGTCATCCACCTCTAGCTCGAACCGAACATAGTTCGGCTGTGAGTCCTCCTCCAAGGACAAGTTCAAGAGTTTAGCACGTCACCCAAAGGTGAATGTTGTAAGATGTCTGCGGCGCTAAATTCGAAAATCGATAACCGATCCAGCTCGGTGTTCGCAGGCGTACCTGGTCCGGAACGTATAGCCGGAGACGAGTCCGGAGTTCCATTGACGCAAACATTGCAGGATGTTGAGTCAGTGTGTGGCTCCAACGCCGCGGACTTTGTGGCCTCGGAGGGCACGATCTTCTTCGGTTCTGGGGCCATTGCAGCAACAGGATCCACCTCCTGGATGTAATCCGATAACATATATAAGTCATGTTCATCGGGACAAGGGGGAGCGATCGCTGCGGTTTCGAACCCATTGAAGATCAAGTCTCCACGGGTATCCACGACGTAGTTCAAGCTTCCAAATCTGACCTGGTGGCCAGGGGCGTTGCCATCGATCTGCTCAAGACGGCCAAGCGAGTTGGCCCGCAGTACGAAGCCGCCGAACACAAAAATCTATCCTGGGAGGAAGGTTCTTCCTTGGACAGCGTCATGATCGACGATTGAAGGGGCCATCGAGCCTCTTGTCGACGGCATAGTGGAACTCTCAATGAAAGCACCAATGTCGGTGTCAAAACCGGCGGATCTCGGGTAGGGTGTCCCGAACTGTGCGTCTAGGATCGATGGTAACAGGAGACGGGGACACGATGTTTACCCAGGTTCGGGCCCTCTCTATGGAGGTAATACCCTACTTCCTGCTTGATTGATCTTGATGAATATGAGTGTTACAAGAGTTGATCTACCACGAGATCGTAATGGCTAAACCCTAGAAGTCTAGCCTGTATGACTATGGTAATGTGTATCCGTCTATCCGGACTACGCTCTCCGGTTTATATAGACCCCAGAGAGATCTAGGGTTACATGGGGTTGGTTACATAAGAAGGACTCTTCATAGTTGGTCGCCTAGCTTGCCTTCCACGCCAAGGAGAGTCCAATCCGGACATGGGTATAGTCTTCGGCCTTCATACCTTCACAGCTCATCAGTCCGGCCGAATGAATAACAGGCCGGACGCCCGAGGACCCCTTAGTCCAGGACTCCCTCATGCACTGCTCGAATCTAATGATACATAAGCAAACAACAGAAAACAAATTATCACAAGCATTTTGTATGAAAAGTTCATCGTCAGCAAACTAAGTTCAACAGAAAGCAATCTAACATAATCAAAGTTCATCATTACAAGCGATTCTGCATGACAAGCAAACTAAGTTCAGCAAAAGCAAATGATCACAAGCAAACTAACGATACATAAGTAAACAACATAACGCAAATTTGATGATAATTCTAAAACTATGCTAGCATTGTTGGCTCTTGGCCGGCACCATCTTCTTCTTCACCAGTTAGCGTCTCCCCATCCCCAGCTGCTCCTGGCGCGCTTCTTGGGGGGCTCCTCCTTCTCTAGCTTTGCAGGGCGAAACCCATCCTGGGTGAGGGTGATGCGGTTCCATATCTCATACGCTGCGTAGGCATCCTTTGTCGCGTACTCGATGTGCCTCATGGACAAAGGCAGGGTGGCCCAGCGCTTGTGTTCGTCGTCGGTGATCTTCTTCTTCATGTTGTTGTAGTAGTCGTCAATGAGCATGCCGGAGACCTCTCCAAGGGAGTCCAACTCCTTGGTTGCCTCGGGCACCCTCCACTCCTTCTGGATGTCAACGAAGTTGGCGACCTCCAGATGGACGCGCTCTAGCCTGGTTTTGTCGCCGTCGATGGAGAAGCCTGCAAAGGTGTACCTGGGGTCGGCGAGGAAGTTGTCAAAGATGGTGCACCTTTCAGTGGCGCTTAGTTGGAAGAGTAGCACCGACTGAGTCGATGGAGAGTTGGCAGAGGGCGGGTTTCTGTGTCGCTTCAGGCTCGTTGTTGTACTCGAGATCAATGCCGACGATCTTGTGGCGCTGGAGGCTGAGGTGGCGCTCGTACTGCGCGAGGGAGATCGCCATCTGCTTCTTGTCATTGGTGTGGATGACGTGCAACTTGGTGTTGCCGTGGGCCTCCACGCCCTTGTACTCGTCGCTGAATGCCATCGCCGGTAGTAGGGATTGGTGTTTTCTATGGAGATCGATGTGATGGAGCGATTTGGTGGCAGCGCAATGGATACTTGTGTTGTTGTGGATGAGAAGGCCTTTGGCAGGGGTCTAAATTCAAGGGGAGGGCGCGGGATGGGATGGCCACATCGGATGAACTGCACGATCTCTCTGACGATGCGGTTGTGCAGATCATGGGTTGGTGTTGCATCTGTGATCGTGGGCTTGTGACGATGGAACCGCTCGGATTGGGTGGTTGTATGTGAACGTGGTTTTTTATCGTGGTTTTATTTTATTTTTTATCAGTAAATTTTTTTAAACACCACTTTCTGTGCGAACGGGCATTTGTCACGTTTATATGTATCCCGCGTGTTAACGGAACTGCATTGGTTATCGTTGCACACTTCATCGTCTACAAAAGAGAACTGCATTTTGTCTACAGGTGCGTACTTCACCGTTTTTTGCGTGTCCTTGCTGCAGCCTCTGAAAAAAGTACAATGTATTCCGCAATTTTACGAGTTTTTCGCTGTGTTCTAGACCGTGTATTTATTCATGTAGGTAATCCGGAACTGGATTGCTATACCATACTGCTTCGTGTAACCAAATGGACTGCATTTTTCTAGAGCTGCGTACTTCATCTGTTTTTGCGTGTACTTACTGCAGTCCCTGGTACGGGAGGGTTAGGGGGGTTGCCCCCCTTTTTTGTTGTTGTTGTGGCACTTATTTGAAGGTAGACTTTTTTTTGATGTGTTTTCTTAACACGCGCGTTGTTTTTTATTTTAACTTGTTTTACGAACTGCATGTATTTTATTTTGTTTTACCGTCTAAACTTCATTGTTCTTCGTAGAGAACTGCATCATGCGTGTTTTGATGTAGTCTGTCTTATTTTAGCCAGGCCGTTTTTGGTCCGGCCCGTTTTATGTGACCCTTTGCCTCACGCGGGCCTCCTACGTGTCCCTCCCAGGCGATCCCACCGCTCCGCTGACAGGGAGAGAGACCGAGAACAATCCCCTCTCCTCTCTTGCAGTTTCTCCCGAGGCATCTCTCCCTCGAGCAAAACCGCCATCGCCCGCAGCAACCGTCGTCGCCCAAGGAACTGCCGCCCTTAAGAGAGTCCTTATTCCTGCATTTCGCGTCGCCGTCCGCTCCGCGAGTCCTTCCCGCTGCGCTTCCGCAGCCCTTTCCTCTCTGTTCCCGTCGCCGCACGTCCTCCCCCCTGCCCACTGCCGTCGGCGTTCATCCCCTTTTTTGTGGTACGTTCCGCTTGGCCTCGGTCTTGATCGTCCCCTCGTCTAGTTTTGTGGTTCTCGTAGTTGTTGTTGCTGTTTTTGCTTGTGTAATTTTCCCGTAGGCAGGCGGTTTTATCTCGATTTGAAGTCGATACTCGTGTGTGCTCTGTAGGCAGAGCAAGGTGGATCTAGGGTTTTGTCAGATTTTGCCGATTTTGTTGCTTATATCTGTCACTTCATCCTTGTTCTGCAGGCAAACACCATGTCTTCGCCAAGTAGAGTGGGAGGACGAGTTCAGGGTATGTGGAGTGCTTATTTTTGGCTTTGTTTTTTTGTTTGATGTTTATCTAGTTTCCTAATTCATCCTGCATATTTGTTTATGCTCTGTTAGTTGTCAGCGTTCGTTTGCATTATTTTGTCATGTGATGTTTTGTAATTATTGTTTGTGGTTTTTTTTAATCCAGTAGGTGATTGGAGTGCTCATAATGATACACCAATTGGCTCTCGTTGTCCTGGTGGTAAGGATCACGGTGGCGAGGGAGGACATCAAGTGAATTTGCCGATTGAATCTTCTCCCACAAGTGTGGCCCCTCCTTCTGGTATGTGAATTCTTTGTTTTTTTGTGTATGCTGGTTACTTGATGTTGTAGAAATTGGTGTTGCCTTGCTGTACCTAGTCCGACATTTTGTTGGGAACAAATGTGAAGTTAGTGTATGCAGCACTGTATTTATTTGTATATGTGAACTCCACTATATGTATGTGTGAACTGCATTGTTGTTTTATTCATGTTTTTTGTACAATGCATTAATTTTTATTTTTAGCTTATGATTGGAGCACTGCATTTATATGTCTAAGTGTACTGCATTTGTTCTTTTTGTGCACTTTTTAACGACCATAGTCAAACTTCATTTTGACGCAGTGTCTGTTTTCCATGATGGGGCGCCTGGGTTTGAGGAGGTTACTCAATTGATTGACCATTATTTTGCAGAGGGTAATGTTGGTGTGAGCTTTGACCAGAGATGTCCCGTCTTGTCTGAAACACAATTGCAGTCTGTTGATGGTACAAAGGAAGTTACACAGGATTGGATGGTCTCGGAACAGCTTCGTGAATATGAGTTGAAGCAAAGCAAGAAGAAGTTGAGGTTTGAAAGTGAGTCAAAAGAGTTCGCGGAGAAGGAGAAGCAGAGGAGAGCTGCAGATGGTGCCAAGGGTGCCAAATTTGCCAAGGTGAAGCAGCCTGGTTTGTAGAAGAAGAGGCTGAGTACTGTTGCCGAGGAAGGTGGTACACCTCGGCGGAGTCCACGTGTTGCTGGCATGAACAAGAATCTTGGCAAGAGAACTGCTGAAGCTGGTGGAAAGGATGCTCAGCGCAAGCGACTACGTGTGATTGAAGGTCCCAACTCTGATGATGACGACTTTGTGCTTGCTGATTTTGTGAGGGATGTTCATACTGGTAGACGCAAAGACTGTGGTTCATCTAAGAGTCTACCCAAGCGTGCCCGTGATGATGTCGATGAAGATGTTGGTGCTGACTCCGGCGAGGAGGCGGATGTTGTTCCAAAGGTTTGTTGAAGTGGACTACATTTGTTTCTTTCATTGTTATTCTATCTGTGTTTTCTTTGTCTTTTTTATGGCTAATCTTCTAATGTGGACTGCATTTCCCTCTACACAGAGGAAGAAGTCTAGTAAGAGTAATGCAACTGAAGATGATGTTGAGGGTGATGATTCTCGATTTAACAAGACCGTACGTTTGTCGCTTCCCACTGTTTGCAAGGCTGCTGCTTTGTTGAAAGAGGCACACTATAGTCGTGTTCGGGATGCTGGATTCGGTATTGTCTTTCAATTGACAGTAAAGAAAAATGTGTCGCGCATTCTTATGTGCTATCTGATGGGAGTGATTGCCACCATGATAATGGACTTTGGGAATGGCAGGGTTCTTCGAATCAATCGTGATGCAGTTCTTCACATTTTTGATTTACCTATGGGACGTCACACTGCACCCATGCCTGCTGCGAGCGGCCATGATGACTCGTTGACTGCCCTCAAGGATGAGCTTGGTTTTGACCGTTCAAAAAGTATAGGTGTCAAGGACTTGCTTGAAAAGTTGAAGGTCTTGGTGGAGGAATTTGATCATGTGACTGTTGACCTTGCTATGAAGGTGTTCTTCCTGATACTTTACCAGAATTTGTTGTGCCCCGGTCCTACAGTTTGTTTGGGTAGAGTTGCTGCAATGGTAGAGAACATGGATTATGCGGCTATGGCGCAGATGGACTTTTGCCAGCTTGTTGTTGATGAGTTGTAGGCAGCTATGGTGAGGTGGCAAACAGAAGGCAGCAAGTAGAATTGTGCAGAGGGTTGTGCCATTGTCCCCCTGATTATGTATCTTGACTGCTTGAAGCTTCGCAAATTTTCAGTTATGCACACGTTGACGCCACGTGCGTCATACCTGACGACCAAGGACCTGATGAAGTTATACAATGAGGATGTGCTTGTGAAGGGAAAGATTTACATGGAAACTTACAAATTTGGGAAGCTGCCGATTAGTGCATCTGAGTTTTTAATATCAGATTTTTTTAAAAAATCTGCAGCCATTATAAATCTAAACTTTTCTAGTGCTCACATGTGTACTTCTCTTTGCCTATTGTCTTTTTTTGCAGTGGAAGGTGTCAGGTGATATTTTGTACAACCGTCCTGTTGCAGTTGTATGCGGCAGCTCTGATGCGGGGCCTAGCACTCATGCTAGGTTTTATGAGCCTATCTGTAGCCAGCTTCCTGCCTGTGATGATGAGGTGGCAGCAAACATGGATTATAAATCTGAGTTTATAATAGAAGCTCTTCTAAACAAACATTTGTTGGCGGCAAAAAACACGAGGAGATTGATGAGCTTCTTCTGAAGGTTTTGAAGTTGACTGAAGATTTGCCAACCTCTGGTGACAGGTTGAGGACAGTTGCTGGTTTTTTCCCTGTTGGCCATGGCCCACGAGATGAAGATATTGTTGCTGCTCACAATTTTGATTGTGGCGTGATTGAAATCCTGAAGATTGCAGTGACGAATGTTCGGTCTTCGTATGCTCAGTTGAGACATTCACAGGAGGAAAAATGCGGTCGGTATGAGAAGGATGATGGGCATATTTTGGATGAAATGAACCGTCATTACGCTGGCGTTGGCGCTGATATTGTATGTTCTAGGTTTTTTGTGGCTTTGAACCTCTTTTGTGTATTATATGGACTGCTCCTCACTATTTTTGTTTTTTGTGATAGGCTGGAGTGGAATCTTCTAGTCTCCATGGATCTAGGGACGATGGAATTGGTCAGGTACAAGTACTTCTGCCATGTCTGTTCTACCATGCGTCCCTCTTCTTGAACTTGCATTTGTTGCTTTCCATTTTATTTATTTTTTGTGTACTTCACGGTTGTAAAGTGTGTACAGCTTGTGCATAGTTGAAGTTTTTTTCTTTTTTGGTTGTTACCATCTTATTTTCGTTTTTGGTTTGTTCTATGCCCGTAGACTAGTGTTGCTGTTTGTGATGTGCACAAAGAGTCCTACAATGGCTCTGGGAAGGATGAGGTCTTGGCTGATGCATCGTCCCCTCCGGATGTTGTAGCTGATAAGGTATAGTGGTATTACTTTTTCTGTTAGTGGGTTGTAATGTAATTTTTTGTTGTTGTTATAAACTTGATGTACGCTGTTATGTTCACTCATATGCATTTTCATTTACATATGTGAGCTGCAATAGTTTTACATGTGTGAGCTTTAGTCTTTGACAGAAGTGAACTGCAGTTCTTTTTGCATGCGTAGTCCATGGTCTTTTACATACGTAAGCTTCAGTATTTAACATAACTAAACTGCAGCATTTGACAAAGTGAACTGTAGTTCTTTTTTACGAATATGTGGGTTGGAGTTGTAGTTGTTTTGACACACGTGGGTTGCAGTTGTTTTGCATATGTGGACTGCAGTTGTTCTGCGTATGTTGTCAGCGGTCTTTGACATAAGTGGCATGTGTGTTGTTGTGTTAATTATCCCCACGCTCATTTGTGTTATTGTGTGGTTTTTAAACTTTCCACAGCCTGGAGAAGAAAACGTAGAAGTTCATATTGATCAGAATCAGGCGGGTTGTGTTGTTGATGGTGGTGGCAGTGTTGATGCTTCTGCATCGCTTGTCGTCGACTGTGTAGACCCTTCTGTAGCTCAAGAATCCCATGATGTTGTTTCCCCTAGTAGGCATGAAGATTCTGATTTTGGCATTGAAAAGTCGCTGGAGAATGTCGTTCCTGCCGTTAGTTCCCCTGTTTGTCTGGCCGCCAAAGATGTTCCTGAAGTATCGAGAGTGGAGCCTCATGTAGCTGAAGTATCTAAGGATGTTGTGGTTGACCAGACTGTTGTAAATCCAGAGAATGCTCATGTTGCTGCAGAAGGGTAGTCTAGTGAGGTTGTGGTGGATTCGTCGCAAACTAGCCAAGAAAATGTTTTGGTCAGCTCTGAAGAACAACAACATGAAGACTCTGACACTGAAGGCAAGAGTTTTGTTTCGAATAGTGTTGTTGAAGTTTTTCTCATTCATTTTGTTTAATTACTATGGTAGTTGTATTAGATGTTTAATGATAAGTGAACTTGATCTTTTGTTGATGATTTTCAAAATAGCTAGCAGAATTTCCTTATCTTAATATTTGAACTTCATTCTTTGGATAAGTGACCTTCATCTTTTTTATTACAGATGACGAACTTCCTATTGTGACACCGTCAAGCATTGATCCAGCTCTTCTGAAAAGATACAATGAGTTGTACGCTGCTGTTACGAGGGTTCAGAAGGACAAGAAGAAGAAGTATGGTTTTTTAGAAATGGTTTTGTTCGTATGTATTTTCTAATTTTTGTATTTTACCCTTTTTCTTTGTTGTTATTTTTTTATTATCTTATGTTTCAGTTTTTCATAAAAAAATTCAGGGACATGATTGCTTATAAAACTGAGATGGCTGATATTACCATTGGCGAAGTTGGTCAATCTTTTTGGGATAAAGGAATGCTCACTACAAGCCTTGTAGATCTTGGGGTTTCTTTGCTGGTAGATAAGTTTAAGGGATCTCCGACAATGGTTGCCCCGTACCATATTTGTGTAAGAATGCAGAAAATTTTGTTTTATTGTTATTTTCTTTTCTGATTTCGTGCGATGACTTGTTTGCTTGAGCACTATTTTATTTTTGGTTTTGTTTTGGTAGACAAATATTTGGAATGGTGGTACTGTAGGCAGGAGTGTTAAAATGATGCTCTCTTCAAAAGCCGAGGAGCGTGTTGATAAAAAGGATATGGTGAGTAACGTTTTTATGTGTCGAAAACTATATTTTGTGTGTTTGTTTTTATAGTTATGTTTCTTCTTCTTCTTATAATAATTTTATTTATTTTTCGTGCTTCGAACCCGTCCTTTTTGCAACTTTTTATCCGCCAGAGATGAGGGATGGCGTTGGTCATTATTGTGTAGTTGCGCTAAATGTGAAAGAAAGGTGGTTTGAATTTCTTGACTCACTCAATAAACCTGGCAGCCCTGATGCGATCATGGTTTTTAAGAGGATGGTTAAAAATATCAAGCGTGTATGGAAGGAAGGTAGCTCAAGTTCTGATGAGCCGCTAAATCCTCCTACACTTTATGGATTTGTGTTGAAACATGTCATTGTCCCAATGCAGCCAAATGGGTGTGTTCCATACAGCCCCTCTCCACCATATTGCTCAAGTTTTTTTATTTCATTTTGTGAAACTGATGTTTTTTATTCTTTTATTGCAGGCATGATTGTGGATTCTATATGTTTCAATTCTTGCAGACTTGGGATGGTGTTCGAGTTGCTCAGTTTGGGGTGGAGCACATTGGCTACATCAGAAAGGCCATGCTCTATAGTTGGCTCACATCGAGAAAGTGTTGTATACAATTGTTCTGCATTGCTGTAGACAAGTGGACTGCATTGATGTAGACAATTGGGCTGCATTCTATTCTTTAGTGAACTGCATTTTTCTATATTAATGAGATGTATTACATGTTTTTTGGTTTTGTATTTTGTGCTGTTTGTTTCCATGTTTTTTCTACAAGTTTTTAGGTTTTGATGGGGGGCTTCATGAAGGTTGTACGTCACTGTCCGAGTCCCAGGTTCTGAGGTGGTTATGGAGGATTGTGCCATTGAAATCTCTCCAGATAATTCTAGTTCTTTGGCTGGAGATGGTTTGAACACAGTTGTGGCGTCTGGACCTGATGGTGGAAGTGTTTCTCGACCTAGCTCTCCACGCGATGTATTTGATGTTGATGATGATGATTTTGTTACGCCGTGTCCACGCGTCACTAGGACTAGGAGTGCAGCAATTAATCGTCCTCCTGTGGATGAGGTTGAAGTATTTTCGAACAAGAGGGCAGGTGAGAGGGCTTTTAAGTTGAGATGCTCTATAGAGAAATTGAAGCCTCCGAGGTTCAAATATATTGATGAGGCGAGAAAAATAAAGGATCTTGTTCTCAGCAAAGATTTTCTAACTAAATACCACGAGTAAGTTTTATGTGTGTGCCCTTAATCCTTTTTGTGTGTTTTTAATTTTAATTTTATTGATCCCATATGTGTATGTTTACTGCAGGAACGCGTTCTTTATGGTGAATAGTCCTTTTGGTGATGTTGATACTTACACTGTTGACTATATCTATAATACATTTGGCAAAGGAGCTTTAATGGATTCGTATCTCATGGATTTTGTCATCAAGTACTGGAAGCAAGACCCTAAAATGGGTTTAGTTTATCATTCTGGTGAACGTGTGCTACTTTCACCTTTATTTATCACGGTAAACGTGTGCTGTCATTTTTTTCTATTGTACTGGTTTTTTCATGTCCATGCCTGCATGCATGGTTTATTCTTTTTTTCATGTCCCTTTTTTGTTCTTTTTTTGTGCAATATGTTCTTCAAATGGAAATCTTTGTGACGAGAGATGATGATTTAAACCCTGTGTTGCCAGTTGTGCATAGCCCGTTTGTTTTAGAAGATGCAGTAAAGTAGTTCAAGGTTTTTGTGACCGACGACGTAAACCTGTTGGATGCAAAACTGGTAAGTTCATTGTTTTCCGTCATTTATTTTTTTGGTTTGTTGCATTTCTTTTTATAGTTATTTTTGGAACAGTGGTCCTAGTGCTACGTGTCGAAAGAACTTTTCATTTCATTTTTGTTTTTTTATGTGAACAGATTATGATGCCGCGCTCCAAGGATGGTCATTATTCCTTATACACGATGAACCAGCATCGCCAGACGTTGATATCCATGACACAAGGAAGTACACTGGCCATCCTGATGTCACGACAAAGTGGTGCAGGACTGACTACCACTCAGATTGCACTAAAGTGGTATGTCATTTTTTCTTGCCAAGTGCACAGCTTTTTTGTGTATCTCCTACTGCATTTTTTTATAAACTGCACATGCAATGTTAGCACACATAGAACCACACTTGTTTATGTAGTGCACTGCAACATATGCGTGACAGAAGTGCATTTTCTCACACACCCCATAATCTATGTAAAAAAGGAGATAAAAGGAAATGACCTCACGTGCATTTAAAAGAGGGACTGTCTAGACGTTGAGAACAACTTTTTATTTTTTGGTTCGTCTGTATAGTAATTTGATCTGTGATGTGTGTTATTTTTACCTTGTGCTTCCTTTTTTTGCCAGATGAGGAGGATGACTCAGCTGCTGAAGGCGATTTATGGTGAAAAAATGTATAAATCTAAGAACCACCCTGACTGGGTTAAATTGGCAGAGAAGCCCTCTTACCCGTTCGTGCCAGCGCAGGGAGCAAACGAGTGCGGAATCTATGTTCTGAGGTTGACGCAGTTGTATGACGGCCAACGTCTAGTTGAGAAAATCATCAAATCCGACGTAACACCTTCTCTGTTTTCTTCTTTTTCTTGTTACTTTTTTTTATTATTTTACTTTTTCACTTTTTGTTCTTTATGACAACCTTTTTTTAATCACTAGTCTGCATTTTTTCTTTTCTTTTTCAGCCTGCTATTGAAGATTGGAAGGCGGAGTACATGTTCCAGCTGCTGTTCAATCCTTCAAACATGTTGTATTATGAAGACATGCCGCTTGATCTACGAGATCTGATTGCGGACCTCGGGCTTACTTCCCTATCGCAATCACAGATGCAGTAACAATCATTTGGCATTGTTTCTACTAGGTAAAAGCGTGTGTATGGACAAGAACTAGGGTTCATGTTGTGTATTGTGTGCTGTCTAAGGTAGATAATGTATGAAAAGACTTTTTTTTCTGTTGTTATGTTTTCGTCAGCTTTTTGCAGCAGCGTATATGGGACGAATTTGTATGCGTATGTGTATTTTATATAAATAACTCATACAGTATATATATGTGTATATTTTTGTATTGTTGACGACCACGTTCTGTGTGAACTGGCATTTGTCACGCTTATATGTATTGTACGTGTCCCATAAACTGCATTGCATGTGATGCCGAACTTCTTCGTCCAACAAAAAGCACTACATTTGTCTACAAGTTTGTGTTGCACCTGTATTTTTTTGCTGCACTTGTCGCAGACCCTGTATTCATGTGTGTACCCCGAAACTGCATTGCTTTATCATACTGCACTGCTTTGCCTAACCAAACGCACTGCTTTGCCTAAAGCTGCGTCCTGCAGTTGGTTTTTTATTGTTTGTACGGTAAGGTGGGGAGGGGGTTGGGGGGCCCATTTTTTTAGTTGTCTATAGATTTGTATTGCTCCTGTATTCCTTGTACTTAGCGCGTTGCGTGCGTTAGTGCGAGGCCGAGCAGGGGGGTGGGAGGGGGTCGTAACCCCCCTCCCCACCCCCTGCGAGGCCGAGCCTGGAACGAGCCGGAGCAGGCTGCGATGCGGCGTGCCGCGGTGCCGCATGCGTAGGCGAGTCCGTCACACCCCGTCGCCTCCCTGTCTATCTTAGGGGTGTAGCTCCGGGGTTGCGTGCATCCTATTGTTGTAAAAACAGAAATGTCCGCTCTGCGCCTGTCAACCAAGCGCACTGCATGCGTTAGAGCGAGGCCGAGCAGGGGGGTGGGGAGGGGGTCGTGACCCCCTCCCCACCCCCCTGCGAGGCCGAGCCTGGAACGAGCCGGAGTAGGCGGCGACACGGCGTGCCGCGACGCCACATGCGTAGGCGAGTCCGTCGTACCCCGTCGCCTCCCTGTCTATCTTAGGGGTGTGGCTCTGGGGTTGCGTGCGTCCTATTGTTGGAAAAACAGAAATGTCGGCACTGCACCTGTCAACCAAGCGCACTGCATGCGTTAGCGCGAGGCCGAGCAGGAAGGTGGGGAGGGGGGTCGCCCACCCCTCTACGAGGCCGAGCCTGGAACGAGCCGGAGCAGGTGGCGACGCGGCGTGCCGCAGCGCCGCATGCGTAGGCGAGTCCGTCACACCCCGTCGCCTCCCTGTCTATATTAGGGGTGTGGCTCTGGGGTTGCATGCGTCCTATTGTTGGAAAAACAGAAATGTCCGCACTACGCCTGTCAACCAAGCACACTGCATGCGTTAGCGCGAGGCCGAGTAGGGGGTGGGGAGGGGGGTCATGACGCCCCTCCCCACCCCCTACGAGGTCGAGCCTGGAACGAGCCGGAGCAGGTGGCAACGCGGCGTGCCGCGGCGCCGCATGCGTAGGCAAGTCCGTCACACCCCGTCGCCTCCCTGTCTATCTTAGGGGTGTGGTCTGGGGTTGCGTGCATCCTATTGTTAGAAAAACAGAAATATCCGCACTGCGCCTGTCAACCAAGCACACTGCATGCGTTAGCGCGAGGCCGAGCAGGCACCCCCCTGTGAGGCCGAGCCTGGAACGAGCTGGAGTAGGCGGCGACGCGGCGTGCCGTGGCGCCGCATGCGTAGGCAAGTCCGTCACACCCCATCGCCTCCCTGTCTATCTTAGGGGTATGGCTCTAGGGTTGCGTGCTTCCTATTGTTCAAAAAACAGAAATATCCGCACTACGCCTGTCAACCAAGCACACTGCGTGCGTTAGCGCGAGGCCGAGCATGGGGGTGGGGAGGGGGTCGTTACCCCCCCTCCCCACCCCCTGTGAGGCCGAGCTTGGAACGAGCCGGAGCAGGCGGCGACGCGGCGTGCCACGGCACCGCATGCGTAGGCGAGTCCGTCACACCCCGTCGCCTCCCTGTCACACCCCGTGCGCCTGTCAACCAAGCCAGGGTGTGGCGTGGGATTGTGCCGTTGTAGCCAAGTGAAAAGATTCGCCAAGTGGAGGAGGCGGTTTGACTCGGGCTAGCCATGGTAGTGTTCTTGATTGGCTGGAAAAAATAATCGTCTAAGCTAACTGCAATGCTTTATTGACAACACGTCTTCCGTCCCATACCGGACTGCACAGCGGACTGCATTTTTTTAGGGCTTACTGGAGTTACTTGCTAGTTGTGCGTTGTTGGGCTTTGTTTGTTTTGGGCTGTGAGAATTTGTTGGGTCCGTTGGGGTGTAAGACGCATTGGGCCCAAGTCGGCCTGTGAGCACGGCTGGTTCCCGGTGCGCTGTGTGTGCGCTCTAATATTTAGTCCCACCTCGCCCGCGGAAGGCGCGCTCGACCTGTTTATAAGCGCTGGCGATGCAGCCGTATTGAACTCCTTTGGTTACTTGTTTGGGCGCTTATACACGGCGCTTGCTTCTCTATGTTCTCTGACCTGTGCGCCCATGTGTGCCTGGCCCCATGCATTGTGACTCGGAACGACTCGCCTACTGTGGGCGCAGACCTATTACGGGACTGGCTGGGGCCTAGTTGCAGCTGGGTGGTCAATTTTGTTAACTTATCTGAAGCATTTATTCTTTTTGAGTATATATATTTTGTGGTAGTACAAATGATGTCATTTGTACTGCTTGCACCAATGTTGAGTACTGCATTGCGCGTACCAAGTCTTTGTGTTGTGCACTGCACGAAAGTTACTGCAGCCCATCTCGTTCTATATTTATGCATGTACTACACTTCATGTATATACTTTGTGAACTGCCTTATATTTGTTCTATGAACTGTATTCACGTTTGTTTAGAATGGTCTGCGGATTATATTTTTTTAGAAATATCAATATTAATGTTCTTTTTCTATAATTACTATTTGTGGACTGCTTATTTTTACCATTGTGAACTGCATTAATCTTTCTTTTTTAGGTATGAGTTGTAGTCAGATTACTTAATTTTTTTTGTTTAATGTTGTTTTTGAATATGTTTTGTATGTGAATAGTATGTTTTGGTACCACACATTCAATTTTTCAAAGTTGTCTGGATACTTGTTCTAACACAAACTAATTTCAGCGAAAGCAATTGATCACAAGCAAACTGACGATACATAAGCAAACAACAGAGAGAAAATTTGATGATAATTCTCAAACGACATTGTTTTTACAAAAGAAATGTTCGATATGAAGCAACGGACATAATCAAAAGCTTGCATACATGAAACAAAGAACAACACAATGACTAAAGTAAAGTGAAACTAAACATAGCCCTGATTATTTCTAGTTGTTGTATTGGATTACAGCCTTGTTCTTGTTCTTCCTTGCTTCTTTGTCTCTTTTTTTGCCCTGTCCAGTCCCATTATGACATCGTAGATGATTCTCCATGACTCATATGTTGCGAATGCATCTATTGCTGCATACTTCATAAGCTTTTCTGGCAGCGGGCAAAATCCCCCACAGAGTAAGGTCCTCCTTGCAGTTAATTTTTTTTCTTCATGTCATGGTAGTGAATGTCTATCATCCTGCCGGCAACATCAGCCAAAGAGTCAAACTTCTTTTTATTGTATGGGTCTCTCCATTCCACCTGAATATCAATGTAGTTGTCGGAGTTGATCTCCAAACCAGATAGCTTCAGCTTGCTTTTGTCTCCTTCAATGGCGAATCCGACGAAGGTGTACTCACCATTCATGAGGAATTTGTCTAGTTCCATTGGCCTGCAAGATGTTTGTATAGAGTGAATATAGTTTATTTTCTTAGAACTACCAATGTTTTTTTGTTTTTTCTGAAACTGAACTGCAATATGAATATCTGAATCTATTGTAGTGAGTAGTTGCTAATACTTTGTTCAGCATAACTAGTAAATCTGATAATAGATTGCACAAACAATGCATGTTTTGTGCATGCTGGTATTCTTGAACTGAATTTCATACATGTTTTGTATAGTAATGTTGCAGTTTTCTATTGTTTAGTCAAATAATTTGTATTTGGTAAAACAAAATAAAACTGCGTGTATCACTAGATCATATAATTCAAGAATTGAAGACATGAGTGACATACATGGAGCCAGATGAAAACTGTCAATGAATTCGTATGTCATGCTTTTAAAAAATGAGAACCAAAGTTTAAATATTGGCAATTGCATTGAAGAAAATTTAAAATCAATATTGACAAGCAATAGTACAGATTGATAGTTATTCTGACCTGTCTTTAGCTGCAGAGATGTGGTAGAGAAGGCATTCTTTTTCTACGCATAGCTGGAGCACTGCTGCCCGCTGTGGCTTCACGTAGTGCGTGTACTCGACATCAACGCTGACTAGTTTGACGGGCATTCCGCTGAGCTTCCTCCTGAGCGTGGACAGCATCTTGTCCACGTCTTCACCCTTGCTTGTGCAAACAACGTGGAGCTTGTGGTTGCCGTGGAGGTCGACGTCGTGGAGCTCCCTGGTGTACCTGCGGCGCTGCTTGTACAGAGGTGCATCCGCCATGACTCTCCTCTGCGCTCTCGTGTTTGTTTTGGAGAGAGAGGTTAGTGAAAGGAAGTGTGGAGAAGAAGATGCAATGGGGTTTTTGGGGGGACGAAGCAGTTGTGTTTTCTCCTCTGCTCTCCTTGACAGAACGTGGGAGAGGTGGAGCAGGATGGTAGCATGGTGGGGTTGTGTTTTTAGTTACGTGGCAACTGCAGAGAGGTTCTGCTATGAGGAGGCTCTGTTAGTGCATTGGAAATCCAAACGTCGTCGCCTATTTTTTTGTGACTAGTTCAGGTATGCACGCAACTATCAGAAAATGTGATGATTGTGTTTTCGGTGAATTTTCCTAGTAAGTGCACTTCTTCGCTATCAGAACAGAACTTCGTATGTCCACATAGTGTATTGCATGGAAGTGAAATTTATTCTTCGTACACTGAATTATATCGGATTAGGATTCACACAAATGTACGCACATTTAGTTTTTTGATGGAGTTCTTTCTTTTTTTCTCTTTTTTTTATGGTAATGCAACTTTTGTGTGGATGGAGGGTAGTGTGGGTAGGGGTGTCGGACTGCTTTGTTTAAGTAACAGGGCTGCATTCTTCATTTTAGCCATACTGCATTGCAGTGTAAAGAGAACTGCATTTCAGAAAAAAGAATACTTCGTGCTTCCACGTGAAGAACTGCATTGTTGTATGTCGCGGACTGCATTTGTGCATTGACTTCGGGCTTCCTGTGTTTTATTTAGTCCACGTAGTTTCTGGCAGTGCCCACGCACATTTTTTGTTGTTGTAATTCATTTAAAAAATGTTTCTCATTTTTCTTTTGATGTTTTATTTTTGAACTTATTGTTTTTTCTTAGTGGGCCTTGTTGGGCCTGTGTTTGGGGATGAAGACGCATTGGGCCCAAGTCGGCTTGTGAGCACGGCTGGTTCCCGGTGCGCTGTGTGTGCGCTCTAATATTTAGTCCCACCTCGCCCGCGGAAGGTGCGCTCGACCTGTTTATAAGCGCTGGCGAGGCAGCATTATCGAACTCCTCTGGTTACTTATGTGGGCGCTTATACACGGCGATCCCTGCTCTATGCTCTCTGACCTGTGGGCCCATGTGTGCCCGGCCCCATGCATTGTGATTCTGAACGACTCGCCTTCTGTGGGCGCAGACCTACTACGAGACTGGCTGGGGCCGGCTGCACGTGTGGTGGTCAATTTTTCTTTCTTTGTATTTTCTCTCTTAAGTATTTTTTCCAATGTATGGCGTGCACTGCTTAGTAAATCATCCGTGCACTGCATTGATCATGGTTCTGTACTGCATGTGCACGCATTCCGCACTATACATGTTTGCGCTACATTTTTGTGCACCGCATGGGTAGCATTTTTCTTTATTGTTTTTCCTCTTACGTATCCTTTTTCTAGTGTACGGGTGTGCGCTGCTTTGCTGCCTCTATGTGCACTGCATTCGTCATAGTCATGTGCTGCAGGTGTACACATTTTGCACTGCGTGCATCCTTCTCTGTGCCAAAGTTGTGACTGCTTATGCCAACGCTGCGGACTGCATGACTTACATTTAAGGACTGCATCAGGTGCACTAATTCTGCGTTGTGGACTGCGCGAAAGTGCTTCTCTTGTGATTGATTTTGAGCATGTACTGCACTTATATAGTGAACTTCCCGGTAAGACTTTGGAGAACTGCACACATAAAATGGTCTGTGGATTATAATTTTTTAGAGAAATATTATTTAATGATCTGCGGTTAGTTGGTGGGAATTGCTGCAGTCAAAGTACACCTTCTTTTTTGGGTCCTTTTTCTTTGGTAACATAAGCCTTTATTGATTGTCCTTCATTCTTTGTAACATAATTTTCATTAACTCCCCTTTAATTTTCAGTTTTGACCTTTTCGCATTCCTCTTCTATAAATGTAGGCCAACTTCTGCCCTTCCTTTGCAGTTCATTTCTCCTCCAGCCGCAACTTCTCTCCTTCTCCAGCCTCTATTTATTTTTTTTCCTTTTCTAGGTTTTTGTTGCGATGGCTCCAGGCCCCTATGTGAATCTCTCCTGCTGCGGCCATGGTTGTGGTGTGCCGATGCACTGCGATTGCTCAGCTTGCTCGCAGGCCCGTCGTGCTCGTCATGGGGGCAAGGTCTTGTGCTGAGCTGGGTGAGCGGAGCAGCTTGCATATGGCACATATTCACGGAAGGATTGGATATGGGCCACATCAACGTTCCTGCGTTCTATTCCGCCCTGCTTCGCCGTGGCCTTGGCCTCACAAGTCCTTTTGTCCATCAGCTTACGGCAACAGATGTGGAGACTCACTACAAGATGGTATTTTTTTCTTGATCTGATTTTTTCTTTGTGTTTTCTATTTTTTTGTATAATTCCATAGGAACGCACTTATTTTGTTTTATTGAAGTGTACTACACTTTGTAATTGTATCTTGTTTTTATTTTTTTTGCTTGTATGCATGGAGGTCGTGTTTTAGTTTTCATGGTTACAATATATGAACTGCTTAGAAACTAGATGAGCTATAATAGTTTCCACAATTTTCCCCGCTTGTATAGTGTGTACTACATGCAGGTAGTCTCAAGAACTTCAAGATATTTAGAAGCGTACTGCTTGTTTGCAAGTTCCGTACTGCATATTAGATTGCGTTTAATCTGTACTGCTTATTGGACTATTGTACACTTGATCTAGCTCGTGTCTATACTGTGTGTAGGTTTTTACTGGTCTGTGCAAAGTATGAGAATTGTACTGCTAGTATCGTCGCCAAACAGTTTTAAATTTTTTTGTCAGAAAATTCCCTAACGAGCTGTTAGGTATCTCTGGCTCAAGAAGAAGGGAATTCTCCAAGTTGTTCTTGGTAATGGACACCTAAAACCAGCCAAGTACCGTGTAGGCGTTGACGGGCGGCTGTGTCTGCAGAAAGGGTGGAAGGAATTGGTCACTGATAGTGGCCTGAAGTCTGAGCAAGTTGTTGTCCTCAACTTCTTTGAACTCGAGGATCGTATGGTTAGAATCACGTTTGACGTGATTGGTTAAGGTTATGAGGTTGATTTGTAATAAGTACTTTTGCGTGTCGAACGCTTCATCTTTTTGATGTGTTTTGTAATAAGTACTTTTGTGATCTGAACCGCTTCAGTTATTATTCTGAACTTCGTGCTGCCAGTGAGCTAACTACATTTTTACATGGTTTTTGGATTAAAATGTGTTAATGTTTACTCTAGACTGCTATATATATGGTATACTCTATACACCATTTCTCTTTACATGGTTTAGTTGAAGAACTCATAGTCAGCGGGAAATTTTCTTTACACAAAATTTAAACCGATACATAAGTCGTACAGATAAGCAAACTGCTATGTATATGATTAATTTATTGAAGTTCATCTATTTGGTCGTTAACCTGCTGCTTCTCCGCGGTGACTGGAGCGTGTCTAATGTCACACTTTCTTTTGTTTTCGGTGGCGGTGTTGCTGGTTCTTGTCTATGCACCATTGTGTTTGTAGCCCCTCGCGTGCTGGTTGATGGCGGCTTTTGTTTTTCAGCGCTATGAACTACATCCTTCTTTGCTCCCCGCGTGCTGGTTGATGGCTGCTTTCGTTCTCCAGTGTTGTGAACTGCATCTTTCTTTGCTCCCCGCGTGCTGGTTGATTGCAGCTTTTGTTTTTCAGTGCTGTGAACTGCATCCTTCTTTGCTCCCCGCGTGCTGGTTGATGGCGGCTTTTGTTTTCCGGCGCTGTGAACTGCATCCTTTCGTGCTCCTACCTTGTTTTTTGAAAGTGGTGTCGTTCTCGGTTGTTTCTGTAAAGCAGCATTCCCTTGTGGTGGTCTTATTGGCATTGTTTCTTCATTTTCTTCGTCCTCTTCACATTCTTCTTCCTCTTCCTCCTCTTCATCATCTTTTTCTTCATTAGCCACTCCTTCTTCAGTTTCTTCATGTTCTTCGTCCTCTTCACTCTCTTATTCTTCCTCCTCTTCTTCATCTGCTTCTTCATAAGCCATTTCTTCTTTAGTTGTGTCACCATCTTCTTCGTCTTCCTCATTTTCTGATCTTGTTCTTTTGGGCAGGTTCTTGAATTGTGTCTCTTCCTCTTTTTGCAGATGCTACAACGTCTTGGTTTCGTCCATTTCTTAGTGTTGTGAGTGGAATTTCTGTTTGGTTGTGCATCGCCATGTCCTCGTTTTTCTTGTTCATGTCTCTTTGTACATGTCCTGGAATTGTGGCCCCTGGTTTCATTACATGTCTTGCACCTTCTTATTCCCAGTGGGTGACCACCACTATCCAGCTCAGGCTGTGGCTTACTGTTTTTGTCATCATTTTTCTCCTTTCATGCAACCTTTTTCTGGGTTGCGTTGCCCCCTTTCTTCCTTCCTCTTGTGTTTGAAACAGGAGGTGGAAGAATTGCTTCTTTTTTGATAGCACCAGTTGTGTTGTGTTCGGTATTTTCTACTTGCTCGGCATTATTGTCATGCTGGGATTTCTCTGCTTACTTTAGTTTTGCTGCTGCTTCTTCTTCTTCGTTGAGCACATCAACTTCCTCGATCAGTGCCCTCATACCAGACAACGCTCTGTGGCACCCAGCGTCGGACCTTGTCGCTCTGTTTGCAAGTTCCATTGCTGTTTCTGTCAGCAATTTTCTACAGCAAAAAAGTGAGCTTCCATCTGGTGTTGTTTGTTCGTAGTCTCTCCTGTCAAACATTGCATTTGATCTTGCGTTACGGGTGTATCTTTTCATGATGTACACCTCAGGAATCTTGAGTACTCTCAAATGAGAAATCATGCATAACACATGGACGCAAAAGAGCCCTGTAGACAACACATGGTTTCTTTGTTTTGTAAGTGAACTGCATGAAATTAATAAACACATATTTTTTTCGTTATTTGTTCATTTTAAAGAAGTGAACTTCATTTGGTTTTGTGAATTACTCATGCATGTGGACTTTTAAAGTTCAGTAAGTGAGCTCTCGTGCATGACTATCAGAAACTAGAATTTTTTTGCTAGGAATCGCACCTGTGTGTGTCCAGAGTTTGCACTCACGTTCGTAGACACCTTTCTTTTCATCGGCGACCACTTGGAAATTATGCCTTGCCCAGTCAAATGCATCCGATCTGTTGTAGTGGTGTACAAGATACTTTGTCGGGTTCTTAGGGCACCGTTCTGCTCTGAATGCAGTGCTACGGTAGAGTGTTTCTTCAAAATCTGCAAACACTGCCCTTGTATACACTTTTGATAGTTGAACTTCGAACCCAAATTTGGTTGTTGTCTTTACCTCTGACTGCATGATCAGAAATGCGCTGTTACGAACCAGAGAAATGAAAAAATTATTTGTTTTTGTAGTTATATTTTAGCAGTTTTTGATTGACATTTTGTTTACCTCATTTGCTACTGTCTCTGCGTGCTCGACTGCCTTCCTGGTTTGAATGCACTTGTCCACCTGCTGAGCAAACAGATGGAGATCATGCTTCTCTTTGACAAAGTTTTTCTTCAGTATGCGTTTCATGCTCTCTCTTCTCTGCGTGGAAGTCATCCGAGCACAGAAAATTTCCTTGTAGTAAGCTGAGATCCACTCGTGCCTCTCATCCCACAGCGAATTCATCACTTCGTCGTTTTGCAAGTTGTATCTCTGAATGAGGTCCTTCCATGCTCGTTCAAATTCTGATGGCATTAGTGGGTGGTTCAGCACTGCATTGAGGTCATCATTGAGTTTCTCGTGCGCCATATACAGCAAGGCGAGGTGGTCTTTGTACTTCTTCATGATATGCCACCGACACAACTTATGAAGTGTATGTGGGAGGATAGTTTTTAATGCTGCCTTCATCGAAGAACACTGGTCTGAGAAGGCACAAATAGTGTTTCTTTCATTAAGTTGTTTGTGTGTGTGTAAGATAGATGGAAGAAATAAGTGTACCAAACAAACGTAAGTATGCAGGTGTTGTTGTTTTTTGTACCTGTGAGCATGCAGATTGGCGGCTTGTTGTTCATACACCTCAGAAATGTTTTGAAAACCCACACGAATTATGGTATTGTTTCATCTCACGCGAGGGCAACAGCAAATATGGTGCTCTGTAGATGATGGTTCAC
This sequence comes from Triticum aestivum, assembly GCF_018294505.1. Taxonomy (NCBI): domain Eukaryota; kingdom Viridiplantae; phylum Streptophyta; class Magnoliopsida; order Poales; family Poaceae; genus Triticum; species Triticum aestivum. The sequence goes on along the minus strand of NC_057799.1, from coordinate 268,232,234 downwards.
TCCCATGAAGACTCCCAGCGGCATGTGGAATTTGTTAGTTTTATACGTCGTGTCAAATGTAACGCAGTCTCCAAAATCTTCATACGATCCTTTGCAACTTGCGTGGGCCCAAAAGATGTTTCTTACATGGTTATCTGCATCAACGTCATAATCATAGAAGAACTCTGGGTTTATCTTCTGCATGTTCTCGAAGAAATCCAGAAGTTTCTTGACGTCATCTTGGGACTCTTCTCTGGCAAACTTTTGTTTCCTGCATTTTCAAATGCAATGCAAACTCATCTCATCAAACAGGAAATAATTACCGACAGAATGCCCAAGTGATATGCTTTGTGATGTGCTTACTTGTTTACCCAGTCGCGGCTAGTATGTCCCATGTACTGCAGACCACCGGACGTAAGCGACAGTGTTGACATCATCTGAGTGTGTGTGTAGTTGTCCAGTTGCATGTCTTTCACTAACTGGTCTATCAAAGGATCGTCTTTTTTGTGCGATCGCATGTGCAAAAGCATCCCGGGGCTTTCCAGCATCTTGTGATTGTGGTTGAGTTCAACCATTTCTATCACAAATTTGCCACCCTTCCTCTTTTTTACTCTAATCTTTGCATTGCAGTCAATCCTTTTTGATGTCTTCTGAAGTTTCCGGTGATAATCTGACACAGTCTGCTTGTGCGTCCCTTCTCTTGAGCAGACAATGTAGGTGATACGGCCAGTCCTAGCTCCAGTCGTAATGGCGTTGCACTTGTTCAAGAAATAGTTTTTGTGCATAATGAAATAAGATTTGAATACATGCGTGCTTGTTATCGCATGTTTGGCATGGACAAGGAGGCGCATGCATATAGTACTGACACATGCACGTACAAGTACTTGTTCAAAGAATTAACTGATTCAGTACTATATACATCAGATTCGGGTCTTGTTTGGAACTCCATTAAAATAGGAGATAAGATGGATCCGGTTGAGTTGCCGAGGCCGCCAGAGTTAAATCTTATTTTGGATGGGAAAAGTAAAGAAGAAAATATTTGCTATTGCTTTAGAAGACCACGTACACAAGGAAATATTTGTTATTGCTTTGGAAGGCCACGTCCACTAGATCATGTTGATTCGAAGGAGCACTGCTTTGTCGGGATTAAAAGAATCTTAACCTGCTATTATTTCTCACGGTCAAGGCCGCCGGAAGAGAATAAGTTATCACATATCAGGAGGGGTGCACCATGGGACTTCCTGTCCTTGTACGTGTCTGGCTGGGGGCCACCCATTCAAGTCATGTTGCACATGACACACCAAGTATTTGGGTTAGCTGTGTTCGGTCTAATTATGAGGCGCGTGACTATCTAGTATTTTTATTTCTGTTATTTCAGTCGTGAGTTAGAGATAGATCAAAAGTTGAATTTATTCTTGTGAGTCAAGTTAGAAGGATCCGCTGCTACTATAAAGCCAAACTGTGCGTCATGTAATAGGTTAGGTTATTTTGAGATGAATTAGACACCGCGTGTGTTTCGGTCATCGGCCATTATCGAGTTTAGAGAATTCTTGTCAAAATCTCTACTGGTGTCTAAGTTCCTGCGACGCGGCTGATACGTCTCCAATGTATCTATAATTTATGAAGTATTCATGCTATTATATTATCCATCTAGGATGTTTTATATGCATTTATATGCTATTTTATATGATTTTTGGGACTAACCTATTAACCTAGAGCCCAGTGCCAGTTTTTGTTTTTTTCCTTGTTTTTGAGTTCTACAGAAAAGGAAAACCAGACGGAGTCCAATTGACCTGAAACTTGACGGAGCTTATTTTTGGACCAGAAGAAGGCCATGGAGTAAAAGAGTTGGGCCAGGAGAGTCCCGGGCTGCCCACGAGGGTGGGAGGCGCGCCCACCCCCGTGGGCGTGCCCCTACTTCGTGGACAGCCCGGAGACCCCCCTGACTAGTTCTCGACGCCAAAAACCACTTATATATACAGAAACCCCTAGAACATAACCTAGATCGGGAGTTCTGCCGCCGCAAGCCTCTGTAGCCAGCAAAAACCAATTGGGACCCTATTCCGGCACCCTGCCGGAGGGGGTGATCCATCACCGGTGGCCATCTTCATCATCCCGGCGCTCTCCATGACGAGGAGGGAGTAGTTCACCCTCGGGGCTGAGGGTATGTACCAGTAGCTATGTGTTTGATCTCTCTCTCTCGTGTTCTTGAGGTGGTACGATCTTGATGTATCGCGAACTTTGCTATTATAGTTGGATCTTAGGATGTTTCTCCCCCTCTACTCTCTTGTAATGGATTGAGTTTTCCCTTTGAAGTTATCTTATCGGATTGAGTCTTTAAGGATTTGAGAACATTTGATGTATGTCTTGCATGTGCTTATCTGTGGTTACAATGGGATATCACGTGATCTACTTGATGTATGTTTTGGTGATCAACTTGCGGGCTCCGTAACATTGTGAACTTATGCATAGGGGTTGGCACACGTTTTCGTCTTGACTCTCTGGTAGAAACTTCGGGGCACTCTTTGAAGTACTTTGTGTTGGACTGAATAGATGAATCAGAGATTGTGTGATACATATCGTATAATCATACCCATGGATACTTGAGGTGACATTGGAGTATCTAGGTGACATTAGGGTTTTTGTTGATATGTGTCTTAAGGTGTTATTCTAGTACGAACTCTTGAATAGATCGATCCGGAAGAATAACTTTAAGGTGGTTTCGTACCCTACCATAATCTCTTCGTTTGTTCTCTGCTATTAGTGACTTTGGAGTGACTCTTTGTTGCATGTTGAGGGATAGTTATATGATCCAATTATGTTATTATTGTTGAGAGAACTTGCACTAGTGAAAGTATGAACCCTAGGCCTTGTTTCCTAGCATTGCAATACCGTTTACGCTCACTTTTATCGCTTGCTACCTTGCTGTTTTTATATTTTCAGATTACAAATACTCATATCTATCATCCATATTGCACTTGTATCACCATCTCTTCGCCGAACTAGTGCACCTATACAATTTACCATTGTATTGGGTGTGTTGGGGACACAAGAGACTCTTTGTTATTTGGTTGCAGAGTTGTTTGAGAGATACCATCTTCATCCTACGCCTCCCACGGATTGATAAACCTTAGGTCATCCACTTGAGGGAAATTTGCTACTATCATACAAACCTCTGCACTTGGAGGCCCAACAATGTCTACAAGAAGAAGGTTGTGTAGTAGACATCAAGCTCATTTCTAGCGCCGTTGCCGGGGAGGTGGGTGCTTGAAGGTTTATCTTTAGATCTTGCAATTGAATCTTTTAGTTTCTTGTTTTATCACTAGTTTAGTTATAAAAGAAAACTAAAAAACATAGAATTAAGGTTGCCTCATATGCTTCATCTTTTTAATGTCTTTCATGAAAATAAGGATTCCGATAATTGTGCCAAAGTGCTAGAAGAATAATGCATTAAAATGTTTGGCACTAAATCTTTGAATGATGAGCATGATTGCAATGTTGTTAGTATGAATTCTTTGAATACCCATGATGCTAATGATATGCAAAGCCACAAGCTTGGGGATGCTATGTTTGATGAAGATGATATGTTTAGTCCCCCAAGTTTTGATGAGCAAATTTATTATGATGAAAGCATGCCTCCTATTTATGATGATTATTGTGATGACACGTATGCTATAAAGAATAAAGATAATCATGAAACTTGTCATCATGATTTTAATTTTCAATTGGATTATGCTTCACATGATAGTTATTTTGTTGAGTTTGCTCCCACTACTATTCCGAATGAGAAGAATTTTGCTTATGTGGAGAGTAGTAAATTTTCTATGCTTGTAGATCATGAAAAGAATGCTTTGTGTGATATTTATATTGTTGAATTCATTCATGATGCTACTGAAAATTATTATGAGGGAGGAATATATGCTTGTAGGAATTGCAATAATTTCAAGTTTCCTCCCTATGTTCTTAAAATCTTGAAGTCATGCTCGTTTTGCCTTCCTATGCTAGTTGATTATTATTCCCATAAGTTGTTTGATTAAAAAATACCTATGCATAGGAAGTATGTTAGACTTAAGTGTGTTTGTCATATGTTTTATGATGCTCTCTTTGTGCTTCAATTCTTGTCTTTCATGTGAGCATCATTAAAATTATCAATGCCTAGCTAAAAGGCTTTAAAGAAAAGCGCTTGTTGGGAGACAACCCAATATTTTTACTTGCTGTTATTAAATAAATATTTGATCTAGCCTCTGGTTAGATGTGTTTTCATGTTTTAATTAGTGTTTGTGCCAAGTAGAACCTTTGGGAAGACTTGGGTGAAGTCTTTTTGATCTTGCTGTAAAAAACGGAAACTTTAGCGCTCACGAGATTAGCTACAACTTTTTACTGGAGAGTGCTATTTAGTTGATTCTTTTTTCAGATGATTAATAGACAAATTACTCACGTCCAGCAATTTATTTTAGAATTTTTGGATTTCCAGAACTACACGTTTGATACAGATTACTACAGACTGTTCTGCTTTTGACAGATTCTGTTTTTCGTGTGTTGTTTGCTTATTTTGATGAATCTATGAGTAGTATCGGAGGGTATGAACCATAGATAAGTTGGAATACAGTAGATATTACACCAATATGAATTTAGAATGAGTTCCCAACAGTACCTAAGTGGTGATTTATTTTCTTATACTAACGGAGCTTACGAGTTTTCTGTTAAGTTTTGTGTTGTGAAGTTTTCAAGTTTTGGGTAAAGATTTGATGGACTATCGAATAAGGAGTGGTAAGAGCCTAAGCTTGGGGATTCCCAAGGCACCCCAAGGTAATATTCAAGGACAACCAAGAGCCTAAGCTTGGGGATGCCCCGGATGGCATCCCCTCTTTCGTCTTCGTTCATCGGTAACTTTACTTGGAGCTATATTTTTATTCACCACATGATATGTGTTTTGCTTGGAGCATCATTTTATTTTTTTAGTATTTGCTTGCTGTTATTTAGAATAATGTTTTGCATCTCTATTTTCAATAAAAATGTCAAGGATAGCCTTTACCATGCTTATTTTGCAAGTATACATGTTGCTGTTTAAAAACAGAAAGTTCACCGCTGTTGCAAAAATTCCCTAGAAAAGTCAGAATGTGATAAAATGTTGAAACTTTTTGCATAATAAGCTCTGATAAATTTTCTACAATGTGGTAGAATTTCATAATGTTTGGAGTTAGGGAAGTATGATGAATCTTGCATTCTTTACAAACTGTACTGTTTTGGCAGATTGTTGTTATGTTTGCATATGTTTGCTTGTTTAATGATTCTATTTGGGGATAGGAGTATTAAATATGCCGAGGAATTTAGTATGCAATGTTGAATAATAATTTTAGTGATTTGTTACAATAGAAAATGATAAGGTTTTTGCATTGGTTTATACTAACTTATCTCACGAGTTTTTGTTGAGTTTGGTGTGGATGAAGCTTTCTAGATATAGGAAACCGTGATATGAGAGGAATTAAGGAGACACAAAAGATCAAGCTTGGGGATTCCCAAGGCACCCCAAGATAATATTTCAAGAAGTCTCAAGCATCTAAGCTTGGGGATGACCCGGTAGGCATCCCACTTTTCTTCTTCAATAATTATCGGTTAGTATCGGTTGAGCCTAAGTTTTTTGCTTCTTCACATGATGAGTGCTATCCTTGAAATGTCATTTTATTTTGTTTTGCTTGCTGTTTGAATAATATCCCAAGATCTGAAATTCTTAAATGAGAGAGAGTCTTCACATAGCTACATAATTATTTAACTACTCATTGATCTTCACTTATATCTTTTTAGAGTAGTTTGTCATTTACTCGTGTGCTTCACTTATATCCTATGAGTAAATAGTTGAATGATTTGAATATCATAAATCTGAAATTATATATGTTTCATATGCTTATCCCATGGGGAGTAATGACTTCACATATAAGAAGTAGAGGTGGTAAATTTATTGAAGGTTAGCAAACATTGTATTGGTCACTTGAACAATTCATGAAAGAATATTGAAGGAAGAGAGATTTCACATATAAATATACCATCTTGGACATCTTCTATGATTGTGAGACCCATTAATTATTTTCAAACCTGAGCAAATTAGTTGATGTTGGACAAGGAAGACAACATAATGAGTTATACTTGGGTATATTTGTATAGAAGTTATATTGTTATGGACCCTCTAACATGTGGTGCTTGCTATTTAGAATCCTTTGCTAGCCAAAATATCTGTACTAAGCGGGAATACTGCTTGTGCATCAAGTCGTAATGGCGTTGCACTTGTTTAAGAAATTGTTTTTGTGCATAATGAAATAAGATTTGAATACATGCGTGCTTGTTATCGCATGTTTGGCATGGACAAGGAGGCGCATGCATACGGTACTAACACATGCACGTACAAGTAATTGTTCAAAGAATTAACTGATTCAGTACTATATACATCAGATTCGGGTCTTGTTTGGAACTCCATTAAAATAGGAGATAAGATGGATTCGTTTGAGTTGCCGAGGCCGCCAGAGTTAAATCTTATTTCGGATGGGAAAAGTAAAGACAGAAATATTTGCTATTGCTTTAGAAGACCACGTACACAAGGAAATATTTGTTATTGCTTTGGAAGGTCACGTCCACCAGATCATGTTGATTCGAAGGAGCACTGCTTTGTTGGTGTTAAAAGAATCTTAACCTGCTATTATTTCTCACGGTCAAGGCCGCCGGAAGAGAATAAGTTATCACATGTCAGCAGTGGTGCACCATGGGACTTCCTGTCCTTGTACGTGTCTGGCTGGGGGCCACCCAATCAAGTCATGTTGAACATGACGCACCAAGTATTTGGGTTAGCTGTGTTCGGTCTAATTATGAGGCGCGTGACTATCTAGTATTTTTATTTCTGTTATTTCACCCGTGAGGTAGAGATAGATCAAAAGTTCAATTTATTCTTGTGAGTCAAGTTAGAAGGAGCGGCTGCTACTATAAAGCCAAGCTGTGCGTCATGTAATAGGTTAGGTTATTTTGAGATGAATTAGACACCTCATGTGTTTCGGCCGTTGGCCATTAACGAGTTTAGAGAATTCTTGTCAAAATCTTTACAGGCGTGTGAGTTCCTGCGACGCGACGCGTAGGGGATTACAAGCTGAGCCTATACGATTCGTCCACGTTATTCCTTCGGATTGAGGGGTTGGCGTGTTGTTTCCGTGGGATTTGCGAACATCTTCATAAACCCGCAACTTGTTCTTGCTGCGATGGAGGTTTGTGCCGTGAAAGATCGGGCCAACAACGGATCGACCCTCGTCTCGAGGTTCGCTCTTCATCAATAGGCATTTGTCCTGTGTTTTGCCCTCTTGCGTATGCGAAACCCTGCACATCTTGCATAATTGTTGTAAAAGTCCCATGCCTTGTCGTACGTGGTGAACTTCATTCCAGCGGCAGGTATGAGGTTCAACGGCATGTTTTTATCCTGCATTAAGTGCAATGCTCTATGAGATAATTTGTTCTGTTCTGTTTTTTAAATATGAGGAGTGCATACGAGTTTAATAAAGCATTGCAATGTTCCTAAGTTTTCAGAAGAATCCAATGTATTAGATGCTAGGTCAAACCTCACAAGAAATATCAGTGTGCACTGCAATGTTATCTGAATGGACTACAACTATTATTATTTTTTCAGAACATAAACTTACATGTGTGTAGAGTCGTTCACCCGATGGTGTTTGCAGCTCGGCGGGTTGTATTGGACATGGCGGGGTTATAGCAGATCTGTATAGTTGAGGATCTCGCGGCGGCAATAGTGAGGAGGATTTGTACCTGCTGTTGACTTTTGACCGAGGCACCGTTGGTGGTCGCAGTGTCGAAGTTGATGCAGCAGGTCTGCTTGGAGCTCTGTTTTTTCGGTGCAGCGGGTGGACGCTGAGCTCTGTTTTGGGGTGCAGCAGGTGGACGTGGTGGTAATCCAGTGTTGTGACGATGTCTCAGTGGATTGGTTTGAAAATTTTGGAGCAGTGGCGCATCATCATAGTCATAATCATCATCTGCTGCAACATCGTGTTCAACTTCATCATCATTGTCTGTTCGGACATGTTGTCCAAACATAGTGAACTCGTGCTTATACTCTGGGTTGAGAACTATTATTGGCTCATCTTCATCGTCATCATCTTCATCATCCCGTCGGTGAGTGCCCTCCCAGACGAATGTGACATCATCGTCATCATCGACTACCTCTTCTTCCTGGAAAAAATCCTCTTCCGGAGAGTACTCCACCCTGTTTGTTGTCGTGAAGAATCCTCGAGGAATCTCAGGGGTAACCCAGCCAGTATCTCTTTCAGAAGAAGCTTTACTCTTCTGAAAGTTGTTGTTCTCAGTGTTGTCAATTATGCGTGGCATTTTGTATCTGCTAAACGTCATTTCCTGCACACAAAATGACCGAGCTGCATTGTCAGGTTAAATGAACTGAATCATGCAAACTGCAATGTGTTTGAAAGGGTACTGTGAAGTATTGCACGCTGACTGCATCACCCCGCAAGGTGAACTGAAGCAACCGCACTGCATCGTTATCCGTAATGAACCTATACAAGCGTACGGCATAACCGAGCAAGTGCAATGCATTTTCCCCCACAACGAACCGAAGCAACCGCACTGCATCCTTTTTGTAGGCATACTGGACCGTGTGTACTGCTTTGTCTGGAATAACTAAACTGAGATGGTTGAGGAAGTGTACTGCTTAGCTCGTGTTGCAGTGATTTCTTGCGTTTGCAGGAGGAAGTTCCCTTCTTGTCCGTCTGCACAACTTTTGCGTTCGCCCGTGCAGTCCACTTGCCCTTCAGAAGTTCATGAGCGGTCTGGACGTTGCTCAAGGTGAACGGAGAAGGAGATTTGTTGTAAAGGTCGTTGCAGAATTAATCCAAGAAGCTGCCGTGGATAAAGGAACCTTACGCACAGTCCTCCTTGCTCGAATTGGTTTGATGTCGAGGCAGCACCAATCCACATCTGATGAAGTACAGGTAATTGAAGCCCCGGAGGAGTTCGGCGGTGGCGCTACCGAGCTACTGCAGCGGAAGAAGGACGATATGCGTGCGGGGGAGGCGTTAATCGGTTGCTGTCACTAAAGAGGCGACGGGCGGCGTCGCTGCTTGGCCGCTGCCGCAGAAGAAGGCCTGGAGGGGAGGGGCGGCGTCGCTGCCGGCCGCCATCGCGGAAGAAGGCAGGGAGGGGAGGGGTGGCGTCGCTCCCAGGCCGCCGCCGCGGGAGAAAGCGGGGACGGGAGGGGCGGCATCGCTCCCAGGCCGCTGCTGCGGAAGAAGTCTGATGACCCACAAGTATAGGGGATCTATCGTAGTCCTTTCGATAAGTAAGAGTGTCGAACCCAACGAGGAGCAGAAGGAAATGATAAGTGGTTTTCAGCAAGGTATTATCTGCAAGCACTGAAATTATAGGTAACAGATAGTTTTGTGATAAGATAATTTGTAACGACCAACAAGTAACAAAAGTAAATAAAGTGCAGCAAGTTGGCCCAATCCTTTTTGTAGCAAAGGACAAGCCTGGACAATTTCTTATATGGAGAAAAGCGCTTCCGACGACACATGGGAATTATCGTCAAGCTAGTTTTCATCATGTTCATATGATTCGCGTTCGGTACTTTGATAATTTGATATGTGGGTGGACCGGTGCTTGGGTGTTGTCCTTACTTGGACAAGCATCCCACTTATGATTAACCCCTATTGCAAGCATCCGCAACTACCAAAGAAGTATTAAGGTAAACCTAACCATAGCATGAAACATATGGATCCAAATCAGCCCCTTACAAAGCAACGCATAAACTAGGGTTTAAGCTTCTGTCACTCTAGCAACCCATCATCTACTTATTACTCCCCAATGCCTTCCTCTAGGCCCAAATAATGGTGAAGTGTCATGTAGTCAACGTTCACATAACACCACTTGAGGAGAGACAACATACATCTCATCAAAATATCGAACGAATACCAAATTCACATGACTACTAATAGCAAGACTTCTCCCATGTCCTCAGGAACAAACGTAACTACTCACAAAGCATATTCATGTTCATAATCAGAGGAGTATTAATATGCATATAGGATCTGAACATATGATCTTCCACCAAATAAACCAACTAGCATCAACTACAAGGAGTAATCAACACTACTAGCAACCTACAGGTACCAATCCCAGACTTGGAGATAAGAATTGGATACAAGAGATGAACTAGGGTTTGAGAGGAGATGGTGCTGGTGAAGATGTTGATGGAGATTGCCCTCTCCCGATGAGAGGAGCGTTGGTGATGACGATGGCGATGATTTCCCCCTCCCGGAGGGAAGTGTCCCCGGCAGAACAGCTCTGCCGGAGCCCTAGATTGGTTCCGCCAAGGTTCCGCCTCGTGGCGGTGGAGTCTCATCCCGAAAGCTTGCTTCTGATTTTTCTTCTGACGAAAGACTTCATATAGCAGAAGATGGGCACCGGAGGGCCAACATGGGGCCCACGAGGCAGGGGGCGCGCCCAGGGGGGTAGGGCGCGCCCCCACCCTCGTGGCCAGGGTGTGGGCCCCCTCTGGTATTTCTTCCGCTCAGTATTTTTTATTATTTCCAAAAATAACTTTCGTGGAGTTTCAGGACTTTTGGAGTTGTGCGGAATAGGTCTCTAATATTTGCTCCTTTTCCAGCCCAGAATTCCAGCTGCCGGCATTCTCCCTCCTTATGTAAACCTTGTAAAATAAGAGAGAATAGGCATAAGTATTATGACATAATGTGTAATAACAGCCCATAATGCAATAAATATCGATATAAAAGCATGATGCAAAATGGACGTATCAACTCCCCCAAGCTTAGACCTCGCTTGTCCTCAAGCAGAAGCCGATAACGATAAATATGTCCACATGTTTAGAGGTAGAGGTGTCGATAAAATAAAATACGGACATGAGGGCATCATGGTTAATCTTATAACAACAACATATATGGATATTGCCATATGATTTCTTATGCTCAACTAATAATCTATTCACAATGCAAAGTATGAATCAGAAACTTTATTGAGAACTAACAAACTATAATCTCAGTCATTGAAGCAATTGCAATTTATCATAACATCAGAAAGAGTCTATGTCAGAGCTTTTCAGCAAGTCCACATACTCAACTATCATTTAGTCTTGCACAATTGCTAACACTCACGCAATACTTGTGGTTACGGAGTTTTAATCGGACACAGAGAAAGATAGGGGCTTATAGTTTCGCCTCCCAACCTTTTACCTCAAGGGTAATGTCAACAATAATAGTTCATGCTAACCCACATCCAATTAGATATATATATCAGGATCTTTCCAACATCCTGTGCTTGCCAAAGGATAAAATGTAAAAAGAAGATCACCATGACTCTTGCATAAGGTAGAAGGTAATAATAAAAGAGAGGCCCTTTGCAGAGGGAAGCAGAGGTTGCCATGCGCTTTCAGGGTTGGATGCACAAAATCTTAATGCGAAAGAACGTCACTTTATATTGCCACTTGTGATATAGACCTTTATTATGCAGTCCGTCGCTTTTATTTCTTCCACATCACAAGATCGTATAAAGCTTATTTCCTCCACACAATCAATCATACATATTTAGAGAGCAATTTTTATTGCTTGCACCGATGACAACTTACTTGAAGGATCTTACTCAATCCATAGGTAGATATGGTGGACTCTCATGGCAAAACTGGTTTAAGGGTATTTGGAAGCACAAGTAGTATCTCTACTTGGTGCAAAGAATTTGGCTAGCATGAGGGGGAAAGGCAAGCTCAACATGTTGGATGATCCATGACAATATACTTTATCTCAGATATAAGAAAACATAACCCATTACGTTGTCTTCCTTGTCCAACATCAACTCTTTAGCATGTCATATTTTAATGAGTGCTCCCAATCATAAAAGATGTCCAAGATAGTATATTTATATGTGAAACCTCTCTTTCTTTATTACTTCCTATTAATTGCAACGATGACCAAAGCTATGTTTGTCAACTCTCAACAACTTTTAATCATCATACTCTTTCTATGTGAAGTCATTACTCTCCATAAGATCAATATGATCTCTTTTTTCTTTTTATTCTTTTTCTTTTTCTTTTCTTCCCTCAAGATCATGGCAAAATAATCAAGCCCTTGACTCAACACTAATCTTTATTATATAGCTCACGGACTCGATTACATAGAGGGATCATAAAGCAAAATTCAAAACTAAATCATACCAAAAACTTTATTCTACTAGATCGAGATATTACTAAAAGGATCGAACTAAGAAAAACGGTAAAGATAGAGATGTGGTGGTGATACGATACCGGGGCACCTCCCCCAAGCATGGCAGTTGCCAAGGGGAGTGCCCATACCCATATGATTATGTCTCCTTCCTCAGAAGTGGTGGTGATGGGGTTGTTGATGAAGTAGGCTTGTCGTCCATCTTCCAAGGCATGGGCTCACCATCATAGAAGGATGATCGAGTCTCCGGGATCCTCAAATCTGCAGCCAAACTCATTCTCTTGAGTCTACATTCATACTCACAGTTTTGGTTTTGCAGGTCATAGATTTGGGCTTGGAGGTGCTCGATTTTCTCATGGAGCTTGAAGATGGCCTCCCCAATGTCCTTGGCATCCAGCTTGTGGTTGTTGGTGAACTCCGCGATAATCATGTGATTGGAGTCAAGTCCACGCTCCACCATCTCCTGGCACTTGAAAACTTGTTGCTCCATTGCCTCGAGCCTTGTCTGCATGCTTCCGGTCTTCCTCGGTCCCTCAACATCGCGGATGTGCAGCAGCCCCTCATGCATCTGAATTGTTTTGAGGGTGTTGCAGCACCTCCGCGAGGTAGGGGTTGATGACCTTCTCGAAGAACTTGTCCTTGGGGGCACTTGGAGACCTCATGATGATCTAGAGTCAGAAAAACAGCTCGAAACAAGAACAGAGGATATTTGCGTGATACAGGAGTCAAAACCTTCGGGAGATTATATAATGAATTTTTACCGGCCAAAATACATAACGTGCAAGAAAATGGAGTCCGGAGAGCACACGAGGTGCCCATGAGGCAGGGAGCGCCCCCAGGGGGTAGGGCGCGCCCTCCACCCTCGTGGAGCCCTCGTGTCCTTCCCGGACTGCTTCTTATTTTTCTATTTTTCTAAATATTCCAAAACGGAGAAAAATTTCCATTAGAACTGTTTTGGAGTCGGTTTACTTACCGTACCACATACCTATTCCTTTTCGGAGTCTGAAACGTTCTCGAAAGTGTCTCTTATGTATTCCTCCGGGGTTACGGTTTCAATAACATTGGTTTCAGCATTTATAGGATTACCTGAGATATAATGTTTGACTCTTTGACCGTTCACCACCTTCGGATTTATGCCTTCGAAGTTGTTGATTTTTATGGCACCGGAACGATAGACCTCCTCGATAACGTAAGGACCTTCCCATTTAGAGAGAAGTTTTCCTGCAAAAAATCTTAAACGAGAGTTGTATAGCAATACATAATCACCTACATTAAACGCACGCTTTTGTATCCTTTTGTCATGCCATCTTTTAACTTTTTCTTTAAACAATTTGGCATTCTCATAGGCTTGGGTTCTCCATTCATCAAGTGAGCTAATGTCAAATAACCTCTTCTGACCGGCAAGTTTGAAATCATAGTTGAGCTCTTTAATAGCCCAATATGCCTTATGTTCTAGTTCGAGAGGTAAGTGACATGCTTTTCCATAAACCATTTTATACGGAGACATACCCATAGGATTTTTATATGCAGTTCTATAGGCCCATAATGCATCATCAAGTTTCTTGGACCAATTCTTTCTAGATCTATTAACAGTCTTTTGCAAAATTAATTTGAGCTCTCTATTACTCAATTCTACTTGACCACTAGACTGTGGGTGATAAGGAGATGCAATTCTATGATTAACATCATACTTAGCAAGCATTTTACGAAAGGCACCATGAATAAAATGTGAACCACCATCAGTCATTAAATATCTAGGGACTCCAAACCTCGGAAAAATAACTTCTTTAAGCATCTTAATAGAGGTGTTATGATCAGCACTACTAGTTGGAATAGCTTCTACCCACTTAGTAACGTAATCAACAGCAACTAAAATATGTGTATATCCATTAGAGGCAGGAAAAGGTCCCATATAATCAAAGCCCCAAACATCAAATGGTTCAATAACAAGTGAATAATTCATAGGCATTTCTTGACGTCTACTAATATTACCAATTCTTTGACATTCATCACAAGATAAGACAAACTTACGGGCATCCTTGAAGAGAGTAGGCCAATAAAAACCGGATTGCAATACCTTATGTGCAGTTCTATCTCCAGCGTGGTGTCCTCCATAAGCTTCGGAGTGACACTTGCGTAGGATCTGTTCCTGTTCATGCTCAGGTACACAACGTCTAATAACACCATCTACTCCTTCTTTATAAAGATGTGGGTCATCCCAAAAGTAATGTCTCAAATCATAGAAAAACTTTTTCTTTTGCTGGTATGTGAAACTAGGTGGTATAAATTTAGCAACAATGTAATTAGCATAATCAGCATACCATGGAGTAGTACGAGAAGCATTTATGACATTTAATTGTTCATCAGGAAAGCTATCATCAATAGGTAGTGGGTCATCAAGAACATTCTCTAACCTAGACAAGTTGTCTGCAACGGGGTTCTCAGCTCCATTTCTATCAATAATATGTAAATCAAATTCTTGTAGCAAGAGAACCCATCTAATAAGTCTAGGTTTAGCATCTTTCTTTTCCATAAGATATTTAATAGCAGCATGATCAGTGTGAATAGTTACTTTAGAATCAACAATATAAGGTCTGAACTTATCACAAGCAAATACAACTGCTAAGATTTCTTTTTCAGTAGTAGCATAATTTCTCTGGGCATTGTCTAGAGTTTTACTAGCATATTGAATAACATTTAATTTCTTATCAACTCTTTGCCCTAGAATAGCACCTACAGCATAATCACTAGCATCACAGATAATTTCAAAAGGTAAATTCCAATCAGGTGGCTGAACGATAGGTGCAGAAATCAATGCTTTCTTAAGTATTTCAAATGCTTCTACACAATCATCATCAAAGACAAATGGTATATCTTTTTGTAATAAATTAGTCAGAGGCCGAGAAATTTTCGAGAAGTCCTTAATGAACCTCCTATAAAATCCAGCGTGACCAAGGAAACTTCTTATACCTTTGATGTCCTTGGGACATGGCATCTTTTCAATAGCATCAACTTTAGCTTTATCAACTTCAATACCTCTTTCAGAAATTTTATGCCCCAAGACAATGCCTTCATTAACCATAAAGTGGCACTTTTCCCAGTTCAAGACAAGATTAGTTTCTTCACATCTCTGCAAAACTCGATCAAGGTTGCTCAAGCAATCATCAAAAGAGGATCCGTAGACGGAGAAGTCGTCCATGAAAACGTCGCAAATCTTTTCACAAAAGTCAGAGAATATAGCCATCATGCATCTTTGAAAGGTAGCAGGTGCATTACATAAACCAAAAGGCATACGTCTATAAGCAAAAGTACCGAAAGGGCAAGTAAAAGTGGTCTTAGCTTGATCATCCGCTGACACAGGTATTTGAGAGAAGCCAGAATAACCATCTAGAAAGTAAAAGTGTGTATGTTTGGATAATCTTTCTAGCATTTGATCAATAAAAGGTAAGGGGTAATGATCCTTTTTAGTAGCTTTATTTAGTTTGCGGAAATCAATTACCATCCTATAACCTGTAATAATTCTTTGCGGAATCAATTCATCTTTATCATTAGGAACGACAGTAATACCTCCCTTCTTAGGGACACAATGGATAGGACTTACCCACTGACTATCAGCAACGGGATAAATTATACCTACCTCAAGGAGCTTTAGTATTTCCTTTCTTACCACTTCTTTCATCTTAGGATTCAGCCGTCGTTGATGATCAATAACCGGTTTGGCGTCTTTCTCGAAATTTATTTTGTGTTGACATAGAGTGGGACTAATGCCCTTAAGATCATCAAGAGTATATCCAATAGCAGCACGGTGCTTCTTCAGAGTTTTTCAATAATTTTTCTTCCTCCTTCTCTGAAAGGTTAGCACTAATAATAACAGGATATATCTTCTTTTCATCAAGATAAGCATATTTAAGAGTATCTGGCAACGGTTTAAGCTCAAACACGGGATCACCCTTGGGTGGAGGAGGATCCCCTAGGATTTCAACAGGCAAGTTGTGTTTCAGAATAGGTCCCTGTTTAAAGAACACTTCATCTATTTCCCTTCTTTCATTCATAAACATATCATTTTCATGGTCTAGCAAATATTGTTCTAAAGGATCACTAGGAGGCACGACAATAGAAGCAAGACCAATAATTTCATCTTTACTAGGCAATTCCTCTTCACGGTGTTGTCTACGAAATTTAGAGAAATTAAATGCATGAGACATATCATCCAAACCAATAGTTACAATATCCTTTTCGTAGTCTATCCTAGCATTAACAGTGTTCAAGAAGGGTCTACCAAATATAATGGGACAAAAGCTATCTTGTGGGGAACCAAGAACAAGAAAATCAGCAGGATATTTAGTTTTCCCACACAAGACTTCAACATCTCTAACAATTCCCATTGGTGATATAGTATCTCTATTGGCAAGTTTAATTGTGACATCAATTTCTTCTAACTCAGTAGGTGCAATATCATGCATAATTTCTTTGTATAAGTCAATAGGTATTGCACTAGCACTAGCACCCATATCACACAAGCCATGATAACAATGATCTCCTATTTTAACAGAAATAACAGGCATGCCTACCACAGGTCTATGTTTATCTTTAGCACACGGTTTAGCAATTCTAGCAGTTTCATCGCAGAAATAAATAACATGCCCATCAATTTTATCAGCCAAGAGATCTTTAACCATAGCAATATTAGGTTCAACTTTAACTTGCTCAGGAGGTGTATAGGTTCTAATATTACTTTTATGAACCACAGTTGAAGCTTTAGCAGGATCTTTTATCCTAACAGGAAAAGGTGGTTTCTCAACATAAGCAGTAGGAACAATAGGATCATTATAAGTAGTAGTCTTTTCTTCAACTTTAATAGGTGCAGATACTTTTACTTCTATGGGAGGATGATATTTCAACCACTTCTCCTTAGGGAGATCAACATGAGTAGCAAAAGATTCACAAAAGGAAGCTACTGTCTCAGAGTCAAGTCCATATTTAGTGCTAAACTTACGGAAAACATCGGTATCCGTAAAAGATTTAACACAATCAAACTTAGGTGTCATACCTGACTCTTTACCTTCATCGAGATCCCAATCTTCAGAGTTGCGTTTAATTATTTCCAATAAATCCCATTTGAATTCAATAGTCTTCATCATAAAAGAGCCAGCACAAGAAGTATCGAGCATGGTGCGATTGTTATCAAAAAGCCGAGCATAAAAATTCTGAATAATCATTTCTCTAGAGAGCTCATGATTGGGGCATGAATATAACATTGATTTAAGCCTCCCCCAAGCTTGAGCAATGCTTTCTCCTTCGCGAGGCCAAAAATTATATATATAATTGCGATCACGATGAACAAGATGCATAGGATAAAACATCTGATGAAATTCCAATTTCAATCGTTTGTCGTTCCATGATCCCATATCATCACATAGGCTATACCATGTCAATGCATCTCCCTTCAAAGATAAAGGGAAGACCTTCTTCTTAATAACATCATCGGGCACACCTGCAAGCTTAAATAATCCACAAACTTCATCCACATATATTAGGTGCTCATCAGGATGTAATGTTCCATCTCCTGCAAAAGGATTAGCTAGCAGTTTTTCTATCATACATGAAGGAATTTCAAAGTAGGCATTTTCACTTTCAGTAGGTTCAGTAGGTTGAGGAGCAACTCTTTGCTCTACTGGTCGGGGTGAAGATACCCCGAACAAGCCCCTCAGAGGATTACTTTCCATAGTAACAAGTGACAGTAAATTTCAGCACACTATATAAATTTTTCCTTACCAAATTCCACCTACCAAAGGCGCTTCACTCCCCGGAAACGGCGCCAGAAAAGAGTCCTGATGACCCACAAGTATAGGGGATCTATATTAGTCCTTTCGATAAGTAAGAGTGTCGAACCCAACGAGGAGCAGAAGGAAATGATAAGCGGTTTTCAGCAAGGTATTCTTTGCAAGCACTGAAATTATAGGTAACAGATAGTTTTGTGATAAGATAATTTGTAACGAGCAACAAGTAACAAAAGTAAATAAAGTGCAGCAAGTTGGCCCAATACTTTTTGTAGCAAAGGACAAGCCTGGACAATTTCTTATATGGAGAAAAGCACTCCCGAGGACACATGGGAATTATCGTCAAGCTAGTTTTCATCATGTTCATATGATTCGCGTTCGGTACTTTGATAATTTGATATGTGGGTGGACCGGTGCTTGGGTGCTATCCTTACTTGGACAAGCATCCCACTTATGATTAACCCCTATTGCAAGCATCCGCAACTACAAAAGAAGTATTAAGGTAAACCTAACCATAGCATGAAACATATGGATCCAAATCAGCCCCTTACGAAGCAACGCATAAACTAGGGTTTAAGCTTCTATCACTCTAGCAACCCATCATCTACTTATTACTTCCCAATGCCTTCCTCTAGGCCCAAATAATGGTGAAGTGTCATGTAGTCGACGTTCACATAACATCACTAGAGGAGAGACAACATACATCTCATCAAAATATCAAACAAATACCAAATTCACATGACTACTAATAGCAAGACTTCTCCCATGTCCCAAGGAACAAACGTAACTACTCACAAAGCATATTCATGTTCATAATCAGAGGAGTATTAATATGCATATAGGATCGGAACATATGATCTTCCACCAAATAAACCAACTAGCATCAACTACAAGGAGTAATCAACACTACTAGCAACCTACAGGTACCAATCCCAGACTTGGAGACAAGAATTGGATACAAGAGATGAACTAGGGTTTGAGAGGAGATGGTGCTGGTGAAGATGTTGATGGAGATTGCACCTCTCCCGATGAGAGGAGCGTTGGTGATGACGCTGGCGATGATTTCCCCCTCCCGGAGGGAAGTGTCCCCAGCAGAACAGCTCGGCCGGAGCCCTAGAATGGTTCCGCCAAGGTTCCGCCTCGTGGCGGCGGAGTCTCGTCCCGAAAGCTTGCTTCTGATTTTTCTTCTGACGAAAGACTTCATATAGCAGAAGATGGGCACCGGAGGGCCAACAGGGGGCCCACGAGGTAGGGGGCGCGCCCCCCACCCTCGTGGCCAGGGTGTGGGCCCCCTCTGGTATTTCTTCCGCTTAGTATTTTTTATTATTTCCAAAAATAACTTTCGTGGAGTTTCAGGACTTTTGGAGTTGTGCAGAATAGGTCTCTAATATTTGCTCCTTTTCCAGCCCAGAATTCCAGCTGCCGGCATTCTCCCTCCTTATGTAAACCTTGTAAAATAAGAGAGAATAGGCATAAGTATTATGACATAATGTGTAATAACAGCCCATAATGCAATAAATATTGATATAAAAGCATGATGCAAAATGGACGTATCAAAGTCCGGGAGGGAAGGGGCAGCGGCGCTCCCAGGCCGCTGCCGTGGTAGAAGGCGGGGAGGGGAGGGGCGGCGGCGCCCCCAGACCTCTGCCGCGGTAGAAGTTGGGGAGGGGAGGGGCGGCGGCGCTCTGTCAGGGGTTGTGCAGAATAAGGTGGGTGTTATTAGAATAAGACTCTTAAGGGGTGTTATCATAATGTTCAGTAGTTGCGTGTGGTCTAAATTTGTAACATGTTTGTGTTTTGGATTTAGCCCCAACATCATGCTCCTCCGGTGAGCTAAGAGAGATTTCTGTATGCGGGTTGCATAGGCTACCATTTTTATAATTTTTAAAATATCACGTGCTTATGCTTCATGACGTGTAACATTATTGTTAGTCCTATTTTGCCATGTACAAAATACTCTGTCTTGCTCACTTCACTGTTGTAACTATATTTTTGCCCTAGTCATGTGTACTTACAGAATTTCAGGATGAAGTGACATCAACACAAAGATCTACGAGCAGTGCGGCATGGCTGTCACCAAATGATTATGGATTGGAATTGGAATGTGCTGATGAATTCGAGCAACAACTAAAGGTGGCAAGACAATGTGTACATGATTCTCAACATGTAATCAACAAGTTGAGACTAGAGTTGCGGGTATTAGATGCAGGAGTCAAAAAAAATGAAACAAGACAGTGAGATAACCACGAAGGAATTAGATATTTTGTAGACTGAAATTTGTGCTATCTGAATCCGGCCAATCCTATGTTCTAAAGAGATTATAGTTCAAATGGTAAGTTTTGTTGATGCGTGTCCATGATGTATGAGCTTTCTTTGCCCAGTGTATGTAATTTGTTGTTTGTGTATGTTGTATTCTCACTGGTGCCGAACTATAATGCCCAGTGGGTATAATATGCTGTAATTTCTTTATTGTATAGTGTAGGATTATTCTTTGTTTCTTTGCCTTAGTCTCTTTATTGTATAGTGTAGGTTTTTTAGAGGCGATGGTATAGAGTAGGAAAATTCTTTGTATATGCTATATCGTTGAAATGGGGGCCAACACGCCCAAACATTACATGGACGCCATCTGAACGACCAAACATGTGTAGTCAAAGCGGGCCTTAATTGGGCTGGTCAACTTAATATTTAGTGGATCCCAAATGATGTGGCCCACCGTAACAATGGCTCTTAGCAGGCCGTTAACAGGCCGAAAGCTCGATAGGGCCGTATAAATGGAAATGGCCCGCGGGCCTCTAGCAGGCCGAACTAAATGTCAATTTTGTCTCCGCCCTTTTACTTGATGGGCTAGTAAGAGGCCGAAAGTGTTTTGGGCCAGAAGAGGCCCAATTTGCAAACTAGGCTTTTAACAGGCCAAAAGTCGCGTCGAGCTGAAATTGTGCCCTAAGGAACGTGGGCCACTAACGGGCCCAAAATTAGGTTGCACCGTCAAAGGCCCAAATGTTATGCGGGCCGTTAACAGGCCGAAAGAAAAGATGGGCTAGGAATTGGCCCATTTACCGAATGGGTCGAGGAAAGGTCGAAAGTCACAACAGGCTAGAAGTTGACCCAACTGCAGAATGGGCCGGGAAAAGGCCGAAAGACGTATCGGGCCATTAATGGGCTGGAACTGACAATGGGCTGCTAACAGGCCGAAAGAAGGTCGGGCCGTAATTGGGCCCAAAGACGTAGCGGGCTGTTAACGGGTTGGAACTGACAATGGACTAGAAATTGTCAAATCTAAAATGGGCCTTTGATGGGCCGACTATGTGCAACTTGTATGGGTCGTGCTTGTGAATGAGCCTGACTCAAGTAGGCCGCTAATGGGCCAGCCCGCTTATTTTGGCTGGCCCGGCCTTTTAACCTAAACGGGCCACTGTTGGGCCGAGCCACATGTCGACATACAATAGGCTCACCCCATCCACTCGCTTGATGACACAAGTCCCAATGCGGAGATGACACGTGGATACCTAGGCGAATCAGAATTTTACATGTGGAAAATCCCCATTGGTCCGGGCGGTTAACGGGTTATCGGATCCAAACCGGAACCCGATAGCTTAACGGCGACCCGTTATGGTGGATGCCACATGTCGGTTACCCTTGACGAAAGCACTTCCATGACGCGGCATTTATCGTCATGGAAGTCGTCATGGAAGTGGACACTTCCGTGATGTTAATTTTGGTTGTCATGGAACACTTCTAGGACAGCACAGGTATGACTATCTTGATTCTATCATAAAATCATCATGGATGTACATGCATGACAGAAAACGTGACCTACTGTGACAAAGACATATCATCACGGAAGTGGTTTTTCTCTTTGTAGTGCATGACCTCCCTAGATTCAGACATGATGGCAAGAAACCAATCTAACAAATGAGCAACCAAAAAGCAAATGAAAAGACAAACGGGAAAAGGGTGAATAAAAAGGCAAATCTTTTTGTGTTTTTCTGAAAACGTTTTAGAAGTGGAGAGAGGAAAACGAGAGTCAAATGGAAAATAATGTAATGCAAGAGATGAGAGTTTATGGTGGGTACTTGGTAGGCTTGATGTAGATCTCCCTGGCAACAATGCCAAAAATTCTTCCTGCTAATTCTTGAGCTTGCGTTGGTTTTTTCCTTGAAGAGGAAAGGGTGATGCAGCAAAGTAGAGATAAGTATTTCCCTCAGTTAAGAACCAAGGTATCAATCCAGTAGGAGATAGACGCAAATCTCCAATCTATGCACCTACAAAAACAATCAAACACTTGCACCCAACGCGATAAAGGGGTTGTCAATCCCATCACGGTCACTTGCAAGGATGAGATCTGATAGAGATAGATATAAAAGATTACTAAAACGTAAAACAAAATAAAAGTAAATATATTGCAGCAAGATATTTTTGGGTTTTTTGGTTTATAGATCTGAAATTTATGATGGAAAATAGACCCGGGGGCCATAGGTTTCACTAGAGGCTTCTCTCTTGAAGGAAAATAATACGGTGGGTGAACAAATTACTGTCGAGCAATTGATAGAAAAGAGCACAGTTATGACGATATCCAATGTAATGATTATGCAATATAGGCATCACGTCCGTGTCAAGTAGACCGACTCCTACCTGCATCTACTACTATTACTCCACACATCGACTGCCATCCAGCATGCATCTAGAGTATTAAGTTCATGAAGAACGGAGTAACCCCTTAAGTAAGATGACATGATGTAGAGGAATAAACTCAAGAAATATGATGAAAACCCCATATTTTTATCCTCGATGGCACAATTCAATACGTGTCTCGCTACCCCTACTTTGTCACTGGGTGAAATCACGCAAGATTGAACCCAAAGCTAAGCACCTCTCCCATTGCAACAAAAACCAATATAGTTGGCCAAACCAAACCGATAATTCGAAGATAAATACAAAGATATCAAATCATGAAAATAAGAATTCAGTAAAGACTCAAATAATATTCATAGATAATCTGATCATAAATCCACAATTCGTCGGATCTCGACAAACACACCGTAAAAGAAGATTGCATCGGATAGAACTCCAAGAACATCGAGAATATTGTATTGAAGATCAAAGAGAGAGAGAAGAAACCATCCAGTAGCTATGGACCCATAGGTCTGTGGTAAACTACTCACACTTCATCGATAGGGCAATAGAGTTGATGTACATGGCCTCCGTGATCGAAACCCCCTCTGGCAGGATACCGGGAAAGGCCCCAAGATGGGATCTCGCAGAAACAGAGGCTTGCGGTGGTGAAAAAGTATTTTGGCGGACGCTTCTGTTGGTTTGGCAATATTTCTGAATTTATAGGTCAAGAATTAGGGTTAGAGGATTCCCGTGGGGCCCACAAGCCAGGGGCGCGCCCTGAGGGCTTGTGGAGCCCTCGGGACTCTTCCGCCTTCCTCTCCAAGTCCTACATGTGTCTTCTGGTCCAAGAAAATTATCATAAAGTTTTATTCTGTCTGGACTCCGTTTGATATTCCTTTTCTGTAAAACTCAAAAATAAACAGAAACTGGCACTCGGCTCTGGGTTAATAAGTTAGTCCCAAAAATAATATAAAATAGCATAATAATGCATATTAAACATCCAAAACAGATAACATAATAGCATGGAACAATAAAAAATTATAGATCCGTTGGAGACGTATCAACGACCTCCGACCCGGGCACCCATGCGTTGGCCCAGGTAGCCTCCACCTGCGGGGGCGGAGCTGAGGCAGATATCGGCCGGCCCGATAACTGGCTCAGCCCCTCTTCTACGACCTCGGGACGTTTCTCCCCCGGTTCTTCTTATGCCGAGGTGTCGACCTTGGCCCTGACAGCCGCCTCCTCGACCCTCGTCCAGTTGACGTCGGGGGCCAGGGTGGATGTTGACTTCCCTAGCCAATCATGCTGTAACACCCCGAGAATCATGCTACAGTAATCCCCTTCTAATGATGCCTTGTCATCATTGTTACTGTTGCTAATCTCCCTTTGATTCTAATCCAGCCCAGATCTCAAATTCAAATTAAAGTCAAAATTCAAACTTCGCAAATATGCAAACTAAAATGTTCATTTTGTGGCAAATTTTTCATTTGTTAATATTGGTGGTGAACCATTTTTTTTTTTGCAAAGTGGTTAATGCCCTAATCTAAAGAAAACAGGAAAGTTAAATAAATAAATAAATAAAAGAACAAAAGGCAGAGCCCCCCCCCATTGGGCCATCTGTGGCCCAGCTGGCCAGCCCAACTAGGCAAAGGCCCAGCCGGCCGGACCACCCCCACACCCCACTCCCTTATCCCCACTCCCTCCCGAAACCCTAAACCGTTGCCCCCCCCACTTCCCCCACTCCCTCTCGCTTCCCCCCTCCCGATCCGATCTGGATCGGGGCTGCGACCCCATAGACGCCCGGAACGAACCGCGGCGCCCCACCGCTGGACCTCGCCGGAGGCCACCTCGACGGACCTCCCCATTGGACTCCCTCCCCGCCGCCCGACCGTCCCCGTCGACCTCCCCGACCCCCACTGCCCTGTCCCTATGCCCCGCGGTGAGCCCCACCGCCGCGCTCGTCTCCGCCGCGCCCTACTACTCTGCTACTGCCCTGCCCCAGCTCGTCCGTGCCCGTGTGCCGGAGCTCGCGCTCCGGGCCGCACCTGCCGCCCGTGCCGTTCGTCTGCCCCATGGCCGCGCCCTCGCCGCCACTCTCTAGCGCAGCTGCCGCTGCTGCAGCGCTCCGTTGCCGCCGTGGCCTGTGCCCGTTCGCGCGGCGCCGCCCCGCTCGCTCCTGGCCGCGCCCCCTGCAAGCCACCGCCGCTGCCTCGCCGCGACGCCGCCGTCCCGCGCTCCTCCGCCCGATGCTCGCCTGTGCGTCGCCTCGCCTGCGCCGCTCGCTCGCCGAGCGGCGCGCCACGGCGCCGCTGCAACCCGTCTCTGGCCGCCTCCGCTCAGGGCCACGCGCCCGCTCCTCGCACCCGCCTCGCCGCGCCATCGCCGCCCTAGAGCACGCGCGTTGCCGCCCCTGCGTCGCCTCCACCTGCCGCGGTCGGCCGGCGAGCCGCGTCGCCGACCACACGCCCAACGCCGGCGCTCCGACACACACCCGCGCCCGCCCCGTCGCCTCGGGTCCACCCCGATGGGCGCCACGCTCGCAACCGCGCCCAAGAGCCGTCGCCCGCACCCGCTATGGCCCTTTGGGCCACTGCCGAATGGGGCCCACTGCCCAGGACATTTAAAAAAGAATTAATTTTAAAAAAATTAATTAACTTAATTAATCATGTTTAATTAACCTAATTAATTAACTAACCTAACTAATCTGTTAATTAAACTAATTAAATTGGTTAATTAGTTAACAATGTATGACATGCGGGACCCACACGTTAGTTTGACCAGTCAACACCTCTGTTGACTGCTGACGTCATGCTGATGCAATAATACTATTTTCGAATTAATTTAATAATAATAAATTAGAAAATGATTTTAAAACTTTAAAAATCATATAAAATAATCCGTAGCTCGGATGAAAAAACTATGTACATGAAAGTTGCTCAGAAAAACGAGACGAACCCGAATACGCTACCCACATACCTGTCAGATGCCTTTAACCATCTGAACATGGAACATTCCCCCTCCGGTCATCTGTCTGACATAGGTCTGAAACCGGGAACACCTTCCCGGTTGTATTCCCCCTTCACCTATAATGTCTAGGACCGCGTTAGAACACGTCTAGCTATGCCTGTTGTCCTGTTATGCACTTGCTTGCTATGTATTTACTGTTTCTCCCCCCTCTTCTCTTCGGTAGACCCTGTGGCGGCTGCCGATGCCGCTGTGATCGACTACATCGACGACGACCCCTCCTTCTTGCCAGAGCAACCAGGCAAGGCCCCCCTTTGATCATCCTGATATCGCCCATTCCATTCTTCATGCTTGCATTAGATTTTGCTACTATTATTGTTTGCTCCTATTCTGATGCATAGCCTCCTTTTGTAACCTTCTTATTGTTACCTACCTGCTTGTCCTAAACTGCTTAGTATAGGTTGGTTAGTGATCCATCAGTGACCCCCACCTTGACCTTGTTGCCCCTGCTTCATCATTGAAGACCCGTTCAACGGGATAGAAGACCAGGCCCCGACGCCGCACATCACTTTCCCCTTGGTTGCTCGACACTACTGGGTTACTATCAAGTGCCGAGGGTGAGACCTCTACAACACTTCTGATGTTAACCCTGTAGTGTAGCTATTCGGTCGTGGTCACCGGGGGTGATTCCGCCTTAACCACTTCCGATACGACTCTGTCGTGCAACCCCTCAAGTGTGAACCTCGGGGGTGGTTCCTCTTACGTTCACCTTGATGATTACATCGAGTGGAATTCACCGGGGGTGATTCCTTGGGTTTTCCCCTTGATGTTTGGACACACAGATACCTGGACTTTACAACTGTTACTTGGAAGGGCAGGTCGACCCTGAGGGGTACCCGCGAGTGATGTGGAGACGGGTTGACCTGGAGGGTGCCCGCGAGATAATTACGAGGCGTGGCCGGGCATTCCTAGCCCTTGCCGCAAGTCCTCAAGACGGGGCAACGGGGTCACATCTTTCGTGAGTCTCTGCTTGTTACCGCGTGCTCCTAATCCACTACAATTTGGATATTTGATCCGAGGGGCCTCTGGCCTGATAGCACTAACCATCACGTGGGCATAGTATGGGCGTTCTGCGTCGTATGCATCAGCCGATGCTTAATAGACGTCAGCGACTGAGCGGCGCGCGCCGGGTTGGACTGGTAAGCACCTGCCTTTTTAAAGGAGGTAGCTAGGTCTGCTCATCGGCCGCGTTCGCAACATGCAGGAGTTCCCGGGGCGATGGCCCATGACCCCTGGGGGCATAGGTTTAGTCCGGCGTGCTGACCTCTCTATTAAGTCTAGGTCGGGTTGCGGTGTATTGTTTGGCCGAGGCCGGGCATGAACCAGGAAAGTGTGTCCGGCTAGAGTTAATCGAGCGTGGTGGGTAAGTTGGTGCACCCCTGCAGGGAAGAAAACATCTATCGATAGCCTGTCCTACGGTAACAGACACTTGGAGTTGTATCCCGATCGATACAACTAGAACTGGATACTTGTGATGAGAATTGGATTGTGATGAGAAACGGATAGTATGGCTCTGGGATTGCTTTCTCGCAGGGAGTCGAGAAAGGATCTCTAGCCGAGGTTGATAACACTACTACTACTACTTTACTTTATGCTACTCTACTTCCTCCTATTGCTACAAGATGGTGGTTTCCAGAAGATGCTAGTCTTCGATAGGACTAGGTTCTCCCCTCTATTCTGGCATTTCTGCAGCCCAGTCCACATATACAGCCTTCCTTTGATAATGTTGCATATGTAGTGTAGATCCTTGCTTGCGAGTACTTTGGATGAGTACTCATGGTTGCTTTGCTCCCCCTTTTCCCCCTTTCTTCTTCTTTCCGGTTGATGCAACCAGATGTCGGAGCCCAGGAGCCAGATGCCACCGTCGATGCCTACTACTATGTGGAGACCGCCGACGACCAGGAGTAGTTAGGAGGCTCCCAGGCAGGAGGCCTTGCCTTTTCGATCGTAGATGCTTTTGTGCTGGCCTTCTTAAGGCAAACTTGTCTAACTTATGTCTGTACTCAGATATTGTTTCTTCCTCTGACTCTTGTGTATTCGAGCTTATGTATTCGAGCCCTCGGGGCCCCTGGCTTGTAATATAAAGCTTGTATTATTTTAATTTGTGTCTAGAGTTGTGTTGTGATATCTTCCCGTGAGTCCTTGATCTTGATCGTAGACATTTGCGGATATGATTAGTGTATGATTGAATCGAGGGCGTCACAAGTTGGTATCAGAGTTGACTGCCTGTAGGTAGCCCCCTTTCCAACTCCTTGGCCAAAGTTGAGTCTAGTCACTAAAAACTTTTACTAACATGGCTGTGTGGCTTACGGGCCCATGTTGCCATTAGGTGGTGTTAGGATCTTTTATTCCTCATCTTTACTCTGGGACTCTGATCTCTCTTCTATTCGGGTTAAATGATTTCGCTAACTCTAACATTAGGATTTCGTAACTACTTCCTCCCGGAGAGCCCCTTTATTTCAGATGATGGTTTGGTTCATCAGAAGACCCCGAAGATACTTTTCGATGTTTTTCCGAGACCCTTGTGTCCATCGCTTTTGCAATTACCTTCCATCGATAAATCCCTATGGATAACTAAATACACTTGCCTTTCATACTTCCATCCCTAGTTGTTCTTGTTATAACATGATACCCGAAAGTATTCTTTTACTTTCGAGAATCCTTTTTCCGACTGCCTTGCAGCTCTTTTCCGTGTGAATAACCCTACGAATAACTCCTCACACTTACCGGGGATTCGTTCATCCCCAGTTGATCATATGTCTCACAAAATTACCCAAAATGCTATTCCACCTTCCAAGAATCCTTTGCAACCTATTGCTTTGGAAAGTCTTGCGTGCCTGCATTATGGTTAGTTCCATATTCCTAGTGATCTCCAGTGACATCCTCTGTCATTATCGTTTCGAGTCCCTTGATCCAATATGTTGCGAATGCTTGCAATCCTCAATCAGATCTTAGCATTCACACTTCCGGCTCAGACGTCACTCCGAACTTGAGCTTATTCTTGGCAAATCAAACATTGTTCGATTGTCGATCTATATCGATTCAACACAATTATCTTTTGATCAGAGCCTCTGCTTCTGATCTTCTGTTTTAAAAATCGTAAACCCTTCGTATTCAAGCTTGGGCTTATTCAGATGTTTCCATAAATCGATTCCTTTGCATCCCTTCTTCTGGTTGAGTATCGATATTCACATCAGATCCTTTGCGGACCACGTGATCTTTTGGTGGATTACTATCCGACAACTCCTTCATATTTTAAATCATTGACGACTTTCCCATGATACAAAATGCCTCTGGCGAATTGCATCATCTACTCCGGTATCGCTAGCCCTTTGCTTTCGAGTGTGTACCCGTTGCTCCTGTTATTGTGTTGTATAGCTTCGTAAAAATGTCCCCATGGGTTGAACCTATGCTTTTCCTAATTCTTGTGAACTCGAAAGTTATGCGAGTCATACTCTTTGGGGGCTTCACTAGATAAATCTTCAGCACTACAATTTCTTCAAAAACGAGGAGTGAATGAAAGGTTATGCATTGAAAAAGTGGGAGTCGACCTTGAATCTTTGTGTTCATGCCCATGGAAACGATGTAGATCTTATCATGGAAGCTTCTCGTAACAATAATTATTCCCTTGGTATAATTTGATCTTGTACCTGTGAATTTGGCCTTTGCAATCGTGGTTCCAACCAAGATTTTCTTCTTTGATCCCATTTCTCGGACAGGCTAAAGCACTTGTCTTCTGCAGATCAATGCATCTTCGCAACCTCTATCTTGAACTTCCTTCAAGTATTACCCTCCAGTATCTCGAGAATATCAAAGAACTGAGTTGCTTCCTATGAGTATTCATCTAGTATTACTTCTCATTGATTTCAGATTTCCCCCCCGGATTCTGAGTTATTAGTCACTCGAGAACACTGATAAGAGAATCGATTCCGCACTCTCATTCAATAACTCTAAGCAATTTTCATTGCTTACGAGTTTAATAATCCTTCAAGCCATTCCTAGCCTGAACGGCTATATCATTATCGTGCTAAATTTTAACTATGCTACATGATCCTTCTTCCCGGAGGACAATTTTCGACGATGAGCTAAGCCTACATCAATTTTCCTCGTCATATCATTTTGTCTTGAATAGCAAGCTTAATTTCGAGTTTGTGTCGTACCCATGGTTCCAATAACCTTTCGCTTCATCATTCCTTTGACTTGATGCCATCGCCGATCGATTACATCTTCATGAAATCTCTCCACAAATGTGTCATGATCATCATCAACATTCAGAGCTCTTCCAGGATATCAATCGAACTCATGATGAGAAATACAATCCTTGCCCCTCGATGATTTGTGTTATCATCGACAACATTCTTGCCTTCCCCAACACAAACCTGTTCATATAATTTTGGTAATACATCCTTTTTGACATGTCGATGGATTGTTGCTGAGCCTGTCGGCCACACCCTCATCTTTTCCTTGCTGAAATTGTATGACTTATTTTCTAAGTTGTTTCCGATGGATCCTTTGTGTACCCGAAGTCTGATCTTTACCTGATGACCATGTCAATGCTATCCCGAAGCACAACTGTGGTACTCCGTTCACCAACAAGAACATTGGCAGTGCAATGCTAAATGTTTCTTGATCAACTATCCACACACCATTGTATGGGTAAAATCACGAGTTTCCGCCGTTTTCCCTAGTTGGTTAACTACTTGTAGTCCTATCATGATTATTCCGCTCTACTTGCTCCTAGGAAGGAGATACACCTAATACTCGTGTATACACCTCTTCCTTTCCATTGTCTTGTTTAACCTTCCTTGTGATCTATATGATATAAGCAGTAATATTTTGCTGCTTAGGTAAACACCTCAATGCACAACTCTGTCAGTAAGACCCTGTTACTATTGATGATGACATTTTGGTAACCACCGATGGACGAGAACTTTGCCTATTGGTCCGCCTCGTCTTACGAGCAGGAAAATGGTTCTCTTCGTCCCTCGCCCTTGGTACCAACGTTGTTGCCAACATAATTGACAGGCTATCCTCTGACCTGCCTTGCCCACATGGTGGGCCCATAACCCACAGTTCCACAGGATCGAAACCTGACTCTCCTGTATATCTTTGATTCCGAAATATTCTTGCATTTTGCTTCTTATCATGTCACGAGCCACCTTCCGAGAGATGATCTATTCCCGATGCTCTGAACCCCTTCCTCTCACTCCGTTCAGGTATCATTCGTTTGTCCATTCGGTTGAAACTTCCTATTGTACCTTCATACTTTGCTCTCGATGTTTTATTAAGTTTCAACTCGAGAGATGCCTCTATGCCACGTTCACCGAGATAGCCCCTAGGTACCTATCTTGTGTTAAGCTTGGTCCTTCCCGAGTCTTTTCCGCCTTACTCCACCGCTAAGATCTAGGGACAAGATTTCTTGTAGTGGAGGAGATTTGTAACACCCCGAGAATCATGCTACAGTAATCCCCTTCTAATGATGCCTTGTCATCATTGTTACTGTTGCTAATCTCCATTTGATTCTAATCCAGCCCAGATCTCAAATTCAAATTAAAGTCAAAATTCAAACTTCTCAAATATGCAAACTAAAATGTTCATTTTGTGGCAAATTTTTCATTTGTTAATATTGGTGGTGAACCATTTTTTGTTGCAAAGTGGTTAATGCCCTAATCTAAAGAAAACAGGAAAGGTTAAATAAATAAATAAATAAATAAAAAGAACAAAAGGCAGAGCCCCCCCCCCACTGGGCCATCTGTGGCCCAGTTGGCCAGCCCAACTGGGCAAAGGCCCAGCCGGTCGGCCCACCCCCACACCCCACTCCCTTATCCCCACTCCCTCCCGAAACCCTAAACCATCGCCCCCCACTTCCCCCACTCCCTCTCGCTTCCCCCCTCCCGATCTGGATCGGGGCTGCGACCCCGTCGCCACCCGGAACAAACCGCGACGCCCCACCGTTGGACCTCGCCAGAGGCCACCTCGACAGACCTCCCAATCGGACTGCCTCCCCGCCGCCCGACCGTCCCCGTCGACCTCCCAGACCCCCACTGCCCTGTCCCTACGCCCCGCGGTGAGCCCCGCTGCCGCGCTCGTCTCCGCCGCCCCCTACTACTCTGCTACTGCCCTGCCTCAGCTCGTCCGTGCCCGCGTGCCGGAGCTCGCGCTCTGGGCCGCACCTGTCGCCCGTGCCGTTCGCCGCCCCATGGCCGCGCCCCTCACTGGCGCGGCTGCCGCTGCCACAGCGCTCCATTGCCGCCGTGGCCTGCGCCCGTCCGAGCGGCGCCGCCTCGCTCGCTCCTGGCCGCGCCCCTGCAAGCCACCGCCGCTGCCTCGCCGCAACGCCGCCGACCCGCGCTCCTCCGCCCGATGCTCGCCTGTGCGTCGCCTCGCCTGCGCCGCTCGCTCGCTGCGCGGTGCGCCACGACCCCGCTGCTTGCCTGTGTCCGACCGCCTCCGCTCAGGTTCGCGCCCCCACTCCTCGCACCCGCCTCGCCTTTGCCTCGCCGTGCCATCGCCGCCCTAGAGCACGCGCGTCGCCGCCCCTGCGTCGCCTCCACCTACCGCGGCCGGCCGGCAAGCCGCATCGCCGACCACACGCCCGATGCCGGCGCTCCGGCGCACACCCGCGCCCGCCCCGTCGCCTCGGGTCCGCCCCGATGGGCGCCACGCTCGCAACCGCGCCAGAGAGCCGTCGCCCGCACCCGCTATGGCCCTTTGGGCCACTGCCGAACGGGGCCCACTGCCCAGGACATTTAAAAAAAGAATTAATTAAAAAAATAAAAAATAATTAATTAATTAACTTAATTAACCTAATTAATTAACTAACCTAACTAATCTGTTAATTAAACTAATTAAATTGGTTAATTAGTTAATTGTGTATGACATGCAGGACCCACACGTCAGTTTGACCAGTCAACACCTCTGTTGACTGCTGATGTCATGCTGATGCAATAATACTATTTTCGAATTAATTTAATAATAATAAATTAGAAAATGATTTTAAAACTTTAAAAATCATATAAAATAATCCGTAGCTCTGATGAAAAAACTTTGTACATGAAAGTTGCTCAGAAAAACGAGACAAACTCGAATACGCTACCCACATACCTGTCAGATGCCTTTAACCATCTGAACATGGAACATTCCCCCTCCGGTCATCTGTCTGACACAGGTCCGGAACCGGGAACAGCTTCCCGGTTGTATTCCCCCTTCACCTATAACGTCTAGGACCGCGTTAGAACACGTCTAGCTATGCCTGTTGTCCTATTATGCACTTGCTTGCTATGTATTTACTGTTTCTCCCCCCTCTCTTCTATTCGGTAGACCCCGTGGCGGCTGCCGATGCCGCTGTGATCGACTACATTGATGACGACCCCTCCTTCTTGACAGAGCAACTAGGCAAGCCCCCCTTTGATCATCCCGATATCGCCCATTCCATTCTCTCATGCTTGCATTAGATTTTGCTACTATTATTGTTTGCTCCTATTCTGATGCATAGCCTGCTTTTGTAACCTGCTCATTGTTACCTACCTGCTTATCCTAAACTGCTTAGTATAGGTTGGTTAGTGATCCATCAGTGACCCCCACCTTGTGCTTGTTGCCCCTGCTTCATCATTGAAGACCCGATCAACGGGATCGAAGACCAGGCCCCGGCACCGCACATCACTTTCCCCTTAGTTGCTCGACACTACTGGGTTACTATCGAGTGCCGAGGGTGAGACCTCTACAGCACTTCTGATGTTAACCCTGTAGTGTAGCTATTCGGTCGTGGTCATCGGGGGTGATTCCGCCTTAACCACTTCCGATACGACTGTCGTGCAACCCCTCAAGTGTGAACCTCGGGGTGGTTCCTATTACGTTCACCTTGATGATTACATCGAGTGGAATTCACTGGGGGGTGATTCCTCGGGTTTTCCCCTTGATGTTTGGACACACGGATACCTGGACTTCACAACTGTTACTTGGAAGGACGGGTCGACCCTGAGGGGTACCCGTGAATGATCTGGAGACGGGTTGACCTGGAGGGTGCCCGCGAGATAATTACGAGGCGTGGCCGGGCATTCCTAGCCCTTGCCGCAAGTACTCGAGACGGGGCAACGGGGTCACATCTTTCATGAGTCTCTGCTTGTTATCGTGTCCTCCTAATCCACTACGATTTGGATATTTGATATGAGGGGCCTCTGGCCTGATAGCACTAACCATCATGTGGGCATAGTATGGGCATTCTGCGTCGTATGCATCCGCTGATGCTTAATAGACATCAGCGACTGAGCGGCGCGCGCCGGGTTGGACTGGTAAGCACCTGCCTTTTTAAAGGAGGTAGCTAGGTCTGCTCATCGGCCGCGTTCGCAACGTGCAGGAGTTCCCGGGGCGATGGCACATGACCCCTGGGGGCATAGGTTTAGTCCGGCGTGCTGACCTCTCTATTAAGTCTAGGTCGGGTTGCGGCGTATTGTTTGGCCGAGGCCGGGCATGACCCAGGAAAGTGTGTCCAGCCAGAGTTAATCGAGCGTGGTGGGTAAGTTGGTGCACCCCTGCAGGGAAGAAAACATCTCTCGATAGCCTGTCCTACGGTAACAGACACTTGGAGTTGTATCCCGATCGATACAACTAGAACTGGATACTTGTGATGAGAATTGGATTGTGATGAGAAACTGATAGTATGGCTCTGGGATTGCTTTCTCGCAAGGAGTCGAGAAAGGATCTCTGGCCGAGGTTGATAACACTACTACTACTTTACTTTATGCTACTCTACTTCCTCCTGTTGCTGCAATATGGTGGTTTCCAGAAGATGCTAGTCTTCGATAGGACTAGGTTCTCCCCTCTATTCTGGCATTTCTGCAGCCCAGTCAACATATACAGCCTTCCTTCGATAATGTTGCATATGTAGTGTAGATCCTTGCTTGCGAGTACTTTGGATGAGTACTCATGGTTGCTTTGCTCCCCCTTTTCCGCCTTTCTTCTTCTTTTCGGTTGACGCAACTAGATGTCAGAGCCCAGGAGCCAGATGCCACCGTCGATGCCTACTACTACGTGGAGACCGCCGACGACCAGGAGTAGTTAGGAAGGTCCCAGGCAGGAGGCCTTGCCTTTTCGATCGTAGATGCTTTTGTGCTGGCCTTTTTAAGGCAAACTTGTTAACTTATGTCTGTACTCAGATATTGTTGCTTCCGCTGAGTCTTGTGTATTCGAGCTTATGTATTCGAGCCCTCGAGGCCCCTGGCTTGTAATATAAAGCTTGTATTATTTTAATTTGTGTTAGAGTTGTGTTGTGATATCTTTCCGTGAGTCCTTGATCTTGATCGTACATATTTGCGTGTATGATTAGTGTACGATTGAATCGAGGGCGTCACACATGCGCTGGGTGAGGAACGGTGGGCTCTGGAGTCCCGCTTGCAGACGGCAATCTGCTCGAGGAACCGCTGGCGATCACCCTTGGCGGACTATGCAAGAAAATGCGATTTTTGAGTCTTCCTTTGCTAAAAGAACTTGTCAAATAAACAGAAAGTGTATAAAAACGACAACTTACCCTCGAGGGGCCAGTTTCTTCCTCCTCATCCCGAGGAGGTCTTCTTCTGAGTTGCTGGAGAGCTCGACTCTCTTCGGCATCTTGTTGGCGGCCCTAGCCGAGATTGTCCTCGGCCTCTTTGAGACCTTGGGCATGCTGGCCTCGCCGTCCTCTGACGCTGCTTGTCGTCATTCCGGGAACCGGGGTACCCAGACTTGCTTGCCTGCCGCCGTTCGCGTGGCTCCGTCGACGGCCTAGTGCATCCCATCTTCAGCACCAACAACGCAAGACCCTCACGAGGGGCCAAGCCTCGTGAGGGGGGTCGACGCCAAGACCTCCAGAAGGAGCGTCCTCCTTAGGCTGCCTCTTGAGG
The DNA here is from genome assembly GCF_018294505.1 of Triticum aestivum. Taxonomy (NCBI): domain Eukaryota; kingdom Viridiplantae; phylum Streptophyta; class Magnoliopsida; order Poales; family Poaceae; genus Triticum; species Triticum aestivum. Next base: position 268,196,729 of record NC_057799.1, on the reverse strand, counting down.
AGCAGAGATTTCTATGCAAGCCCTCACCTCGTGAGGTTCGGATGACGCAAGCCATAATGACTGAAGCCAGGCGGGCGCCAGTAGGCGCAGCACAGCATGTTTCCTCTTTGGTGCTAAAGAGGCAAGCGCAGGCGCGGAGTCCAAAGGAATCAACCAAAGGTTTCCATTTCCATGCTACAAGACCAAGAACGCCAGGACGGTAGGACGGAGGTCATCACCGACCCCACCACAGCGTCACGACCTGAATCTTTGCACGCGAAGACCACCTTTCATCAGGATAAGATGTACTAGTGGTCTCCCTTCGAATTTGGACGTTGTTATCAGATTTTGGGTTCCGCAAACCCTTGAGAGGTTTGAACTCTGGGGTGCGTGTGAAGAACTCGTCCTCCCTAGTCTGCCTACCCGCTAATCTCACAGCCAAGCTCGACGAACTGAATGGAAAAGAGACACGGTCGTTTACCCAGGTTTGGGCCACCTTGCGGTGTAAAACCCTACTCCTGCTTTGTGGTGGATTGGCCTCGAGGGGCTCAGGATGAACTTGTACAGTAGTGAACAACCTCACGAGGAGAGGTGTTCTTGGGCTCGAGTGAGCTGGAGAGTGTGAGGATGGAATGGATCAGATCGGATCCCCTTCTATGGTGGTGGCTAGTCCTATTTATCGTGGCCTTCGTCCTCTTCCCAAATGAAGGCAGGAAGGGATCCCACAACGGCCAAATTCAAAGGGAGACAACTAGTACATGTTATCCTGACAAAAGTAGTCTTTGCCTGCAAAAGCATCTGGTCGTGACGCCGTGGTGGCTCGGCGATGACCTTCGCCCTGCTGTCCTGGCAGTCTTGGTCTTGTTGCACAGGAATGGAAACCTTTGGCTGATTCCTCGGGACTCCACGCCTGCGCTTGCCTCTTTAGCACCGAACAGGAAATTGGTACATTGCGCCTGCTGGCGCCCGCCTGGCCTTGGTCATCATGGCTCACATCATCCGAACCTCACGAGGTGAGGCTTGCATAGAGATCTCCGCTCCTCGGGAGCCATCCTGGGGAGGCCGCTCCTGCTGAAGGTCTTGGTGTCGTCCGCCTCGCGAGGCTCGGCCCCTCGCGAGGGTCTTGAGTTGTTGTTGCTGAAGCTGGACCGTACCAGGCCATCGATGGAGCCATGCCGTGGGCCACAGGCAGGCAAGTCTGGGTACCCCCGTTCCCAGAACGCCGATAGTAGCCCATGGGCCCAAGGCGCGCTCGGACTTGGCTTCGAGGCGAAGACAAAGGGCAAGTGTGAAGCACCGAGGGCCCCATCCGCCTGCGGCCTTGGGCGACGCGTGGCACTTGACGGGACGTGGGCGCCCCCACTTCCCCACGCAGCCTTGATGTCCACCAGGCTTGGCGGCTGCCCATTGCTAATGCAGATCTGCCTTCATTGCTTGTCATGCTCGCCATTGGCTCCTCCTCTTCCTTCGAGCTCCGAGCCCCTCTTCCAGATCCGGCGCCGGTGCCAACCCTTCCTTTCGGCCATGGCCCCACGGTTGAGAAGAAGGGACAAGCCCGCACACCGGCTGATTCGGGCCAGTCTTTGAGCCTGCCCGTGAGCGGTCGACGGTGATCAATCAGGAGGGGATGGCCAAGGTCCGGTCGGCTCTTGCCGCTGACTCCAACAAGTGGAAGGCGACGAAGGCTTGGCCCCCTCCCGGGCTGCGATCGACAGGGAGGCCACCGAGATCCCCATCCATCTTCATGCTCTCTTGGCCGGCTTGGTTCCCCCTTTCTCTGATTTCTTCAACATCGTCATCTCGCATTATCAGATCCAGGCGCTGCATCTGGACCCCCAATCCATTATCCTCCTTGCGTATTCGCCTTCTTGTGCGAGGCTATGGTGGGCATTGCTCCCTCCGTTGCCTTATTTTGCCACTTCTTCTCGCTCCGCCTGGTCGACGCCCGCCAGCGCTCGGGGTGCGTGGCATTCCAGGCCGTGGCAGCGATGGCTGGCTCGGGTATTGACTTCACGCTCTGCCCAGATGTGAAGGGATTCCGGAAGCAGTGGGTCTTCGTGGACGCCGGCATGCCCAGCCCCCTGCTCATACTCCCGCGAGTGCCGGCGGCTCCCAGCTCCGGCTAGGAGCACGGGAAGCTTGCCGACCATCGGCTTGCTCATGTCTAGTCCAGCCTGGCCAGGTTGAAGAAGGTCAGGGAGACGGCGCCAATGGTTGTGAAGGAGTTTGTCCGGTGGCGCATCGCCCCACTCTAGCGCCATTCACGCCGAATGTGGGCCTTTACCGGCGGCAAGGACCCCATGAGGCTCCAAGTACCAGCGCTTCCTTCCAAGATGATGCGCGTGATGCTTGAGCTCCTGACGGGCGACCCAGCGCCAGCCGCGCTTCTAGAGAAGGGCTGCCTCCTGTACCAGTGCTCGAACAAGGAGGACTTCGTTAGGCAGATGCCCCTTTTTGACGAGTGGGGGATGCGCCTGGAGGGCCTTGGAAGGCCTCGCGAGAATCCCGTCTTCGTGGCTCCTGTGCTCATCGACCCCGCGGCACACACCCCGGATGTGGACGCAGGGGGAGGATGCCACCGGGCACCATTGTGGCGACTGCTGGGTAGCGGGAGTCGCCATGTGCTCCCGAGATAGCCGCTCCTGAAGTTCCGGCAAGTGCTCCCGAGGAAGCCGCTGGAAAGCTGGTGCGACCCGACGCTCCTGAGGCAGCCGCCCCCGAAGCTTGGGCAAATGGTCCCGAGGTGGCGGCTGGTGGGCACGTATGGCCTGGTGTGCCTGAGGTTGCTGCCCCAGAGTCCCCGCCAAGTGACCATGCTTCTGAGGATCATGCCCTGAAGCTCAGCCAGCTTCGCCTGAATTTTGAAGCGCTCCACAAGAGGAAGGGGCCTCCGAGCTGCAGTGGTGACACCTACCGGCCGCTGAAGCAGAGGAAGTACGTAGCCGTAGACGAGTAAATACCTTATCTTCGTGATTTCCCGCGTATTGCGTTCTTTCCTGACAACGGCTCCTCAGGATCGCTTCGGCTAAGGCGATGAAATCTCCTGAGAAGCGACCTCCAGAAGTCCTTGGCCCGCTCCCGACTCTGAGCCCACCGCACCAGACCCCCGCGCGAGGTACAGGGCCGGTCCGAGAGGCGGATGCGCTGCTGAGGGGCCATGAGCCTGTGCTTCCAGCATCCTTCCTTCGTGGTCTTGCCTGGGGCGCAGGCGGCGTGCCAAGGGCTCCTCCACCGATCATCGCTAGCGGCTGGGCACCCCCAGTGTCGGCTTCATCTTCAAACAGCGAGACCGTGCCGCCTAGCACCTTGGGTGAGGCCCGGAGGGCGGTCGGAAAGGCACCGGCCTCCAGCGCCCTTCCGGAGGCAGGCGAGCCGCTCCGCGCCTCCCGACGGCCCCCGGCGCGGAGGGTGGGCTTGGCCGCGTGCTAGAGCTCACGCGCAGGCGCAACACCGTCCGCCATGAGCTTCTCCGGGAGGCGACGGGCGCGCTGAGTCGACTTGGAGAAGAGCTTGCCGATGTCGACGCCCGCCTGGAGACGGAGGACCTCCGCTTAGCGCACGAGTGGCACCAGTTGAAGGTCGCGATCAACCTCAACCATCTTCAGCACGAGCGCGCCAGCGCAAGCACTGCGGTGTCCCTTGCAACTTCTCGTGAGGCTTGCGCCCTTGCTCTGGAGGAGGCCAGGTCCGCTGACCGCCATCGTGAGGTGGCCGAGGAGCGGGAGTAGGAGCTCCAAGGTTAGAACGCTGCCCTTGAGTAGCAGATCGAAGCGCCCAGGGCCGCCCTGGCAGCATCACTAAGTGAGTCCCCTTCTGATGAGAAAGAGATCCAGGAACACGAGGAGATGCTAGCGCTGGAGGTCTTGGAGCGCAGCCTGGAGCATGAGCGGCTGGAGGTCAGGGAGCGCTAGGTAGCCATGGCTGAGGACGCCGTCACCGTATGGGAGGCCAAGATCCAGGAGGAGGTTGACCAGAGGGTGGCAACGGCTCGTGCATCTCTCGCCGACAAGCACTGCCTGAAGTTGGAGCTCCTGGAAGCCGAGGTCGAGGGCAGGACCGCCGCCCTCAGGACAAAGCTGGACGAGGTGGAGCAGCACGAGAAGACTGCCAAGGAGGCTCAAGCCGACCTGGTCTCCGCCCACGCCGAACTGTCTTCACTTCAGTAGAAGGTTGATGATGCCGCATCTCTCGCGAAGAAGAACGCAGACGAAGCATGCCGCCATCGGACCCTGCAGCACGTGCGTGCCTCGATGCTCCAGGATCTCAGGGTCAGTGCCAACCAGGCCCTGGGAACAATCTGCGAGGAAAGCGTCACTCACGCGCACGAGGATGATGATGTCGGCCACCTTCGCTTCTTTGCTGAGATCGTGACCCGTTTGGAGGACCGGGCCGCGAGGGCGCGCGAGCTCGTTGAAGAGAGGAGCCGGGGCCTTCTAGGGCGCGCATTCTCACGCATCTACAGTCATGTCCTCAACCTCGACCCCGACTTTGACTTTGATGCGGCCATAGCCCCCGTGCCCAGGGTCATCCAGGACAACCTGTCGAACTGGGTGGATGACCACGTGGACGCCCTGGTCGCAGTGTTCGCCCCCGAGGACGGCGCGGTCATAATCGCGGCCTAAGGAGGCAATGCAGATGACGATGATGAAGACGGCGCCAGCGACGGCATGGGTGGCGCAGATGAAGACAGCGCCGAAGGTAGCGCCTCTGGCTTGGCCTGCCTTTCCCTTTGCCTTAATCTACATGCAAAAAATCTTCGGGCACGGCCCTGCATGGCATAAAAGAATTTTCTAATGAGAGGCCCCTTATAATTTATGAAATGAGGATATGCCTTTTAAAAAATAGGATTTAGAATGTGCCGTCGCGAGCCCGCGGGCTCCTGAGCGGGGTAACTGTTGCAACTTCTCTTGGTTCCGTAGGACTTGAGCAAGTCCTGAGATAGTGGATGCGCCTTCCTCCTGAGGCGATCTCGCCAGGGCTCGCGAGGTTTTAAGTTTCCCGGGAAGCCTGCTAGTGCGCCCAAGAGGGCCTCGTGAGGAGACGATTGTCGGATCACGGCAAGGTGTGCCCGCGACGATCCTACGGTGGTCGTACTCCAGCCCCCCGGGGGGGCCTTGGCATCTCTGGAGCAAGCCTGGGCGTGCCTTGACGCGCGCATACCACGCCCAGCCCCCGCTCGCGGGGTACTTGCGGGGAGGGGTAGCAGGCCCGAGCCTCACTCTCGAAACATGAAGCCAGAAAGCAAGAAATCGCCACGAGACAAGAAAAATTCCCCCCGTTTTTCTTTTGATAAACACACGAAATTCCAAATCTCATTCCAAAAGGCGGCAAGATGAGCTACAGAAAGAAAGGCGGAATCAAATGGCCGCGTCCGGCACCTAGCTAGTCTTCTTGTCTTCTCACCAGCGCGGAGCTAGTGCTTCCACTGGGCGTGGGCATAGTCATTGGGGGACAGTGTCGACGGCCAGCGCGGGGCATGGTGCTTCCACTTGGACGTGGGTGGGAGCCCCCGTGAGGCCCGAGGGCGGCGCTCAGGAGACTCCGGGGCATGTACAACCCCACTCATTATTACATGAGAGTGGCACGAGCGGAGACCTTCACAAGCACGGGGCCTTGCTTCATGGCGCCTGACGAGGGCCCCGCCCTGTGCCTCCCCCGACCACCGTTGGGGCGTCCGAAAACCAAGACGAGACCAAGGGGCAAGGGGGACGCTGGCGGTGCCCTCGGCGAGTGCAGGTCCTCCGCCGGGGGAAGGGCTCGCCGGCTCCTTCCCCGGCAGAGGACCTACCTCCATGCATCGTCTTGCTCCATGCGGCGCGGGCAAGGCCCTGGCTCTAGGCTCCCCCCGCGCAGCCCCTAGTGCACTTCGCCCGCCTGCAGCGGGGCCATCGCCCTGAGGTCCCTGGCTGTTATTGCGGCTTTGTTCACTTGCGGTCCATGGTTAGCATAATCGTGCTCTCGAGATATCAGCTGTACCCAGTGGCTGTTGTTGTTGAAGGTGTCGGTGAAGTCCCGGGGCAGCTCGCGGGAAGGCCCCCGCCCCATGTTCCCCCGACATCTAGCCTGGTGAGGAGAACTGGCCGGGACCTTGTCTTCGCATTTACTGGAGGTCCATCATGGGGGGACGTAGGCGTCCAGGACTGCCGCGCCAGGGTCGTTGTGTGGGTGCCCCGTGTTGTTGGCCACCAGGCTCGGTGCCAGGCTCTGAGGGCCGTAGGGTGGCGCTCTGGTGCGGCCCCAGGAGGGACCGGTCGAGCTCGCCACGCCTAGGGGTAGCATGGTCGGGAAAGGACGATCAGCGCCACGGGCCGGATTGGCGCCGCTAGGTCCCTCAGGTGCTCTAGGGAGGGGCGTGCGAGCACGGCGGGGGGCCCCGCGCGTTACTGTCATAGCCTGCGGCGTAGGCAGGCTGCAGAAAGGTGCTGCTCCTCTAGATGCGGCATCAAGCAGCTCGGCAACCCGCTCCAGAGGGGCATCGCGACCACCTTCCGCCAACCTGCACTGCAGCAACTCCTGTGCCATGATGAGTGTGGCCCGCATGTTCGCCTGGTCCCGGCGAGAGTGCGGCGTCGTCGCCGTGGCGTAGCTCGAAGAATGCGTGGTGACGCAGTTGTGGCGTGGCGCGAGGGCGGGCAATCGTGGCCCTCACCGCCTGCGACCGATAACACCAGGCGGCGAGCCGACTACGAGGAGCGCGGAGTGGAGATCCTCTTGGGCTGACGGAACTGCTAAAAAGGCGAACAACCCAGTGCTCAACATGAGCCCTCGGGGCGTCGGCCATGAGACTGCGAGGTCGTGGCGGATCTGCTGGCGGGAGAGAGGCTCCGACGCACCCCTACCTGGTGCGCCAAATGTCGGATTTCGGGTTCCGCAAACCCTTGAGAGGTTCGAACTCTGGGGTGCGTGCGAAGAACCCGTCCTACCCAGTCTGCCTACCCGCTAATCTCACGGCCTAGCTCGACGAACTGAATGGAAAGATACATAGCCATTTACCCAGGTTCGGGCCACCTTGCGGTGCAAAACCCTACTCCTGCTTTGTAGTGGATTGGCCTCCACGGGCTGAGGAAGAACTAGTACAGTAGCAAACAACCTCAGGAGGAGAGGTGTTCTTGGGCTCGAGTGGGCTGGAGAGTGTGAGGATGGAATGGATCGGATCGGATCCCCCTCTATGGTGGTGGCTAGTCCTATTTATAGTGGCCTTGGTCATCTTCCCAAATGAAGGCGGGAAGGGATCCCACAACGGCCAAATTCAAAGGGAGACAACTAGTACATGTTATCCTGACAAAAGTAGTCTTCACCTGCAAAAGCCTCTGGTCGTGACACCGTGGTGAGCCCGGTGATGACCTCTGCCCTACCGTCCTGGCGGTCTTGGTCTTGTTGCATGGGAATGGAAACCTTTGGCTGATTCCTCGGGACTCCGTGCCTGCGCTTGCCTCTTTAGCACCGAAGAGGAAAATGGTACACTGCGCCCACTGGCGCCCGCCTGGCCTTGGTCGTCATGGCTCACGTCATCCGAACCTCACGAGGTGAGGCTTGCATAGAGATGTCCGCTCCTCGGGAGCCAGCCTGGGGAGGCCGCTCCTGCTGAAGGTCTTGGTGTCGTTTGCCTCGCGAGGCTCGGCCCCTCGCGAGGTCTTGAGTTGTTGTTGGTGAAGCTGGGCCGTACCAGGCCGTCGATGGAGCCATGTCATGGGCCGCAGGTAGGCAAGTCTAGGTACCCCTGTTCCCAAAACACCGACAGTTGTGGGATCCCTTCCCGCCTTCATTTTGGGAAGAGGACCAAGGCCACTATAAATAGAGCCTAGCCACCACCGTAGAAGGGGGCGGATCATTCATTGACCCACACCCTCACCAGGTCACACAAACACAAGAACACACCTCCTGAGGTTGTTCTCCCACTGTACTAGTTCATCCTCAGCCCACCTCGAGGCTAATCCACCACAAAGCAGGAGTAGGGTATTATACCGAAAGGTAGCCCAAACCTGGGTAAAATGATGTGTCCCCTTTCCTTCCAGTTCATCGAGCTAGGTAGTGGGATCGACGAGTTGGCATACTGGGGAGGTTGAGTTCTTCGCACGTACCCCAAAGTTCGAATCTATCCAGGATCTGTGGAGCCCAGAATCCGACATTTGGCGCGCCAGGTAGGGGTGCGTCGGAGCCTCTCTTCCTCCGTTCGACTCGTCACCACTCCACCGTTCTCATGGCTGAAGCTCCTCGAGCTCACGCTGAGCGCTGGGCCGCTCGGCCTGCCCGGGCACCGCCTTTCGCCCAAGAAGATCTCCACTCCGCGCTCCTCACAGCCCGCACGTCACCCAACGTCATTGGCCATGGGCGGCACAGACCTCCACCGCCCGCTCCTGCGCTGCGCCACAACCGCGCCACCACGCGGTCTTCGAGCTATGCCGCGCCAAACGGTGCTACACACCCGCCGGGAGCAGGCGAACACGCGAGCCGCGCTTATCATGGCACGGGAGCTGCTGCGATGCCTTCTGCCTGAAGCCGGCCACGACGCCCTGCTGGAGCGAATCACCGAGCTGCTCGATGCCGCCCGCAGGGGCGTGATATGTCCATTTTGCATCATGTTTTCTTACTGTTATTTATGATGTTTTTATCCATAATAATGCTTTTTGGAGTAATTCTAATGCCTTTTCTCTCATAATTTGCAAGGAGCACACCAAGAGGGAGAATTCCGGCAGCTGGAAATCTGGACCTGGAAAAGCTACGTCAGGCCACCTATTCTGCACAACTCCAAACAAGCTGAAACTTCATGGAGATTTTTTATGGATAATTTAAGAATTATTGGAGCAAATAACCACCATAGGGGGGCCACCAGGTGGGCACAACCAACCTGGGCACGCCAGGGCCCCCAGGCGCGCCTTGGTGGGTTGTGGCCTCCTCGGCCCACCTCCGGTGCCCATGTTCTGGTATATAAGTCATTTTTACCTAGAAAAAATAAGGAGAAGGCTTTCGGGACGGAGCGCTGCCGTCTCAAGGCGGAACTTGGGCAGGAGCACTTTTGCCCTTCGGCGGAGCGATTCTGTCGGGCGAACTTCCCTCCCGGAGGGGGAAATCATCGTCATCATCATCACCAACAACTCTCCCATCTTGGGGAGGGCAATCTCCATCTACATCTTCAACAGCACCATCTCATCTCAAACCCTAGTTCATCTCTTGTATTCAATCTTGTTACCGGAACTATAGATTGGTGCTTGTGGGTGACTAGTAGTGTTGATTACATCTTGTAGTTGATTACTATATGGTTTATTTGGTGAAAGATTATATGTTTAGATCCATTATGCTATTTAATACTCCTCTGATCATGAACATGTTATCATTTGTGAGTAGTTACTTTTGTTCTTGAGGTCACGGGAGAAATCATGTTGCAAGCAATCATGTGAACTTGATATGTTGTTATTCCCTTAGTGGTGTCATGTGAACATCGACTACATGACACTTCACCATATTTGGTCCTAAGGGAATGCATTGTGGAGTAGTAATTAGATGATGGATTGCGAGAGTGACAGAAGCTTAAACCCCAGTTTATGCACTATTCCGTAAGGGACCGATTGGATCCAAAAGTTTAATGCTATGGTTAGAATTTATTCTTAATACTTTTCTCGTACTTGCGGATGCTTGTGAGAGGGTTAATCATAAGTAGGAGGTTTGTTCAAGTAAGAAAAGCACCTAAGCACCGGTCCACCCACATATCAAATTATCAAAGTAGCGAACACAAATCAAGCCAACATGATGAAAGTGACTAGATGAAATTCCCGTGTACCCTCAAGAACGCTTTGCTTCTCATAAGAGACCGTTTTGGACTGTCCTTTGCCTCAAAAGGATTGGGCTACATTGCTGCATACTTGTTACTGTTATCGTTACTTGCTCATTACAAATTATCTTGCTATCAAACTAGTCGCTACTTACAATTTCAGCACTTGCAGACATTACCTTACCGAAAACTACTTGTCATTTCCTTGTGCTCCTCGTTGGGTTCGACACTCTTACTTATCGAAAAGAGCTACAATTGATACCCTATACTTTTGGGTCATCAAGGCTATTTTCTGGCGCCGTTGCCGGGGAGTGAAGCGCCTTTGGTAAGTGGAATTTGGTAAGGAAACATTTATATAGTGTGCTGAAATTTATTGTCACTTGTTACTATGGAAAACAATCCGTTGAGGGGTTTGTTCGGGGTATCTTCACCTCATCCGGAACCACAATTAGTTACCCCTCAACCTACTGCACCTACTGAAAATATTGAAAATGAAATTCCTTCGGGTATGATAGAACAACTGCTAGCTAATCCTTATGCAGGAGATGGAACCGAACATCCTCATATGCACTTGATATATGTGGAACAAATTTGTGGATTGTTTAAGCTTGCAGGTTTACCCGGAGATGAGGTGATGAAAAAGGTTTTCCCTTTATCTTTGAAGGGAAAAGCATTGGCATGGTATAGGTTGTGCGATGATATTGGATCATGGAATTAGAATCTTTTGAAATTGGAGTTTCACCAAAAAATTATCCTATGCATCTAGTTCATCATGATCGGAATTATATATATAATTTTTGGCGTCGTCAAGGAGAATGTATCGCTCTAGCTTGGGGAGGCTTAAGTCAATGTTATATTCATGCCCCAATCATGAGCTCTCAAGAGAAATTATTATCCAGAATTTTTATGCTCGGCTTTCTCGTAATGATCAAACCATGCTTGATACTTCTTGTGCTGGTTCTTTTATGAAGAAGACTATTGAATTCCGGTGGGATCTTTTAGAAAGAATTAAACGCAAATATGAAGATTGGGAACTCGACGAAGGTAAAGAGTCAGGTATTAAACTTAAGTATGATTGTGTTAAATCTTTTATGAATACCGATGCTTTTCAAATGTTTAGCAATAAATATGGACTTGACTCTGAGATAGTAGCTTCCTTTTGTGAATCATTTGCTACTCATATTGAACTCCCTAAAGAGAAGTGGTTTAAATATCACCCACCTATTAAATAAGAAATCAAAGATCCGGTACCAGTTAAAGAAGAAACTATACTTTATAATGTTGATCCAGTTGTTCCTTCTGCTTATATTGATAAACCACCTTTTCCTGTTAGGATAAAGGAACATGCTAAAGTTTCAACTGTGGTTAACAAAAGCTATATTAGAACACCTAAACCGGATGAACAAATTAAAGTGGAACCTAGCATTGCTATGGTTAAAGATCTCTTGGAAGAAGATATTGATGGGCATGTTATTTACTTCTGTGAAGAAGCTGCTAGAATTGCTAAACCTGATAGAAAAGATAAACATAGACATGTTGTTGGCATGCCTATTATTTCAGTTAAATTAGGAGATCACTGTTATCATGGTTTATGTGACATGGGTGCTAGTGTGAGTTCTATTCCTTACACTTTATATCAAGAAGTTATGAAAGATATTGCACCTGCAGAGTTAGAAGAAATAGATGTTACTACTAAACTTGCTAATAGAGACACCATATCACCAATTGGGATTGTTAGAGATGTTAAAGTCTTGTGTGGGAAAATAAAATACCCTACTGATTTTCTTGTTCTTGGTTCCCCACAAGATGACTTCTGTCCCATTATCTTTGGTAGACCTTTCTTGAACACAGTTAATGCTAAGATAGATTGTAAGAAACAAACTGTTGGTGTTAGCTTTGGTGATGAGTCTCATGAGTTTAATTTTTCCAAGTTTAGTAGAAATCTTCATGAAAAATAATTGCCTAGTAAGAATGAATTAATTGGTCTTACTTCTATTGCTGTGCCAACAACTGATCCTTTAGAACAGTATTTGCTAGACCATGAAAATGATTTACATATGCATGAAACAAATGAAATAGATAAGATTTTCTTTGAAAAACGTCCTCTGCTTAAACACAATTTGCCTATTGAAACTCGAGAAGGTCCTCCTCCACCTAAAGGTGATCCTGTGTTTGAATTAAAACAATTGCCAAACACTTTGAAATATGCTTATCTTGATGAAAAGAAAATATATCATGTTATTATCAGTGCTAACCTTTCAGAACATGAAGAAGAAAGATTATTGAAAGTTCTAAGGAAGCACCAAGCTACTATTGGATATACTCTTGATGATTTAAAGGGCATTAGTCCCACTCTATGTCAGCACAAAATCAATATGGAACCTGATGCTAAACCCGTTGTTGATCACCAACGTTGGTTAAATCCAAAGTAGAAAGAAGTGGTAAGAACGGAAAATACTAAAACTTCTGGAAGCAGGTATAATCTATCCTATAGCTGATAGTAGATGGGTAAGTCATGTTCATTGTGTCCCTAAGAAAGGAGGTATAACTGTTGTTCCTAATGATAAGAATGAACTTATTCCACAAAGAATTGTTACAGGCTATAGAATGGTATTGATTTTAGAGAATTACATAAAGCAACTAGAAAAGATCATCACCCTTTGCCTTTTATTGATCAAATGCTTGAAAGATTGTCTAAGCACACACACTTTTGCTTCCTTGATGGATACTCTGGCTTTTCACAAATACCTTTTTCTCAACCTGATCAAGAAAAGACCACTTTTACTTGTCCTTTTGGAACCTATGCTTATAGACGTATGCCTTTTGGTTTATGCAATGCACCTTCTACCTTTCAAAGATGTATGACTGCTACATTCTCTGACTTTTGTGAAAAGATTGTTGAGGTTTTCATGGATGACTTCTCTGTTTATGGGAAGTCTTTTGATGATTGTTTAAGCAATCTTGATTGAGTTTTTTTTAGAGATGTGAACAAACAAATCTTGTCTTGAATTGGGAGAAGTGCCACTTTATGGTTAATGAAGGCATTGTCTTGGGTCAAAATTTCTGAAAGAGGTATTGAAGTGGACCAAGCTAAGGTTGATGCAATTGAGAAAATGCCATGTCCTAAGACATCAAAGGTATTCGTAGTTTCCTAGGTCATGCTGGTTTCTATAGGAGATTTATCAAAGACTTGTCTAAAATTTCAAGGCCTCTTACTAATCTCTTGCAAAAGGATATTCCTTCTGTTTTTATGATGATTGTCTTGAAGCCTTTGAAACACTCAAGAAAGCCTTAATTTCTGCACCTATTGTTCAACCACCTGATTGGAACTTGCCATTTGAAATTATGTGTGATGCTAGTGATTATGCTGTTGGTGTTGTTCTAGGACAAAGAGTTGATAAGAAGTTGAATGTTATTCATTATGCTAGTAAAACTCTAGACAGTGCTCAAAGAAATTATGCTACTACTGAAAAAGAATTCTTAGCAGTGGTGTTTGCTTGTGATAAATTTAGACCTTATATTGTTGATTCCAAAGTAACTATTCACACAGACCATGCTGCCATTAAATATCTTATGGAAAAGAAATATGCTAAACCTAGACTTATTCGTTGTGTTCTCTTATTACAAGAGTTTGATTTACATATCATTGATTGAAGAACCCCGTAGCTGATAACTTATCTAGGCTTGAAAATGTGCTTGATGACCCACTACCTATTGATGATAGTTTTCCTGATGAGCAGTTAGCTGCAATAAATGTTGCTAATAGTACTCCTTGGTATGTTGACTATGCTAATTACATTGTTGCTAAATATTTGCCTGCTAGCTTTACATATCAACAAAAGAAAATTTTCTTCTATGATTTAAGACATTACTTTTGGGATGACCCACATCTTTATAAATGAGGAGTAGATGGTATTATTAGACGTTGTTTACCTGAGCATGGACAGGGACAAATCCTATGGAAATTTCACTCCGAGGCTTATGGAGGGCATCATGCTGGAGATAGAACTGCTCATAAGGTATTGCAGTCTGGATTTTATTGGCCTACTCTCTTCAAGGATGCCCGTAAGTTTGTCTCATCTTGTGATGAATGTCAAAGAATAGCTAATATCGGTAAGCTTCAAGAAATGCCTATGAATTATTCACTTGCTGTTGAACCATTTGATGTTTGGGGATTTGATTACATGGGACCTTTTCCTTCGTCTAATGGGTATACACATATTTTGGTTGCTGTTGATTATGTTACTAAATGGGTAGGAGCTATTCCAACCAGTAGTGTTGATCACAACACCTCTATTAAAATGCTTAAGGAAGTTATTTTCCCAAGGTATGGAGTCCCTCGATATATAATGACTGATGGTGGTTCACACTTTATTCATGGTGCTTTCCGTAAAATGCTTGCCAAGTATGATGTTAACCATAGAATTGCATCACCCTATAATCCTCAGGCTAGTGGTCAAGTTGAACTTACTAATAGAGAAATAAAATTAATTTTGCAAAAGATTGTCAATAGGTCCAGGAAGAATTGGTCTAAAAAATTAGATGATGCACTTTGGGCTTATAGAACAGCATATAAAAATCCTATGGGTATGTCTCCTTATATGGTTTATGGAAAAGCTTGTCATTTGCCTCTTGAGTTAGAACATAAAGCATATTGGGCAGTCAAAGAGCTCAATATGATTTCAAACTTGCTGGTGAAAAGAGGTTATTTGATATAAGCTCATTAGATGAATGAAGAACCCAAGCTTATGGAAATGCAAAGTTATTCAAAGAAAAAGTTAAAAGATGGCATGACAAAAGAATCCAAAAGCGTGAGTTTAAAGTCAGAGAATATGTTCTTTTGTAAAACTCTCATTTTAGATTTTTTGCAGGAAAGCTCCTCTCGAAATGGGAAGGTCCATATGTCATCGAGGAGGTTTACCGGTCTGGAGCCATCAAAATAAATAATTCTGAAGGTACTAACCTGAAGGTTGTCAATGGGCAACGAATAAAGCATTATATCTCAGGTACGCCCATTAATGTTGAAAGTAATATTATCCAAACTTTGACACCGGTAGAACACATAATAGAGTCCTTCCGGAGCACTCTAGAATCATGAAAATAAGGAGGTACGTGATATGGTAAGTAAACGGACTCCGAAAAATCCGCAAAAATATTTTTTATTAGTTTTGGAATATTTTAGAAATTTGGAAATAAAGAAACTTCCAGGAAGCGTCCCCTGGTGGGCACAAGACACCAGGGAGCGCCAGGCCTGCCTGGCGCGCCCAGGTGGGTTGTGCCCACCTGGGACACCTTACGTACTCCGTTTTTCTTCCATGTACATGTCCTCCAAGATAAAAAAAATCTATATATACTTCCCGAACTTGTTAACCACCGTATTGCAAAGAAACCCTCTGTTCTCTTTTTCCTTTGTTGTTTTTTGTCAGATCCCATCTTCCATGGCTGCTTCAAGCTCCTCCAAGGACAAGTTCTTCAAGAACATCATCAACCCATATTTGCGGGAGGTGGTGCAGCACCCTCAGGTCATTGAGATGCATGAGGGGGTGCTTCACCTTCGCAATGTGCCCTGTCCCGAGGGGACAGGAACCATGGAGGCTAGGCTTGAAGCTATGGAGCAAGATGTCTTCCGGTGCAAGGGAATGGTGGAGCGTGGACTCCATGCCAATCACCTCATGATCACGGACCTCTACTGTGATCTCAAGGTGGATGGCAAGCCCATGAAGGACAACATCTTCACCTTCAACGAGCAAATCAACTTCCTCCAAAGCCAGATCTATGACCTCCAGAACCAAGTCTTTGAATATGAGGCGAGGTTTAAAGGTATGAGTTTGGCTGTAGTTGCAGGACCCGTGAGACTCACTCTTCCTCTTATGATGGTGGACCACTGCCTTGCAAATCTGAGGACAAGGCCCCTTTTTCATCACCACCACCATCTTCTTCACCACCAAAGGAGAACTGAGTATCGGGTATGGGCACTCCCATTGGCTTCCGCCAAGCTTGGGGGAGGTGCCCCGGTATCGTATCATCCCACTATCTTTTTTCTTTTACTTACCTTAGTTTGATCTTTTTGCTTTAGATGAAATAAAGTTTAGTCCGATCCTTTCTTTTGAGAGTTTGCTTAGTGATCTATCATTGTAATCGTGTGCAATTTATATAATAAAGTTTAGTTTGAGTTTTTGCTTTCTTTACTTTCATGTTGCAAATAAAGAAAAGAAATAGGAAAGAAATAAAAATAAAAAGAAATAAATAAAAGAAAGGAAATATATCAATAAGATCATATACTAATCCTATGGTAGGTGATAGCACCACATAAGGAAAAGTATAAGTAGGAAATTTTATTAGAGATTGACAAACATAGCATTAGTCAATGATGCAACTCATGAAAGAATTAATAAGGGAAGAGAAGATTTACATATAAATATACTATCCTAGAAATCTTTTGTGATTGTGACCCCTCATCAAAATATTATATGCCAAAATTGTTGACATTGGACAAGTAAGACAACTTAATGATTTATGTTTGTTTATATTCACATAGAAGTCATATTGTCATAGATCCTTCAACATGTGGTGCTTGCCCCCTATCTTTGCTAGCCAAAAATTCCGCACTAAGTAGAGATACTACTTGTGCATCCAAAAACCCTTAAACCCAAATCTTTTTCAAGTGTCCACCATACCTACCTAGGGATTGACCAAGACCCCTCAAGTAAGTTGTCATCGGTGCAAAAAGGCAATAAAAATTGCTTCTAAAAGTGTGAGATCTTTTAGTGTGAGAGAAAATTGAGCGTTGTACGAACTTGGATGACAAAGAATAAAAGCGATAGACTGCATAATAAAGGTTGTCATCTTAAGGGGAAATACAATGTGATGTTCTCTTGCACTAAGGGATTGAGCATACAAACAAATAAGCGCATGGCAACCTCTACTTCCCTCTGCGAAGGGCCTATCTTTTACTTTTATGCAAAGAGTCAAAGTTTTCTTCTACTCCTTTTTATTTTTCTCCTTTGGCAAGCATCATGTGGTGAGGTAAGATCTAGGCACATATGTCTAGTTGAATATAGATAGCATGAGTTATTATTGTAGACATCTATCTTTCTATGTGTCCGGTTGAAACTTTTTGCTCATGGGTACGAGGTGAGTGTTAGCAATCATAGAATACTATATGATAGTTGAGTACGTGGACTTGCCTAAAGGCTCCGACACGTGACCCTTCCTGAAAAGATGATGAATTGTATTTGCAAAGTTGACTAAGAACATAGTTTGTTGGTTTCTAATATAGTTTTTGCCGTATACTTCGATTATGTGATGAACTATTACTTATTCATGGGAAGTGTATGATAAAAGTTATACGATAAAAGTCCTATGTTTAATTTTGTTGTTCTTATAATAATCAACATGATGTTTCTATGTCCGTATTTTGCTATTATCGACACCTCTCTCTCAAAGCATGTGGACATGTTTTTCGATTTCGGTTTTTCGCTTAAGGACAAGCGAGGTCTAAGCTTGGGGGAGTTGATACGCCCATTTTTCATCATGTTTTCTTACTGTTATTTATGATATTTTTATCCATAATAATGCTTTTTGGAGTAATTCTAATGCATTTTCTCTCATAATTTGCAAGGAACACAAAAAGAGGGAGAATTCCGGCAGCTGGAAATCTGGACCTGGAAAAGCTACGTCAGGCCACCTATTCTGCACAACTCCAACATGCTGAAACTTCACGGAGATTTTTTATGGATTATTTAAGAATTATTGGAGCAAATAACTACCAGAGGGGGGCCACCAGGTGGGCACAACCCACCTGGGCACACTAGGGCCCCCAGGCGCGCCCTGGTAGGTTGTGGCCTCCTTGGCCCACCTCTGGTGCCCATCTTCTGGTATATAAGTCATTTTTACCTAGAAAAAAATAAGGAGTAGGCTTTCGGGATGAAGTGCCGCCGTCAGGAGGCGGAACTTGGGCAGGAGCACTTTTGCCCTCCGGCGGAGCGATTCCGCCGGGGGAACTTCCCTCGCGGAGGGGGAAATCATCGTCATCATCATCACCAACAACTCTCCCATCTTGGGGAGGGCAATCTCCATCAACATCTTCAGCAGCACCATCTCATCTCAAACCCTAGTTCATCTCTTGTATTCACTCTTGTTACCGGAACTATAGATTCGTGCTTGTGGGTGACTACTAGTGTTGATTACATCTTGTAGTTGATTACTATATGGTTTATTTGGTGGAAGATTATATGTTAAGATCCATTATGCTATTTAATACTCCTCTGATCGTGAACATGTTTATCATTTTTGAGTAGTTACTTTTGTTCTTGAGGTCACAGGAGAAATCATGTTGCAAGTAATCATGTGAACCTGATATGTATTTGATATTTTGATAGTATGTATGTTGTTATTCCCTTAGTGGTGTCATGTGAACGTCGACTACATGACACTTCACCATATTTGGGCCTAAGGAAATGCATTGTGGAGTAGTAATTAGATGATAGGTTGCGAGAGTGACAGAAGCTTAAACCCCAATTTATGCGCTATTCTGTAAGGGACCGATTGGATCCAAAAGTTTAATGCTATGATTAGAATTTACTCTTAATACTTTTCTCGTAGTTGTGGATGCTTGCGGGAGGGTTAATCATAAGTACTCCCTCCGTCCGGAATTAGTTGTCATCAAAATGAATAAAAATGAATGTATTTAGAACTAAAATACATCTAGATACATCCATTTCAATGACAAGTATTTCCGGACGGAGGGAGTAGGAGGTTTGTTCAAGTAAGAACAGCACCTAAGCATCGGTCCACCAACATATCAAATTATCAAAGTTGCGAACACAAATCAAACCAACACGATGAAAGTGACTAGATGAAATTCCCATGTACCCTCAAGAACGCTTTGCTTATCATAAGAGACTGTTTTGGCCTGTCCTTTGCCTCAAAAGGATAGGGCTACCTTGCTGCATACTTGTTACTATTATCGTTACTTGCTCGTCAAAAATTATCTTGCTATCGAACTATTCGCTACTTAGAATTTCAGCACTTACAGACATTAGGGCACAGCACCCTGCTACACCCTGCCTACGTTGCCAGGGGCACGTGCCGGCCCCCGCTACGCCTGCGCGCCCTTCCACGAGGGGCCTAGAGGACCTCACGGCGACAACCTGGCCCGCGGCGCCGCTCATCCTACCCAGGATATGTCACCTCCGGGCATGGCGAGACCGGACGGCCCCTCCTGCCGTGCCGAGATGCCACCCTACGATCATCATGGCCTGGCACCAGGCCTAGCAGGCAATGGCGCCGGACGACCAGACGACGACTCGAGGTCGCGGCTTCAGGCATCCATGCACCCCCACTGGCGGACATGTTGTACACGCCAAGAAGAAGCCCTTGCCCGCTGTCGTCGCCAGCCTGGGCGTCGGGGCCGCGCGAGGCCGAGACTCTTCGCGAGCCGCCCCAGAGCTTCACCGACGTCTTCAACAACGGCAATCGGGTACAACTAATATCTCAGGGGCACGATTACACTAACCATGGACCGTAGGTGAACCAAGCTGCGGCGACAGCCGTGGACCCCAGGATGATGGCCCCACTGCAAGCGGACGAGATGCACTGGGGGCTGCGTGGGGGAGCCCGACGCTAGGTCCTCCTCTGCACCGCGTGGAGCAAGGCGCCGCACGAAGGTAGGTCCTCCGCCGGGGAAGGCGCCGGATAGCCCTTTCCCCCAGTGGAGGACCTGCGATCGCCGGGGGATCCACCAGTGTCCCCCTTGCTCCTTGGTCTCCTCTTGGTTTCCGGACGCCTCAACGGTGGTCGGGGGAGGCGCAGGCGGGGCCCTCGTTAGGCACGAGGAAGCCGTGAAGATCTCCGCTCCTGACACTCTCACGTAATAATGAGTTGGGGTTGTACACGCCCCGGAGTCTCCTGAGTGCCGCCCTCGGGCCTCATGGGGGCTCCCACCCACGCCCAGTGGAAGCACTTAGCTCCGTGCTGGTGAGAAGACTAGTTAGGTGCCGGACGCGGCTGTTGTTCTCGCTCCCTTTCTGTAACCCAATTTGCCGTTTTTTGGAATGAGATTTGGAGTTTCGTGTGTTTATCAAAGGAAAAACGGGGGGAATTTTTCTTGGTTCATGGTAATTTCTCGCCTTTTGGTTTGTGTTAAAGAGCAAGGATCATTCCTGCTACCCCCCGTGAGTGCCCCACGAGCGGGGGCTGGGCATGGTGTGTGCACTACGAGCATGCTCGGGCAAGCCCGAGCGGCGCCGAGCTCCCCACGGGTTCAGGAACGCAACTGCCGCAGGATCACTGTGCGCACACCTTGTCGTAATCCGGCAATCGGCTCCTCGCGAGGCCCTCTTGGGCGGGCCAGCAGGTGCCCCAGGAAGCTTAATCCTCGCGAGCCCCCAAAGGGACCGCCTCGGGAGAGGAGTGCTTCCAGAACACTAGAACCCGCTCAAGGCCTGCAACACCAAAGATATGTCGTAACAGTTACTCGGGTCGGGAGCCTCCTGGTTCACGACAGCGTGTACTAGAATCTATCTCAAAAGCATATCATAGTTTCTTACATTCTAAGGGGCCCCCCTTCAAAATTCTTCCATGCCCCGCAGGGCCGTATCCGAAGGTTTTTTGCATACAGGTCAGAACAGGAAGGGAAATCCAGGCCTAGCCAGATGCGCTGCCACCGGCATCGTCCTCATCGTCATCATTCGCACCGCTTCCTTCGGCCGCAAGCACGACCACATCGTCTTAAGCAGCGAACTCCGCGACCAGGTCGTCCACATGGTCGTCTACCCAGTCTGCCAGATTGCCCTCGATGACCCTGGGCACGGGGGCTATCGCAACGTTGAAGTCAAAGTGGGGGTCAAGCCTGATAAGGTGACTGAAGACGCATGCGAACGCACGCCCAAGAAGGCCCTGGCTCCTCTCTTCGACGAGTTAACGAGTTCTCGCGGCCTGGTCCTCCAGACGGGTCACGGTCTGAGTGAAGAAACGGAGGTGGCTGGCGTCATCATCCTCATGCAGGTGGGAGACGCTCTCTTCGCAGATGGTGTCCAAGGCCCGGTTGGCCCTGACCCTGAGGTCCTTGAGCATCGAGGAACGCTCGCGCTGCATCGTCCGACCGTGGCATGCTTCGTTTGGGGTCTCCTCCGCGAGGGACGTGACGCCCTCAACCTGCTGCTGAAGTGAGGACAGGCCGGTGCGAGCGGGGCCAAGTCGGCTTGGGCGGAGGCCTGAGCCTCCTTGTCTGCCCTCTCGCGCTGCTCTGCTGCGGTCAGCTTCATCCTGAGGGCGATGGTCCTGCCCTCAAGCTCGGCCTGCTTTAGTTTGAAGCGGGCCTCCTGGAGCAACAACTCCCGCCGGTGCTCATCAAGAAGAGCCTCTCGAATCTTCGCCACCTTTTGATCAACCTCCTGCTGAATCCTGGCCTCCCGAGCGACAACGGCGTCCTCAACCGCAGTTGCTTGGTGCTCCCTCACCTCCAGCCGCTCGAGCTCCAGGCTGTGCTCCAAGACCTCAAGCGCCAGCGCGTCCTCACATTTCAAGACCTCCTTCTCACTGTAGGGGGCCTTTCTTGCCGGTGCCACCAGGGCGGCCCTGCGCGCCTGGATCTGCCGCTCAAGGATGGCGTTTGAAGCCTGAAGCTCCCTCTCCCGCTCCTCGGCTGCCTCACGATGGCAGTCGGCGGCCCTGGCTTCCTCCAAAGCGTGGGCGCAAGCCTCGTGAGAAGTGGCGAGGGACACTGTGGTGTCCGCACGGGCGCGCTCATGTTGTAGATGCCCAAGGTTGATGGCGACCTTCAGTTGGTGCCACTCGCGCGCGGAGGCCCTCCACCTCGAGGCGGGCGTCTACATCGACGAGCTCTCCTCCAAGCTGGCTCAGTGCGCCCATCGCTTCCCGGAAAAGGTCATGGCGGACGGCGCTGCGCCCGCGCGCAAGCTCCAGCGCGCGGCCAAGCCCTTCCTCCACGTCGGGGGCTACCGGAGAGGCGCAGAGTGGCTCGCCCGTCTCCGGCAAGGGGCTGCTGGCCGGTGCTTCCCCAGCCGCTCCCCTGGCCTTGCCGAAGGCGCTGGGTGGCACGGCCTCGCTGCTCGAACATGAAGCCAATGCTGGGGTTGCCCAGTCACCGGCGATGACCAATGGAGGCACCTCCTATGCCCCAGGAGTGACCACGAGGGAAGGATACTGTGAGCACAGGCTCACGGCCTCCCAGTGGAGCATCCGCCTCGTGGACTGGCCCCGTGCCTCACGCGGGTGTTTCGCGCGGGGGGATCGAGCGGACCAAGGACCTCCGGAGGTCACTCCCCTGGAGGTTTCGCCGCCGCAGCCGAAGGGATCCTGAGGAACCAGGGTTAGGAAAGGATGCGACATGCGGAGAACCACAAAGATAAGGCACTTACTCATCTATGGCTATGTACTTTCTCTGTTTCAGGGGCCGGTAGGCGTCACCGCTGCAGCTCCAGAGCCCTTTTCTCTTGTGGAGTGCTAGAAGGTTCAGACGAAGCGATCTGAGGGTCGAAGCATGACCCTTGGCGGCTGGGCCGCATACCGCCACCTCAGGAGCACTAGCCGGGGCTTCAGGGGCAGCTTCCTCAGGAGCATTGGACCGCACCTACTCACCAGCAGCCTTCTCAGGAGCGTCGGGCCGCACCTACTTACAAGTAGCCTCCTCAGGAGTGTCGGGCCGCACCTCCTCACCAGCAGCCTTCTCAGGAGCGTCGGGCCGCACCTGCTCACCAGCAGCCTTTTCAGGAGCGTCGGGCCGCACCTGCTCACCAGCGGCCTCCTCGGGAGCGCTCGCCAGAACTTTAGGAGCGGCTACCTCGGGAGCTCCTGACAACATCCGCTCCCCAGCGGTCGCCCCAGGAGTACCCGGTGGCGTTCGCCCCCCTCCATCCACATCTGGGGTGCGCGCCACAGGGTCGGCGAGCACACGGGCCACAAAGATGGGATTCTTGCGAGGCCCTTCAAGGCCCTCCGGGCATAGCCCCCACTCGTCAAAGAGGGGCATCTGCTTCACGAAGTCCTCTTTGTTCGAGCAGTGGTACAAGAGGCAGCCTTCCTCCGGAAGCGCGGCACGTGCTGGATCGCCCGTTAGGAGCTCGAGTATCGCGCGCAACGTCTTGGAAAGGAGTGAAGGCACCTGGAGCCTCATGGGGTCCTTGGGGCCAGTGAAGGCCCACATTGGGCGAGAATGGCGCTGGAGCGGGGCGCTGCGCCGCTGGACGAACTCCCTCACCAGCATCGGCGTCGTCACCTCGACCTTCTTCAACTTGGCCGGCCTAGACCAGACATGGGCGAGCTGATGGTCGACGAGCTTCATGTGCCCCCAGCCGGAGCTGGGTTCCGCCGGCGCTTGCAGGAGCAGGAGCAGGGGGCTGAGCATGGCGGCGTCCACATACACCCACTGCTTCCGGAACCCCTGCACATCCAAGCGAAGCGTGAAGTCAATGCCTGAGCCAGCTGTCGCTACCACGGCCTGGAATGCCACGCATCCCACGCTCTGGCGGTCGTCGACCAGGTGGAGCGAGAAGAAATGGCGGAACAAGGCAACAGATGGGGCAATGCCCACCATAGCCTCGCACAGGAAGGCGAAGGCGGCAAGGAGGATGATGGACCGGGGGTCTAGATGCAGCGCTTGGATCTGGTAATGCGAAATTATGGCATTGAAGAAATCAGAGAAAGGGGGGACCAAGCCAGCCAGGAGAGCATGAAGATGGATGGGGATCTCGGTGGACTCCATGTCGATCATAGCCCGGGAGGTCGGCCAGACCGTCATCGCCTTCCACTCATTGGAATCGGTGGCAAGGGCTGGCCGGACCTTGTCCAACCCCTCCCGATTGATCACCGTCGACCGATCAACAGCGGGCTCCAAGCCCGGCCGTGATTCGGCGAGAGCGCAAGCCTTTTCCTTCTTCTTCGACCTCGGGGCGATGGAGTCAAGGGAGGATTGGCGCCGGCGCTGAATCTGGGAGAAGAGCCACGAGTTCACATGTAAGAGGGGGAGCCAAGGGCGAACACGGCGGGCAATGATGGCAAAGTTGCATTTGCAATAGGCAACCGTCAAGCCTAGCAGTTATCGAGGCTGCGTGGAGAAGTGGAGTTGCCCACGTCCCATCAAGCGCCACGCGTCGACCGGGCCCGCAGGCGGTTGTGGCCCACGGCGCTCCGCTCTTGCCCTTTGGCTTCGCCTCAAAGCCAAGTCCGAGCACGCCTTGGGCCCGGGGGCTACTGTCGGTGTTCTGGAAACTAGGGTACCCAGACTTGCCTGCCTGCGGCCCACCGTTTGGCTTAGTCGACGGCCTGGTATGTCCCATCTTCAGCACCAAAAATACAAGACCCTCGCGAGGGGGACGACGCCAAGACCTCGAGAAGGAGCAGCCTCCTCAGGCTGGCTCCTGAGGAGTGGAGATTTCTATGCAAGCCCTCACCTCATGAGGTTCGGATGATGCAAGCCATGATGACCAAAGCCAAGCGGGCGCCAGCGGGCGGAAAACAGCAGGTTTCCTCTTTGGTGCTAAAGAGGCAAGCGCAGGCGCAGAGTCCCGAGGAATCAACCAAAGGTTTCCATTCCCATGCTACCACACCAAGAACACCAGGACAGCAGGACGGAGGTCATCGCCGAGCCCACCATGGAATCACGACCTGAAGCTTTGCAAGCGAAGACCACCTTTCGTCAGGATAAGATGTACTAGTTGTCTCCCTTCGAATTTGGCCGTTGTGGGATCCCTTCCTGCCTTCATTTTGGGGAGAGGACCAAGGCCACTATAAATAGAGCCTAGCCACCACCATAGAAGGGGACGGATCATACATTGACCCGCACCCACACCAGCTCACACAAACACAAGAACACACCTCTTGAGGTTGTTCTCCCACTATACTAGTTCATCCTCAGCCCACCTCGAGGCTAATCCACCACAAAGCAGGAGTAGGGTATTACACCGCAAGGTGGCCCGAACCTGGGTAAACTGTTGTGTCCCCTTTCATTCCAGTTCATTGAGCTAGGCCGTGGGATCGACGAGTTGGCATACTGGGGAGGTTAAGTTCTTCGCACGCACCCCAGAGTTCGAATCTATCCAAGGTCTGCGGAGCCCAGAATCCGACACTGCCCTCTTCCCTTTCAGGGGAGGGATCTCCTCCACATCACCGTCATGGGCGACGGAGGCGTGGGTCTCTTCGGACCGGGTGACTGAGGTCTTCCAGGTCCTGCCGCTAGGCTTACCCTTCTGGGACTTCGTCCCTTTTGGGGCCACCACATGCGGCTCCTCGATCAGTGATACGTCTCCAAAGTGTGAAGCATAATGATTCATTAAAATCTACTCGTCGATACAAGGATGGAAATATTGACTAGTGAGTAAGGTCACTTATTGGGGGGGGCTTCATAGCCGTCCTCGAGGCTGCGGTCCTCCCCTTCCTTGGGGATCTTGTCCTTGGCCAGCTTCATGAGCTTTGTCCACATGGCCGCCAAGGTGGAGAGGAAGAAGGCGGTAAGGGGACCCATGTCCTCGGGCTTTTGCGCCCACATCAGGGTAGCCCGAAGTTGGAGCGGGAGCATGCGGAGTTTGAGCATGACGTTGATGATGTCGACAAGCTCAATCTTCCCTGTGGTGGACCACCATTTGTCCCTTTTGACTAGGGCCTCCACCTCCTTCGGGTTCCCTAGGCGACGTCCTTCTCCTTCCAGGACTTGAGGTTTTTTGGAGGCCCAGCCGAGAAGGCTAGGACCTCGGGCTGGCTCGGGGCGAGTGGGTCGGTGATGTAGAACCACTCCCGCTGCCACTCCTTCACCGTTTCGATGAAGGTGCCCTTGAACCACTCGCCCCCTGATTTTTGCTGATCATGGCCCCTCTGCACTCCGCGAGGTCAGAGCCACTGGACTTCGTCTTGATCCTGAGGATCTTCAGCCACAGGCCGAAGTGTGGTTCGCAATGGAGGAAGTCCTCGTAGACCGTGATGAAGGAGGCGAGATGGAGGATGGAGTTCTGGGCGAGATGATGAAAATAAAGCCTGTAGTAGAACATCACCCCACGCACAAAGGGGTGCAATGGGAACCCAAGCTCTTGGACGAGGTGGGGGACGAAAACTACCCGCTCCCTGGCATTGGAAGCAGGCATTTCCTGGCTAGCGGCGGGAGCGCAGGCAGTGACGTCGGTGGTCAGATATCCCGCGTTGCGCAGCTCCTAGATGGTGCCATCTATTATGATGGAACCACCCCAGTGCCCTTGGATGGTCTCGGCCATGGCTGGCGAAGGAGGATGGACTCGGTGAAGGAAAAGGATGCGGGATCAGATCGGTGTGTTGGAGCTAGCGAAGCAGTGGATGGGGAGAATGGGAGTGTCGTCAGTTGTGATGTCCTCCATTTTTCAATTATAGACCTGCGTAAGGCCAAGTATCCCCCTTGCCTTGTTGATAAACTCACCAGTCCCATCTAAGATGTCGTTGAGCATATGGGGGGAAACAAAATCTTGATGATATCCCTGAGAAAGCGGGCACGATCTCTGCCTCGAAGGGACGTACTAGTGAAAAGTTTGCCTCGGGCCGCGATTTGAGGGGAGCAGTAACTGCTCGACCTGTCGTGCGGTGAGTCATTTAGATAAAGTTTATGTGGAATGATGACCCACAAGTACAGGGGATCAATCGTAGTCCTTTCGATAAGTAAGAGTGTTGAACCCAACGAGGAGCAGAAGGAAATGACAAGTGGTTTTCAGCAAGGTAATTTTCTGCAAGCACTGAAATCGTCGGTAACAAGTAGTTTGATAGCAAGATAATTTGTAACAAGTAGGTAACGGTAATGGTAAATAAAGTGCAGCAAGGTAGCCCAATCCTTTTGTGGCAAAGGACAGGCCAAAACGGTCTCTTATGATAAGCAAAGCGTTCTTGAGGGCACACGGGAATTTCATCTAGTCACTTTCATCATGTTGGTTCGATTTGTGTTCACTACTTTGATAATTTGATACGTGGTTGGACCAGTGCTTAGGTGTTGTTCTTACTTGAACAAGCCTCCTACTTATGATTAACACCCTCACAAGCATCCGCAACTACGAGAAAAGTATTAAGATAAAATCTAACCATAGCATTAAACTTTTGGATCCAAATCGGTCCCTTACGGAATAGCGCATCAACTAGGGTTTAAGCTTCTGTCACTCTAGCAACCCGTCATCTAATAACTACTCCACAATGCATTCCCTTAGGCCCAAATATGGTGAAGTGTCATGTATTCAACGTTCACATGACACCACTAAGGGAATCACAACATACATACCATCAAAATATCGAACACATATCAAGTTCACATGATTACTTGCAATAAGATTTCTCCCGTAACCTCAAGAACAAAAGTAACTACTCACAAATGATAATCATGCTCAAGATCAGAGGGGTATTAAATAGAATAATGGATCTAAACGTATAATCTACCACCAATTAAACCATATAATAATCAACTACAAGATGTAATCAACACTACTAGTCACCCACAAGCACCAATCTAAGATTTCGGTGCAAAGATTGAACACAAGAGATCAACTAGGATTTGAGAGGAGATGGTGCTGTTGAAGATGTTGATGGAGATTGCCCTCCCCAAGATGGGAGAGTTTTTGGTGGTGATGATGACGATGATTTCCCCCTCCAGGAGGGATGTTCCCCCGGCGGAATCGCTCCATCGGAGGGCAAAAGTGCTCATGCCCAAGTTCCGCCTCGAGACGGCGACGCTTCGTCCCGAAAGTCCTCCCCTTATTTTTTTCTAGGTCAAAATGACTTATACACCAGAAGAGGGGCACCGGAGGTGGGCCGAGGAGGGCACAACCCACCAGGGCGCGCCTAGGCTCCCTGGCGCGCCCAGGTGGGTTGTGCCCACCTGGTGTGCCCCCTCTGGTGGTTATTTGCTCCAATATTCCTCATATATTCCAAAACAATTCTCCGTAAATTTCAGCTCATTTGGAGATATGCAGAATAGGTAACTCTGACATAGCTTTTCCAGGTCCACAATTCCAGCTGCCGGTATTCTCCCTCTTTGCATAAACCTTGCATATTATGTGAGAAAAGGCATTGGAATCACTCCAAAAAGCATTATTATGCATAAAAACATAGAAAATAACAGTAGGTAAACATGATGCAAAATGGACGTATCAACTCCCCCAAGCTTAGACCTCGCTTGTCCTCAAGCGAAAAACCGATATCGAAAAACATGTCCACATGCTTAGAGAGAGAGAGGTGTTGATAAAAACAAAATACGGTCATAGAAGCATCATGTATATTATTATAACAGCAACAAACTTTATTATAGAACTCTTATCACATAAATTTTATCATAAACTTCTCATGAACAGGTAATAATTCATCACAACATGGAAGTATAAAGCATAAACTCAATTGAAAACCAACAAACTATGTTCTCAGTCAACTTTGCAACTACAATTCACCATGTTTTCAGGAAGGGTCTCGGATCAGAGCCTTTTGGCAAGTCCACATACTCAACCATCATGTAGTCTTCTATGGTTGCTAACACTCACCGCATACCCATGAGCAAAATTTTTCAACCAGACACATAGGAAAATAGGGGCTTATAGTTTTGCCTCCCAACACATTCACCTTAAGGGTGATGTCAACAATAATTACTCATGCCCACACATATTGAACTGGATATATGTGCCTAGATCTTTCCTCATCAAATGATGCTTGCAAAAGAGAAAATAAAAAGAAATAGGGAAGAATACTTTGACTCTTGCATAAAATTAAACACATAAAAGTAAAAGATAGGCCCTTCGCAGAGGGAAGCAGAGGTTGCCATGCGCTTATTGGTTGTATGCTCAATCTCTTAGTGCAAAAGAATGTCACGTTATATTGCCCCTTGTGATAGTAACCTTTATTATGCAGTCTGTCGCATTTATTATTTTGCCATCACAAGTTCATACAACACTCAATTTTCCCTTACACTAAATGATCTAACACATCTAACACATTTAGAAGCAATTTGTATTGCCTTATTGCACCGATGACAACTTACTTGAAAAATCTTACTCAATCCATAGGTAGGTATGGTGGACTCTCAAAGCAAGATTTGGGTTTAAGGGTTTTGGATGCACAAGTAGTATCTCTACTTACTGCGGAATTTTTTTTTGCTAGAAAAGATAGGGGCAAGCACCACATGTTAAAGGATCTATGACAATATAACTTCTATGTGAATATGAACAAACTTAAATCATTACATTGTCTTCCTTGTCCAACGTCAACAATTTTGGCATATAATATTTTGATGGGGGCTCACAATCATAAAAGATGTCCAAGATAGTATATTTGCATGTGAATCTTCTCTTCCCTTATTAATTCATTCATGAATTGCATCGCTGACCAATGCTATGTTTGTCAATCTCCAATAGATTTTACTACTTATAGTCTTCCTTATGTGATGTCATTACTTACCATAAGATTAGCATATGATCTTTGTCATTTATCTTCCATTCTTTTTATTAGAACATGAAAGTAAACAAAGAAAAACTCAAACTAAACTTCATTATATATCTCGCACACGATTACAAGGATAGATAGATCACTAAGCAAACACTCGAAGAAAGATCGAACTAAATTTGTATTCAACTAAATCAAAAGATAACTAAGGATCGAACTAAGATAAGTGAAGGCAAAAGATAGTGATGGTGATACGATACAGAGGCACGTCCCCCAAGCTGCACAAGCCAAGGGGAGTGCCCATACCCGATACTCAAGTCCCCGCCAGATCCACACCATAGCCTCACAACGCCCTGCCCACGCCAAGTCCCGCGCCTCCGCTTCCCCTGCATCGCTCCCTACTGCCCTGCATCGAGCAGAGATGCTGCTCGCTCGAGCCGTTGGCCTGCCTTGCCTCCTCTTCCATGCCCCAAGCCTAGCATCTGCTGCCCTGAGAGGCCCAGTGGTGAGCTCCACCTACTATGCCCAACCCTGGGCGCCAAACTCTATTCGGCGCCCAATGGACTGCGAATTTGCCTAATTATCCAGAGAAAACCTGTTTTACAAAAAAACATCATTGTTCATGCATTTAATATCTCACCAACCGTGCATCGGATTAAATTGTTTTATATATGCAAAATGCTTAGAATTTGATCTTGTTTCATAATATCCCACTTTCATCCTTGTTAAAAATGTTTAAAATTTTTGTTTGCATTTAATTTGCATAAATGACATGTTAAAATGGTTTGTTTCCTAACTAAATAACCATAGCTCCGAATTAAACAAACTTTATATGTAAATGGGGTAGAAAATGCATAGATTAACATGGTGCACTTATTGTGCATGTTTAACAACTGTAAAATGTGATTTAGGACAGAATAGTACCAAATTCAAAATATGCATATGAGGATTTTCCGGAATTGTTGTTTGTTGTTCCCGGCCTCATTTAAACTTGACTAGCTAGGTAGTTCCATTCTTCTTCACCTCTTGCCGTGTTAACCAACATTTAATCTTGTCTTGTACATAAACGGGAGTGAACTAAATGATTGAATGTGGTGTTTTGTCAATATGCAACTCGTTACATATTGAGCTCCACTTAACTTGTAGTATTGTTTATTGTACTTTGCCATGCCATGCCTATTTAAACCGGACATGCATCAGACATATTGTGCATCATGCCATGGTTATGATGTGTGTGTTTACCATGTTGTTTGGTTCTTTCTGGTTGTGATTCTTCTCGATAGTTCCCGGTTTCGTTGCGTTTGTGAGGATTCGTTCGAGTATGCCCGTTCGTCTTCTTCATGGATTTGATCTTCTTCCTAGCGGGATTTCAGGCAAGATGATCATTACCCTGGATACCACTACTATCTTTGATTTGCTAGTTTCTCGATGCTATCGCTATGTCGCGCTACCTACCACTTGTTTATCAAGCCTCCCAATATGCCATGATAAGCCTCAAACCTTTTCCACCTTCCCCCCAAACCATTGTTTCGCTATGTTACCGCTTTGCTCAGCCCCTCTTATAGCGTTGCTAGTTGCAGGTGCAATTGCAGGTTGTTCCATGTTGGGACATGGATATCATGGGATATCACAATATCTCTTATTTAATTAATGCATCTATATACTTGGTAAAGGGTGGAAGGCTTAGCCTTTTACCAGGTGTTTTGTTCCACTCTTGCCGCCCTAGTTTCTGTCATACCGGTGTTATGTTCCTTGATTTTGCGTTCCTAACACGGTCAGGGTTTATGGGCCCCCTCGACAGTTCACTTTGAATAAAACTCTTCCAGCAAGGTCCAACATTGGTTTTACCATTTGCCTACTAACAACTAAAACTTGCATAGGGACTTACCGGTACCCGAGCATAATTAATCAACAAACCGGCCAGTGCTCCTCATCAGTGTTGGTCCACCTACCTAGCAGTCGGCGGTGCCGCCTCAGGGAAACTCGGTTGTATTTTTGCTATCGTCCACTTTGCATAGACGGTGTTGTCCTGAGAACGAGATACGCGCGGCTCTTATCGGGGTGACGACACACCGAGTGGTCTTGCTGGTTTTGTTTTACCATTGTCAAAATATCTTGTGAACCGGGATTTCGAGCTTGATGGGGTGATTCCGGAATGGAGGATTTTCCTCTGCAGATCGTGAGAGTTTGTGATGGACTAAGTTGGGACACCCCTACAGGGTTAAATCTTTCGAAAGCCGTGCCCGCGGTTATGTGGCAGATTGGATTTTATAATATCCGGTTGTAGAGAACTTGACACCAGATCCAAAATAAAATACACCAACCATGTGTGTAACTGTGACCATCTCTTTTCGAATGAGTTCGAGAAGAGAGCACGGTGGGTTATGTTTGACTCGGAAGCAGTTCAGGATCACTTCTTGATCATTACTAGTTTGCGACTGTTGTGCGTAGTTTCTCTTCTTATTCTTGTACTTGTAAGTTAGCCACCATACAAATGCTTAGTGCTTGTTGCAACCTCACCACTTATCCATTCCATACCCATTAAGCTTTGCTAGTCTTGATATCCATGGTAATGGGATTGCTGAGTCCTCGTGACTCACAGATTACTACAGCAGTAGATGCAGGTACAGGTATGTGATGATCTAACGGGAGAGCGATGCTTGCTTGTTTTGGAGTTCTTCTGCTTCTTCTTCTTCGATCAAGGGATAGGTTCCGGGTCAGGAGCCTAGGATTAGCAGGGTGGATGTCGTTCTTCTTTTTTGTTTGGTTTCATTCATAGTCGGATCCTGCTCTTCTGTATGATGATTTTTATGTATTGATGTATTCATGTATTCATGTTGTAGTTGGTGGCGAGTGTAAGCCATTATCTTGTATTCTCATCTATTCAGTACATGGTATGTTATAATGATATCCACCTTGCTATGCGCTCGAAATGCGGTTGTGCCCCAATCATGAGTTCATCACGTGATTGGGATAGAATCGCATCTTGGGTGCTACATTTAGAATCAACAATATAAGATCTAAATTTATCACAAGCAAATACAACTGCTAAAAATTCATTTTCAGTAGTAGCATAGTTTTGTTGAGCATTGTCTACAGTTTTACTAGCATAATGGATAACATTTAATTTCTTCTCAACTCTTTGTCCTAGAACAGCACCAACAACATAATCACTAGCATCACACATAATTTCAAAAGGCAAGTTCCAATCAGGTGATTGAATAATAGGTGTGGTAGTTAAGGCTTCCTTAAGTGCTTCAAAGGCTTCTACACAATCATCATCAAATACAAATGGAACATCCTTTTGTAAAAGATTTGTAAGAGGCCTAGAAATTTTAGAGAAGTCTTTAATAAACCTCCTATAGAAACCAGCATGACCAAGGAAACTACGAATACCTTTAATATCTTTAGGACATGGCATTTTCTCAATTGCATCAACTTTAGCTTTATCAACCTCAATACCTCGTTTAGAAATTTTATGTCCCAAGACAATACCTTCATTAACCATAAAGTGGCACTTCTCCCAATTCAAGTCAAGATTAGTTTGCTCGCATCTCTGCAAAACTCGATCTAGGTTACTTAAGCAATCATCAGAAGAAGTTCTGTAAACGGAAAAGTCATCCATGAAAACCTCAACAATCTTTTCACAAAAATTAGAGAATATAGCAGTCATACAACTTTGAAAGGTAGCATTTGCATTGGTAAACCAAAAGGCATACGTCTATAAGCATAAGTTCCAAAAGGACAAGTAAAGGTGGTTTTCTCTTGATCAGGTTGTGAAATAGGTATTTGAGAAAAAAGAGAATATCCACCAAGAAAGAAAAAGTGTGTGTGCTTAGATAATATTTTTAGCATTTGACCAATAAAAGGCAAAGGGTAATGATCTTTTCTAGTTGCTTTAATTAATTTTCTAAAATCAATTACCATTCTATAGCCAATGACAATTCTTTGTGGAATGAGTTCATTTTTATCATTAGGAACAACGGTAATATCTCCCTTCTTAGGGACATAATGAACGGGACTTACCCATCTACTATCAGCTATGGGATAGATTATACCTGCTTCCAAAAGCTTTAATATTTCAGTTCTTACCACTTCTTTCATTTTAGGATTCAAACGTCGTTGGTGATCAACAACAGGGTTAGCATCAGGTTCCATATTAATCTTGTCCTGACGTAGAGTGGGACTAATGCCCTTAAGATCATTAAGAGTATATCCAATAGCAGCTTGGTGCTTCTTTAGAATTTTCAATAATCTTTCTTCTTCATGTTCTGAAAGGTTAGCACTAATAATAACAGGATATATCTTTTTCTCATCAAGATAAGCATATTTCAAAGTGTCTGGCAATTGTTTTAATTCAAACACAGGATCACCCTTAGGTGGAGGAGGACCTCCTAGAGTTTCAATAGGCAAATTGTGTTTAAGCAGAGGTCGTAGTTCAAAGAATATTTTATCTATTTCATTTCTTTCATGCATATGCATATCATTTTCGTGGTCTAGCAAATATTGTTCTAATGGATCAGTAGGAGGAACGACAATAGAAGCAAGACCAATTATTTCATCTTTACTAGGTAAATCTCTCTTATGATGTTTTCTACTAACTTAGAAAAATTAAACTCATGAGACTCATCACCAAAACTAACACCGGCGTCTTGTTTCTCACAATCTATTTTAGCATTAACGGTGTTCGAGAAAGGTCTACCAAAGATAATGGGACAAAAGTCATCTTGTGGGGAACCAAGAACTAGAAAATCAGTAGGATATTTTATTTTCCCACATAAGGCTTGAACATCTCTAACAATCCCAAGTGGTGTGATGGTGTCTCTATTAGCAAGTTTAATAGTAACATCTATGTCTTCTATTTCAGCGGGTGCTATATCATTCATAATTTCTTGGTATAAGGTAAAAGGAATAGCACTCACGCTAGCACCTAAATCACATAAACCATGATAACAGTAATCTCCTATTTTGACTGAGACAATAGGCATGCCAACCACATGTCTATGTTTATCTTTTTCATCGGGTTTAGCAATTCTAGCAGCTTCATCACAGAAGTAAATAACATGTCCATCTATATTTTCTACCAAGAGATCTTTAACCATAGCAACTCTAGGTTCTACTTTGATTTTTTCAGCAGGTTTAGGTGCTCTAATATTAGTTTTATTGACCACGGTTGAAACCTTAGCATGTTCCTTTATCCTAACAGGGAAAGGTGGTTTTTTAATATAAGCAGTAGGAACAACTAGGTCAACATTGTAAATGATAGTTTCATCTTTAACCACAACCGGTTCTTTAATTTCTTATTTAATAGGTGGATGATATTTAAACCACTTCTCCTTTAGGAGATCAACATGAGTAGCAAATGATTCACAGAAAGAGGCTACTATCTCAGAGTCAAGTTCATATTTAGTGCTAAACTTGTGAAAAGCATCTGTATTCATAAAAAATTTAACACAACCAAGCGTAAGCTTAATACCTGACTCTTTAACTTCGTCGAGTTCCCAATCTTTAGAGTTGCGTTTAATTCTTTGTAAAAGATCCCACTTGAATTCAATAGTCTTCTTCATAAAGGAACCAGTACAAGAAGTATCGAGCATGGATTGATCATCACGAGAAAGCCGAGCGTAAAAATTTTGAATGATAATTTCTTTTGCGAGCACATGATTGGGGCATGAATATAACATTGACTTTACCTTCTCCCAAGCCAGAGTGATACTTTCTCCTTCACAAGGCCAAAAATTATATATATAAAATTCTGATCACGATGAACTAGATGCATAGGATAATTTTTTGGTGAAATTCCAATTTCACTCAATTCCAGTTCCATGATCCAATATCATCGCATAACCTATACCATGCCAATGCTTTTCCCCTCAAAGATAAAGGGAAAACCTTCTTTTTAGCTTCATCTCCGGGTAAACCCGTAAGCTTAAATAATCCACAAATTTCATCTACATATATCAAGTGCAAATAGGATGTTCGGTTCCATCTCCTGCATAAGGATTAGCTAGCAGTTGTTCTATAATACCCGAAGGAATTCATAACCAATATTTTCAGTAGGTGCAGTAGGTTGAGGGGCAACTAATTCTGGTTCTGGTCGAGGTGAAGATACCCCGAAAAAACCCCTCAAAAGATTGTTCTCCATAGTAACAAGTGACAATAAATTTTAGCACGTACTAATAATTTTTCCTTACCAAGAGCGCTTCACTCCCCGGAAACGGCACCAGAAAAGAGCCTTGATGACCCACAAGTATAGGGGATCCATCGTAGTCCTTTCGATAAGTAAGAGTGCCTAACCCAACGAGGAGTAGAAGGAAATGACAAGTAGCAAGGTAATTTTCTGCAAGCACTGAAATTGTCGGTAAAAGGTAGTTTGATAGCAAGATAATTTGTAACCAGTAAGTAACGGTAACGGTAAATAAAATGCAGCAAGGTAGCCCAATCCTTTTGTGGCAAAGGACAGTCCAAAATGGTCTTTTATGATAAGCAAAGCGTTCTTGAGGGTACACGGGAATTTCATCTAGTCACTTTCATCATGTTTGTTTGATTTGTGTTCGCTACTTTGATAATTTGATATGTGGGTGGACCAGTGCTTAGGTGTTGTTCTTACTTGAACAAGCCTCCTACTTATGATTAACCCCCTCACAAGCATCCGCAACTATGAGAAAAGTATTAAGATAAAATATAACCATAGCATTAAACTTTTGGATCAAAATCGGTCCCTTACGGAATAGCGCATAAACTAGGGTTTAAGCTTCTGTCACTCTAGCACCCCATCGTCTAATAACTACTCCACAATGCATTCCCTTAGGCCGAAATATGGTTCAGTGTCATGTAGTCGACGTTCACATGACATCACTAAGGGAATCACAACATACATACCATCAAAATATCAAACACATATCAAGTTCACATGATTACTTGCAACAAGATTTCTCCCGTGACCTCAAGAACAAAATTACCTACTCACAAATGATAATCATGCTCAAAATCAGAGGGGTATTAAATAGCATAATGGATCTGAACATATAATCTTCCACCAAATAAACCATATAATAATCAACTACAAGATGTAATCAACACTACTAGTCACTCACAAGCACCAATCTAAGGTTCTGACGCAAAGATTGAACGCTAGAGATGAACTAGGGTTTGGGAGGAGATGTGTTGTTGAAGATGTTGATGGAGATTGCACTCCCCGAGATGGGAGAGTTGTTGGTGATGATGATGATGATGATTTCCACCTTCGTGAGGGAAGTTCCCCCAGAGGAATCGCTCTGCCGGAGGGCAACAGTGCTCCTGCCCAAGTTCCACCCCGAGACGGCGGCCTTTCGTCCCAAAAGTGCTCCCCTTATTTTTTCAAAGTCAAAATACCTTATATACCAGAAGAGGGGCACCGGAGGTAGGCCGAGGAGGGCACAACCCACCAGGGCGCGCCTGGGCTCCCTAGCGCCCAGGTGGGTTGTGCCCACCTGGTGGGCCCCCTCTGGTGGTTATTTGCTCCAATATTCCTCGTATATTCCAAAACAATTCTCCGTAAATTTTCAGCTCATTTGGAGATGTGCAGAATAGGTAACTCTGACGTAGCTTTTCCAGGTCCAGAATTCCAGCTACCGGTATTCTCCCTATTTACATAAACCTTGCATATTATGAGAGAAAATGCATTATAATTACTCCAAAAAGCATTCTTATGCAATAAAAACATAGTAAATAACAGTAGGTAGACATGATGCAAAATGGACGTATCATGGAACCATTCACACCGACACTACAAAAAAAGACACATCCGTGACATTTTGGGCCAAACAAATTTTTTTCTGTCATGCTTATGACACTTCTATGACGATAATTGTGACAAAACCCGGTATCATCATAGATGTGGTGGGCTCCTACTTCTATGACAAAAAATCATGACAGAAAATGAGCTTTTCGTCCTGGGCGAGCCGGAGATGTAGCTGCATGACATTCTTTGGGCCGTCCATGACGGAAAAAAACATGGTAGAAGCAAGGGCGAGGAAAATATCGGGGAGTTCCCGGTTACAGGGGGTGCTCGGGGCCGTGTGATGCACGGAGGGATTGCACGATTCTCTCGTACACGTACGCGTGTGGGTGCGAGGCGTTGTGCTCTAACTGAACCCGAGCGAGGCGCTCGCCTACTGAAACCGAGCGATTGCACTGCAGGCTACGCGTTACTAAACCCGAGCGATCAATCGATCTGGCTGTTAACTGAACTCGATCGAGCGATTCCTTCGCTACTGCTGCTAACTGAAGCCGATCGAACCTACTGCCTCTTGATGAACAGTTAGCGTTGTTGGGGTTGGATGAACAGTTCCCGGTGGGGGTTGGATGAACAGAACCCCGTGGTAGTAGCTAGAGGCCGTTGCCGCTGGATGAACAGGACCCCGATCGAGCCGGTTGGGGTGGATGAACAGGACCCCATGGAGGGCTGGTTCAACAGTAGTCGGTGGAGGGCTGGATGAACAGTAGCCTGTGGAGGGGTGGTTGAACAGTAGCTGGTGGAGGCTGGATGAACAGGAGCCCGTGGATGAACAGTAGCTGGTGGAGGCAGGAGGGAGACGCCATGGATGAACTGTCGCAGGTGGAGGCTCGAGGAGGTCGACGGTGGATGAGCAGTAGCCCGTGATGGCTGGAGCGAGTCAGTAGATGGTGGATGAACAGTAGCCCGTGGAGTCCCGTTTTGCGTATGCCACACCCCTCCCTCCCGATGAACATGACCCCATTTCGACAGTAGGAGGTCGAAGAGAAGTCTGTTTCCTCCGTTTTGCGGTACGCCACACCCCTCCCAACCAACAGGACCCCGTTTCGACCATAGGAGGTCGAAGAGAAGTTTGTTTCCTCCATTTTGCAGTACGCCAGACCCCTCCCGGTGAACAGGATCCCGTTTTGACCGTAGGCGGTCGAACATAAGGACGTTTCCTCCGTTCTGTGGTACGCCAGGCCTCGTTTCAGCTGTTCCGTCCAAGCCGGTTGGCTCCCGATGAACAGGATGCATTCCATTGCCTCCCGATGAACAAGACGACGCAGTTTCTCCGTTCTAACCCAGCCGGTCGGCTGCTGATGAACAGGGCGCCGTCGCTGCTCTCCGCTGCCTCTCCATGTACAAGAGCCCTGGCTGTACGAATGTGCGAGTAGCGTTCGAGACCCCGCCTGTATGTACGTACATGGTCTTATTTAATTTCTTGTACCCTGGCTGTACGTACGTGTACACGATATTGACAGGACTGCGTGACATGCTACGTCTGTGCCTCTACTATGACATGTGCCCTTCCTTACTCGGCCACGGTTCATCGCTGCAGCCTGCAGATAGACCGATCGACCAATATGTACGTACACGCTCACGACCAGACAGACAACCCTACGTACAGTTCGACCAGGTGGGTCCCAGCTGTCAACAAGGTAAGGAGGCACTTCCTTACGTGCGAAGATATAGCTGGTGGGTCCCAGCTGTCAGGGGGAGAATCATATTGTTTGCCCGTAATATGGACGCACTTCCTTGCGTGCGAAGATGTAGATGGTGGGTCCCATCAGTCAGGGGAAACATTTTTTTGCAAAATACGGTGGCCTGTTCGGTGGGTCCCTGCTGTCAGGTGGAGGAATCATTAATTTGAGTGTAATAAGGAGGCACTTACTTGCTGCGGCCGTGGACCCAGTTGTCAGCCTCTCCACGTACAGTACTCTTCCAATGGAAGTCTATTCCTTGACCACATTGACCACGCCACGCCGAGAGCACCGAGGTGGTGGACGACGGCGAGGCCTAGGAAGGGGACGACGCGGAGTCGGGGAAGATGCAGTAGTGGATGCCCACGCGGAGAGGAGTACGAGGGTTGACTGGTTCAGCTGTGATGTGAGGCTGTCGTCGCCGCAGAATAACAGGGGTTCTAGGTGAGTAGAGGGATGGCCTGGCCAAAGGTTGGAGTAGGGTGGGGCGGTCAGGCCTACGCGGAAGCAGAGCCAGCCACGGGAGGCAGGAACAGGCGGCACGACCGGCGCTGGTTTGGGCGGCTGGAGCAAGAAGACCAGAGGTTGAAGAAGCACTACGGCCGTTGGATGGACATCGTACGGTCACTGGAGCTAGAATCGTTCATATTGAATAAGTTGAAAAAGCCCTCCGTCCGCGTCAGTAGGCTCACAAGTCAGCCTCCCACTATGGTGGGTCCCAGCTAGCAGGGGTTCTATTCTTTTTTTGTGCATAATAAGGAGGCACTTCCTTGTGTGCGAAGATATAACTGGTGGGTCCGAGCTATCAGCGGGGAACATTTCTTTCGAGAAATACAGAGGCCCTTCCGGTGGGTCCCGACTGTCAGGTGGTGGAATCATTATTTTGTGCATAATAAGGAGGAATTTCCTTGCGTGCGGCTGTGGACCCAGCGATCAGCCTCTCCACGTACAGTCCACTTCCGATGGATGTTGTTCGTTGACCACGTTGACCATGCCGCGCCGAGAGCACCAGGGCGGTGGACGACGGCGAGGCCTAGGAAGGGAAAGACATGGAGCCAGGGAAGACTCGGCAGTTGTTTCCCACGTGCAGGGGAGTACGAGGATTTACTAGTTCGTCTGCCATCGCCGGAGAATAACAGCAGGTGTGGATGAGTAGAGGGATGGCTAGGCCAGCGATGGGAGTACGGTGGGGCGGTGAGGCCTGTGCGGCAGCACAGCCGGCCGCGGGAGGAGGGAGTAGGCAGTCCCGCCGGCGCTTGTTTGAGCGGCTGGAGCTGGAAGAGCGGAGATTGAAGAAGCACGACGGTCGTTGGATGGACATCCCACAGTCACTGCTCCCGTGTGTTGACTAAGTTGACACGGCGTTGCGTGTGCGTCAACCTTTTTTTAGGAAAGAGTATGCGTCAACCTATAGTAGGCACACAAGTCAGCCTCAAATGTGTGGAAAACAGCATACAACCCATCTGCCATTATTTCTAATAAATTACAGCCCATTTTCTAATTCTTAAGGATTTTTTTGGAGCCCATCTTCTTTTTGTTAGCACTACAGCCCATATTGTGGCCACGGTTAAAAATTATATGAAATTTTGCATATTTCGGTGTGGTCAACCGTTTTGAATCCCGAAATTTTGAGTCACATTCAAACTAATTTGAAAAATAAATTTATATAAATATAAAATCCAAATAATTGTCCAAGCATAAAAATCAATGGAATTTAAAGTCTTGAAATGAAAAAAATTTGAAACTAATTCCCGGTTTGATCTGTTTTAAAAATGTACAGCCCATTTCTCATTACTGATAGCCCATTTTCTGGGCAAGCCGAATGGAACTCTCCTTGTCTTGAAAGATTTGCAGCCTAGCAGGGCTGACAAAGCAAGTAGGCCTCGTTTGGGTATTTCTTTAAAAAAAGTAGAACTGGTCTATCCATTTTCAGCAAGAAAAAAACACAACTGGGCTCATGATGTGGTAAACATAAATAAAACCCTGGCTAGACAGGCCACAGCCCCCGCACACCCCGTTGTTACTCTGATCCGTCTCTAAAACTAGTACAAATAACAACAGCTTGTTCCTCAAAAAAAGTAAATAACAACTGCGCGACCTGCTAGGTCCCTGGTGTCAACCATTCGTTGTGTAATTCTCTCATTAATTGACTACATTGACAATGGCGTGAGCCCCACATGTCCAACCATTAGGAGGAACCATTTTTTCGGGCTTGTAATAACGAGGCACTTGCTTGCGTACTGCCATGACCCTGGTGGGTCCCTACCGTCATCCTCTCCACGTACAGTCATCTCCTTGTTCCTCTTGGTTGTTGACGGCGTTGACAACGCAAGAGGGCGGCGCACTACACACGGCGAGCGAACCAAGGCGGAGGACGACGGCGAGGCCTCGGACGGAACGAACAGGATCCACGGAAGATGCGCCGGTCCGGTCGTAGGAGGAGGGTAGTATGAGGGTTGACTGGTTCGGGTGCGGGTGTGTGTTGGGGCTGACATCGCTAGAGAATAACAGGACGTGTGGGGGAATAGAGGGAGGGACTGGCCAATGTTGGAGGGTACATGAAAGTGTAACTAATCTGTGGGTGGTTTTGGTAATTCATAACAACATATAGCTCATTGAACTAATATCCATTTAAGATTAATGTTTTAGAAAGTTCAATGATTGGTATGGCATGGACTAGAGATATGGACCCCTAAAAATGCTAAGGACACATATTGGCAAAAGCTCAAGACTCTACATTTTCATTTTAGTGATCCAAGATCACATTGAGTCCATAGGAAAAGCCAATACTATTAAAAGGGGATGAGGTGTTGCTTAATGGCTTGCTTGCTCAAAATGCTTAGTGATATGCTCCAAAAGACCTCAACCACTTACTAATTTCCACATATGTCCTAAACCTAAAGTCAAACTCGGCCCCACCGATTTGATCTATCCGGCGCCACCGAGTTCACTTGACATAGCCATAGCCAGAAACCCTAATCAGTTCGGTCTCACCGATAGGGATCTCGGTCTCACCGAGATGGGATTGCAAACTCTCTATTTCCCTCCGTGACGTTTCGGTCTAACCAAGATGAGCGATCGGTCCCACCGAGTTGGCAATGCAAAATCTCTGTTTCCTTTTCATAACGTTTCGCTCTCACCGAAATGAGCGGTCGGTCCCACCGAGTTTGCCTTGCCAAGTCTATGTTTGCTTATTACTAAAATCGATCTCACCGAGTTCATGTGATCGGTCTCACCGAGATGAGGTTTCGCCCTAACCCTAGCGCATCGGTCTCACCGAGTTGGTATTGTCGGTCCCACCGAAAAGCCTAATGTTCAAATTTTGAACCAGGTCGGTCTCACCGAGTTTCACTATTCGGTCCCACCGAGTTTGGTAAATTGTGTGTAACGGTTAGATTTTCTGTGGAGGCTATATATACCCCTCCGCCCTCCTTTCCATTTCTGAGAGAGCCATCAAAACGTGCCTACACTTCCACTACTCATTTTCTGAGAGAGAACCGCCTACTCATGTGTTGAGACCAAGACATTCCAATCCAACCACAAGAATCTTGATCTCTAGCCTTCCCCAAGTTGCTTTCCACTCAATTCATCTTTCCACCATATCCAAATCTGTGAGAGAGAGTTGAGTGTTGGGGAGACTATCATTTGAAGCACAAGAGCAAGGAGTTAATCATCAACACACCATCTATTACCTTTTGGAGAGTGGTGTCTCCTAGATTGGTTAGGTGTCACTTGGGAGCCTCCGTCAGGATTGTGGAGCTGAACCAAGGAGTTTGTAAGGGCAGGGAGAGTGCCTACTTCATGGAGATCAACCCAAGTGAGGCAAGTCCTTCGTGGGCGATGGCCATGGTGGGGTAGACAAGGTTGATTTTTCATGGACCCTTCTCGGGTGGCGCCCTCCGTGGATTCGTGCAACCTTTGCCCTTTGTGGGTTGAAGTCTCCATCAACGTGGATGTACAATAGCACCACCTATCAGAACCACGCCAAAAATCTCCGTGTCTACATTGTGTTTGCTCCCTCCAAACTCCTCCCCTTTACCTTCATATGCAATGATTTACATTCCGCTGCTATACTCTTAGAATTGCATGTTTAGGTTGATTGTTTGACTTGTGTTATGTTGCTAAAATCTGCCAAGACATAAAATTGGGAAAAGGCTAGATTTTTATTTGGTCAAGTAGTCTAATCACCCCCCCCCTCTAGACATACTTTCGATCCTACCATACAGTAGGGCGACGGAGGCGCAGCCAGCCGTGGGAGGCGGGAGCAGGCGGAACCGATGGGGTGGTTTGGTTTCGGCGGCTGGAGAAGAAGACAAGAGATAGAAGATACATGACAGATGTTGGATGTCAATCCAACGGCCGGTAGATAGAATCATTTGTTGACTAGCTAGTAAGTCGACACCACCTTGGATAGGCTTTTTCCTCGTGGGTCCCAAATGTCAGAATCCAAATCTGTCACGGTCATGCATCCTTTCTTATGAAAATTTACAGCCCATTTGGTGTGCTAGTTCAAAATAAGTTTGTGGGTGCTCGTGGGGGCTAATCACTTGGGTTCTGTAATGCACAGTGAGCTCAAGCAGCCGGCGAGAGTGATGTTATTTCCCTTGGTTGGGATTTGTTACAATATTTCACTCTTAATTAAACAAATGGCAAGCCGTTTGCCTTGTTTCAAATAAAACATGACAGTCACAGCCGAGTTCAAAAGGGCAACAACATCTAACTCCAGCTTACAAACTATACAAAAGCACGAGGGTTAATTGTTCATCAGGTTTAGACAAAACCCAGATTGAAAAGGGCAACAACATCTAACTCCAGCACTGTTTTTGGCAGTAACAGTCAAATGGATCGGTTAGGTCCATAGAATGAACATCCTGGGTCGTAAAATTGACTAGATTATGACCACAAGATGTTGTAAATAGAAGCCCGGCACGTCCAGAAGCTCTTTTGTCCACCTGAAACTCCTTTTTTTCTCTTCGACATACCCATCCGTCAAAACCATGCTGCTGATAACCTTAAGCCTGATGGACAATAGTAACCTCGCATTCAGCAGGAAGAATGTGACAAATCTAGTGTTTGCATGGTTGCCTACATATCATTCTAGCGTTATTGTCTTCAATCGAATGTCATGAGAAGTGAGATAATCCCGGTGCTTACGAATCCAACGATTGGTTATAACTTTCTTATCCCGTCCTGTTGCCTAAATAGACATGAAGATTGTAAAAAGTTAAGGTCTAAAAAAAGAGTGTCGAAAGAGCAACAGTCGAACGGTTAATTCTAGTACACTATATGCGGGCTTCCAATGTGCGTGAATTATCACCTTTATATACAACTTCTCCAGACATGGAAAGCATTGCAGCAATCCAATAATCTTGTTCAGACCAAAACTATTCATTTGGATATATAAGATCTTGACAGAATCCAGCACCATTGATAGGCTATCCATGGAGAAACCCTTCATTGAGCATAGAACATAATATTAGTACAAAATGTGTACTCCAAGATGATATATAACTTATGCGCAGAAATTTAAAATGTAGCTTGTGGTTACAAGTGTAGACGCCTTTGAAGTGAAGGGGCATCTTGGATGATGAGTTGCCTTCTGTCAAAAGAAATTCCAATTCTTACAAGGTTAGGCGACTTTATATGGAGACAACCGATTCTAACTGTGAAAACAAGCACACTCCAGGGCAGGATAATTGGAGTGGATGATGCTATGCAATGAGGCCTCCGATATACGAACCCGCACAAGTGAAAGTTTTTTGAGAAATGGGAGTCGAAGGTTTAGTACCAGATTGTCCGGTAGGTAGCACAGCGCAAAGGTGGCGGTGTGGAGACAGGAGGAAAACCGCGAGATGGACATCGGTGCTAAGGGCACAAGTACATGGCGTTCGGTATCTGGTAGGTGATTTCCTGGGAAATAGTAGAACTCAAGAAGCTGTAGTTCTGTGAATTCAGGGGATTTCAGCCAGGCGTCCGCCATGCAGGGCATGGTATGCTTGCTCAGGTAGCATGACGGGATCCAGAGGCTTTGAATGGAGCCCTAGTGGGAGGAGATGATGGCTCTAGGAAGTTCAAAATCATTAAAGAGAGATAGCTGACGACAGTCCTGATTAAGGGGCACGACGCGCCATAGAGGGCACCAGCGAATTGAGAGGACTTGGGTGCGGCAGCAATCCTTGGTGGGGAGAAGCGAGATGA
This sequence comes from Triticum aestivum, assembly GCF_018294505.1. Taxonomy (NCBI): domain Eukaryota; kingdom Viridiplantae; phylum Streptophyta; class Magnoliopsida; order Poales; family Poaceae; genus Triticum; species Triticum aestivum. Next base: position 268,151,935 of record NC_057799.1, on the reverse strand, counting down.
TCTCCCCAAGGATGGCGTCCGCGAGATCGCTGATCCGGTCTACCCAAGATTCTACGGGTTCCTGGGACCGGTGGGGGCGGGCTCGCCGCTTCTCCCCGCGCTGCCAGGTGCAGGATCTACAATAGGCATAACTGCTGGCGGGAGCCTCATCTTCTTGGCGCTGGGGTCAGCCAACTCCATTTTCCTCGAGGGCGTCGCATCGAGCTCATGGATTTGAGCAGAGTAACGAACGACGAGCCTAGTTGTAGTGCGAGTGAAGAAGAAGGGGAGCTGGGGTTTTTCTATAGTAGTGAGGAAGAAGGGGAGCTGGGGTTTTCTGTAGGAGTGAGGTGAGGAATTTGAGGGTACGAGTGGAGCGAGCTGATGTGAGGTGGGTGGGAGTGAGGAGGAAGAAGACACCTAGGTTTTTTGGGGGCGGTGTGCTGGGTGTGGGTAGCGCCTCTCATTAAGTAAATATATGGGCTTTTATTAACATCTTCAGCTTTAATACCTTTTTCTTTCATAGATTTCTTTGCCTCTTGCATATCTTCAGGTCTGAGAAATAGAACACCTCTCTTCTTCAGAGTTGGTTTAGGAATAGGCTCAGGAATTGGCTCAGGAGCTGGCTCAGGAAGTGTCCAATTATTTTCATTTGTCAACATATTATTCAATAGAATTTCAGCTTCATCTGGTGTTCTTTCCCTGAAAACAGAACCAGCACTACTATCCAGGTAATCTCTGGAAGCATCGGTTAGTCCATTATAAAAGATATCAAGTATTTCATTTTTCTTAAGAGGATGATCAGGCAAAGCATTAAGTAATTGGAGAAGCCTCCCCCAAGCTGGTGGGAGACTCTCTTCTTCAATTTGCACAAAATTATATATATCCCTCAAAGCAGCTAGTTTCTTATGAGCAGGGAAATATTTAGCAGAGAAGTAATAAATCATATCCTGGGGACTACGCACACAACCAGGATCAAGAGAATTAAACCATATCTTAGCATCACCCTTTAATGAGAACGGAAATATTTTAAGGATATAAAGGTAGCGAGATTTCTCATCATTAGTGAACAGGGTGGCTATATCATTTAATTTAGTAAGATGTGCCACAACAGTTTCAGATTCATAGCCATGAAAAGGATCAGATTCAACCAAAGTAATTACATCAGGATCAACAGAGAATTCATAATCCTTATCAGTAACACAGATAGGTGAAGTAGCAAAAGCAGGGTCAGGTTTCATTCTAGCATTAAGAGATTTCTGCTTCCATTTAGCTAATAACCTCTTGAGCTTGTATCTATCTTTGCAAGCTAAATAGCTATAGCAGCTCTTTTTCCAAAACATAACCCTCAGGAACAATAGGCGATTCATATTTATTAGGGGGAGAGTCTTCATCATCACTTTCATCAATGTTATCAGTTTCAGTAATTTCATTCTCTCTAGCCCTAGCAAGTTGTTCATCAAGAAATTCACCAAGTGGCACAGTAGTATCAAGCATAGAAGTAGTTTCATCATAAGTATCATGCATAGCAGAAGTGGCATCATCAATAACATGCGACATATCAGAACGAATAGCAGAAGCAGGTTTAGGTGTCGCAAGCTTACTCAAAACAGAAGGTGAATCAAGTGCAGAGCTAGATGGCAGTTCCTTACCTCCCCTCATAGTTGAGGGATAGATTTTTGTTTTCTTGTCTTTCAAGTTCTTCATAGTGACCAGCAGATATAAATTCCAAGTGACCCAAAGAATAGAGCTATGCTCCCTCGCAACGGTGCCAGAAAATAGTCTTGATAACCCACAAGTATAGGGGATCGCAATAGTTTTCGAGGGTAGAGTATTCAACCCAAATTTATTGATTCGACACAATGGGAGCCAAAGAATATTCTCAAGTATTAGCAGTTGAGTTGTCAATTCAACCACACCTGGAGAACTTAGTATCTGCAGCAAAGTGTTTAGTAGCAAAGTAGTATGGAAGTAACGGTAACGATAGCAAAAGTAATATTTTTGGGTTTTGTAGTGATTGTAACAATAGCAACGAAAAAGTAAATAAGCGAAGAACAATATGTGAAAAGCTCGTAGGCATTGGATCGGTGATGGAGAATTATGCCGGATGCGGTTCATCATGTAACAGTCATAACATAGGGTGACACAGAACTAGCTCCAATTCATCAATGTAATGTAGGCATGTATTCCAAATATAGTCATACGTGCTTATGGAAAAGAACTTGCATGAACGGCTACGGTGAGATCGAGGATATGATCGATGGTAAGTTATTTTTCCTTTTGATCAGCCACCGACTGCTGCATGAGCTGGCTTCTGGCTTCTAATTTCTTGATCTTCTCTTTGCACAGATTTCTTTCCTGGTCATTCCCTCACCGTCAGCCAAGCCATCGAGGCGTGGCGCAAGGTACGGAGGAGGGCATGCGCGGATATTGCGCCCAACGCGCCGCGGAATCTTGGCGAGCAGCTTCTGGCCGTCAAGACGCGCCTGCAGCGGGCTCATCAAATGCTCCGCCGCCTGCAGCGCGCCGGGTCTTAGGTGCTGACCTCCCTCTGGCCAGACGCTCAGGTCCCGCGCACCCCGAGTCAGACTGCCGACTGGCTGGAGATAGCAGTCGGGCACTTCGAGGCCTGGAAGGGCGCCGCGGCTCGGGCGGGCGCTCGAAAGGCCTTGGAGTTCATCGAGGCTTGGTATCCAGGGCTGGAGCTGGCCCAGCTGGCCACCTTCCGGTAGGCAGCACACCGGAGCTGGCGGCAGTGAGTCGCACGCTCACCCAGCGTGCATCGGCAATCGTCGAGTACGCCAATACCACCGTATTCATCCCCGAGCTGGACGAGGAAGGCGCTGAGGTGCCGCCCAACTGGTTCGGGCTGAACCCGGAGGATGGGGAGGACTCGGCGGAGGAGATCGCCTCGAGCGACGAGGGCGAGGAAGAAGAGGACGAGGACGGCAAAGACATCGCACCAGACGATGGAGCGGACGGCCGGCCTCAACCTGACCAGGCCTCGACCAGCGAGCCACGCGCAGCCGCACCGGCTACTGTCGGTGCCGACCAGGCTGAGACCCACAACTCGGCCGCTCCACCACCCGACACCTTTGCCTCCACCGACCTGTCAGATCCGCCTGCTGCTCCTCTGGCCTAGGCGACCACTTTATCTTTCCTACTTTCCTGTTCTTGTAATATTTTGAACAAGTTAAATTCTCGTAATTCCACCCACTAGGGGTGTATGTTCAAACTCTGTTGAATGTTGGCTGTGAGCCTTTGCTACGTAAATTAATTTATTCTCGCACAAGAAGTGCTCTACCGGGTTCTAACTTTGTCCTGCTTTTCTGTTCTTTTTGGCTTTTTCCTTTGTCGCCTTCCTTTGGTTGCCGCCCTGCCAGCCTTACAGCCGCTCTGCAGTCTGTGGCTGGGTCAAGTACTTGGACGTTTAGGATAGACAAGTACTTTGGCCACCTAGAACATAGCAAGTCGAGTGAGAAGTTGGCCGTCCGGCTGCTTAGCAGCCGGACGGTGAGGCAAGGAGCCAGCTTGGCCTATGCTGATGTTTTTTCCTTAGTCATTTTTCGTGTGGACACTGTTTCCTGCCTTTAGCTCTTGCCAGCCGGACAGTCGCTCTGCAAGCTGCGGCTTAAGGCAAGAGAGGGCTTAGATGTCGACACACTACTTGTCCGACTGCAGGTGGCATCAACATAGGACAAGGCGGCGAGCCCCCGGGCCGACTGGTCGGACCCGGTGCCAGGCGAAGGAATGAAATAATACATTCACAGGCATAATCTTATCATGTAGATAAAAAGGGTAGCCCCGAGTGCTCCTCGAGGATTGCCTTGCCTTTCTCTGGCTCTACGCAGTGCTAGAAGACGCCAGTCATGCTGCGCCTGACAAGCTCTCTGTTCACTATTGTGTATGCTGCTGCCCGGTGTTGCACCTGCCGGGCCAAGATCTCGTCGGCTGGTAGCTCTCCGCTCACCAGGAAGTTGAGGATGGGCTGCGCCCATGATGGTGCTTCGACCACTATCATCACGGCCACTGGTACCAGGACGGTTGGGTTGGGAGGCGGCGGGTTGGAGTCGGCCGCCGCTTGCTGCGTCGTTGAAGCCCCCGGGCCAACTATTGCAGCCCCTGGGCCGGGTTCTGAAGTCCCCAGGCCGGGTGCGACTGCTGCAGTCCCCGAGCCACCTGCCGAAGTCCCCGGGCCGCCTGCTGCGGTCCGTAAGCCGTATCCGACTGTTCTGGGGACAGCCGGCACAAAGATGGACTCTCATTCCGGCGAGGGCTTGATAGACGGCTTGCGGAGGCACTGAAGGGAGACGCCGGCTGGTATCGCTTGCCGGGTGGAGCCAATCCGTGTCAGGGCATCAGCTTGCTCGTTGTCGGCCCGTGGCACGTGAAGGAACTCGCACCCGTCAAAGTATCCGCTGATCTGTTGGACGAGGAAGCGGTAGCTCGCCATGTTTGCATCCTTGGCGTCCCAGTCGCCAGACGACTGCTGGACCACCAAGTCTGAGTCGCCGTAGCATAGCACTCGGCAGATGCCAATTTCTTTGGCCAGTCGGAGCTCGTGGACGAGTGCCTCGTACTCGTCCATGTTGTCGGAGGTGGCAAAGTGCATTTGCAGGGAGTATCTGAGCTTGTCGCCTTTGGGAAAGGTGAGGACGATGCCGGCTCCCAAACCGGTTCGCATCTTCGAGCCATGTCAGGACCCCAATCCTAAGTCACACCAATCTAGCATGTAACACATCATATCACTTTGCGGCCTCATGCACGGTATCCCCACGGGTGCCACCTTACCTGGCTCGGGACCGTTTGCGCCTTTTGGCTCACGTATATGATAGTGTCGCTAGCATCCATATCACAGAGAATCCGGGCCGACATGACTAGTCGTGAATCCCAAGTGGCACTAACTTACAGGGATAAGCATACATGACCTAACAACGAACATGTCGGTCACTAACGTATGAACAACGCATGACATTTCCCTAAACGGACAGACACAGGAATGAAAAAGGACACATGCCGGCCATCCTAAGTGTTCCGGAGCAGTAGCAAGCTACCATGGCTCTGTGGAAGCACTAGGAGACATTTCCCCATAAGAGAGGCTACCAAGAATAAACAACTAGGTTGTCGGATCCCACACATACCAAGCATTTCAAAATCATACACACAATATGCTCGATATGTGCAAATACAACATGGCATCACAACAAAACTGTACGACTCAAAGTATTTATTCAAAAGGCTCCGAAGTGTCATACATAGTAGGAATTACAATCATGGGTCACATGACCCAACATACAGAGCATACAAGCAATAGAAGCATAACATGTCTGGGTACAGACATCTAAAATGAAAAAGGCTAAGAAGCCTGACTATCTATAAGACCCTCCCAAGGGTACAAGATCGTAGCTGAGGTAACATGCTAAACGTCGAAGTCCACGCGGAACTACTAGTGAGACTGAAGTATTTCTGCAAAAACATAAATTAAGCAAACGTGAGTACAAATGTACCCAGCAAGACTTACATCAGAACTATCTACATATGCATCAGTATCCACAAAGGGGTGGTGGAGTTTAACTGTAGCAAGCCAGCTTTGACTTAGTGGCTATCCTAAACTACGAGTGCTGGTAACTCTTTTGACACACGAGTCCACATATTCACCATAGCAATACACCACTATGGATCCGCTCCCGTCTCCCTACGAGAAGGCCATCCATAGCACTCACGCTTATCTTGCGCATTTTAGAGTATCCACTTCCACTTGTCTATGAACTGTATAAGCAACCCAGTAGTCCTTTACCGCGGACGCGGCTATTTGAATAGATCATGTTAACCCTGCAGGGGTGTACTTCTTCACACACGCTCTCGCCACTTACCGCCATGTACACGTCATGTATCTCGGCAACCTTCAAGAGGAAGCCTGGCAAGGGTGTCGGCCATGACCTGACCAACCACGCAAGACTCTAGTCCAGGTTTATCGCCTATTCGGGTTCCATCCGCAAGGGATTCCGGCCGAGGTTTCATTCACGGCCCCAAACGATGTGAGCAGGGTTCCCAAGCCCACCATCCGGGTGCCACTTGGTACACCGTGACACTGTGCCTAGTCTGTCCCAAGCCCACCTGTACCGAGTGCCACTTCGTAGACTACTAACACTACCTACGAACACCAGAAACTAGTTGCAACTCCTGGACAGAGATCGAGGCGATTAATAAGCCGAGAGGGGCCGAGTTACGGGAACCCAATGTGTGGTAGTAACTGTCTTGGATCATAGACACAGAACTCAGTTCCTGATGTCGGTTTCAATAAGACAACCCACCATGGACTCCTACATGGCCTCTCACCGCTACCTTTACCAAAACGTGTTCACACACTTAGCTCTCAACAGTAGGAGATGTTCACCACATTCTAATTCATCCACGATGAATCATACCTGACACAACTCTAAGCACTAGCAGGCATCACAAACAAGCATGAATGAGTAGGCACATCATGGCTCAAACAACTCCTACTCATGCTAGTGGGTTTCAACTATTTACTGTGGCAAGGACAGGTCATGCAGAGGAAAGGGGTTCAACTACCACATCATGCAACAGTTGAATCGTTGTTGTCCTAATGCAATAAAAGAGAGCAAGAGCGAGAAAGTGGGATTGTATCGGAATTCTCAATTGGGGTTTGCTTGCCTGGCACTTCTGAAGATAGTATAGCTCTCCATCGGTGTCATCGAACTCATCGTCGGAACAATCGTTTATCGAGAGGGGACAAGCACCGACAAACAAGAGGGAACACAATCAATGCAATGCAACAATATGACGCATGAATGTGACATGGCAATATGATGTTTATTGAGCTAATGCAACTAGCAACCAGATTAAATGAAGATGATTTGAACCAAAGGTTCAAATTCAAACTCCATATGTGATTATTTAAATGCCAATTATGCAGATTGTCATATACAGCAACCTTAGGTTGTTCAAACATGCATGAATATGGTACCGATGGAAAGATTAGATTTTTCTGATCATTTTTCATATATAAATTATTTCCATTAGAGTTATAGATTATTTTCTATGAATTTTGAAGTTTATATCAATTTCTGGAATTTCTAGGATTATATTTAATCCAAAAAATCATTAATGACGTCAGCACTGTGTCACTACTGTGTCACTACTGTGTCAACAGGTCAATCGAGTTGACCAGGGTCAAACCTGACCAGTGGGTCCCGCTGGTCAGTTTCACAGTGCTAGCTTGGGTCACTGACGGGTGGGACCAGTCAGAGGCCACGTCGGCAAGGTCAATGCTGACGCGTGGGGCCACAGTGGTTAACTATAACTAAATAGGAATTAAACTGCGGTTAATTAAGGGCGTGGGGCCCATGTGTAAGTGAGTCAGGGGGTAATTAAGCTGGGTAATTAGTCCCTAACGAAGGTGCCCCGTCATCACGTCGGAGACCAGCCGGCGGCAACCACAGGACACGGCGGGGGCACGCTAGACTTGCACTAGAGGCGTCGGCTTGGCGCGCTGAGGGAACCAGGGCATAGCCCTTGCTCTCGCGCGTCCAGAGGACAAAGTGGGAGGTCGCGGGGTCACTGGAACTCATGCTGGCGACGAGCTTTGGCGGCAGTGGTGCTCGGTGGTGCACGGGCGCGTCGCTACGGTGCATCAGTGAGCAAATGGAGAGGCTGGGCAACACCTGCTAGACACGGGAGCACCACGAGCAGCACGGTGAGGCCAGGGTAGCACAGAAGCTATGCGTGTAGTAGCAATGGTGGACGGCGGCTTCGGTGCTCATGGGGAACGGCGCTACAGCATGGGGGCGAGCATGCTACGTTAGGGGAGAAGGTCAGGGGCTCACGGTAAGTCGGCCGGTGCAGACGACGGGGCCGGGGAGGCTCTGGACGCGACGACTCAAGCGGCGGGGATCGCCGGCACCGAGGTTGAAGAAGACGTCAGGGAAGGCGATGCGGTGCTTCCCTGGTTGCTTGGCTCGGCGTGGACAAAGAGGACGACGATGCCGAGGTCGGGGAAACATCGGCAGGGGTTTGGTGGCCGGTGGCCACGGCTAGGACGAGTGACGGGCTCCGGCTCATTCGGGTGGCCGCGAGGGAGAGAGCAGAGGAGAGGGGAGAGGCACGGGGAGAGTGGGATAGGGTCGAGGGGGTTCAAGGGGTGTCGTGGCGCTCGGGGCCGTCTCCAGCAGCAAGCACACTGGCAGGTGGGGGCCTCGCGCGTGGACGTGCGCGGTGAGCACGCTCCTTCGTCCTCCTGGCAGGGGATGAAGACGACAGGGAGGAGGCCAGTTGGTTGGCCGGCCACTTGGGCTCCAGGTGGGCTGCACAGGTAAGGTTTCCTCTCTCTCTCTCTCTCTTCCATTTCTGTTTTTCTATATTCTTTTGTCTGTTTTGATTTAGTAAAAGTAGTAAACCATTTATTAAAAATTCTAAAACTTTTTATGGGCACTAACGGAACTATTTCAGAGACCCTCGGCAAGTTTCAAAATATTTGGAGCTGTAAAAATATTTATAGAATTTTAAAGCTCCAATTCAAATACATATTAGATTAATTAAAAGCCCATTTATGTCCTGGAAAAATGTCCACCATTTTTGGTTTAGGTTTTCACCTTGTTCCATAAATTATGAACATTTTTGAAGGGCATTTTGGGTTCATTGAAGATTATTTTAGGTTGAATCTATTTGATTTGATCTGGTGCTAGCGTTTGATCAATCCTCATTTCAGATTCATTTGAAGTTAAACATGATGACATGAATGCTAATGCAACTAATTACAAGCATTATTCTAGGGCTGTGACAACTCACCCCCACTAAACAGGAATCTCATCCCGAGATTAAAGACGTGAGGTAAGAAGACAGAGGGGACACAAGGCAAACACAATCTTCACAATCCAGATTGCACTTCACAAGAACGTTGATTCCTTGCATCATGTTGATCTTGACATACTTGTTTTTGATATCTTCATCCAACACGACGACAAAGAAAGGGAAACTCTACAAGAATCGATCTTCACAAAGATCGAGCAACTCTGGATCAACTCATGGATGGAGACGTAAAAACATCTCTCAAGTTGAGACACAGAACACACACCAGGGGTGATGGTAAGGAGCTGATGACGGGGGTTCACTTGGTAGGCAACAATTCCACGCTTGAATATGATGGTGCATCATTTCAAAGTAGCGAGGAGATATATTTCCCTTAATACCACAGTGGGGCACCTTACGGAAGGTGACTGACAAAACTATTCCCTTAAGTGGCAAGAAGAATTACTTTTGATACATATATCATTGGAACTCTTCATACCAGCCTAAGGCAATTTACAAACATTCGTTTGAAGGAATTCGAAAGAACAACATACTCGGGCTAGAATGGATGATGTGGACTACCTTGTTGAAGACAGCACAATGGATGATTTCTTCTTATCACCGGAAATGGATGGGACCCATGGTAGGACCACTTTTGAAGATGATCGTGGACAAAAATTACTGAGAAGGGCAGCCCATGAGAAATTGGCACAATGGCGGTGCAAGCTGGGAATAAAATGCAAATGTTGGAATGATTCTAGTAGCTGGGGGGGGGGGAACTCAACAGTCGAGAGTGATTCCGCTGTTTGAAAGGTTATAATATAATCGATGAAACTAGGAGCTCAAGAATCCCTAAGGAACAACTTCTAGAATAAGTTGCTCAAATTCCTCATGGAGAAGATGGTCAAATAACTCAATTAAGATACTACAATGGTAGATCTTCCCGCTAGGTGTGTCGGCCAGAACATCGACCTTGTCGGGACCTACATCATAGATCTTGCAAAAGTTCCAACCATCATATCTGCATGAGATTCAGATCTGGTTGGAAACAAGATATTTCAGACTCAACATGTCTGCAAAGAAGAGTTACAAATCGACGAGATAACGTTGCGGATTCTCGGGAAATGGACTATCGTAGTAAGCTCCAAAACATGGGCTGGTTTTGCTACACATATGTCAACACACTGTCCCAGACAAGCATGACCACGTAGTAGTCTTATAATAAAACTCTACGGAGTTCAGGTGGGGAACCATCAACAAGGATATCGAAGTCCTTGCGTAAGTCTAGCTCTTAAGAGAAAACTTCTTCTCCTTGAACAAATCAATCAGTGGCTTGGTGTGCTAGGAAATACATGTGGAATGGAGGTAGCTAATCTCACAAACCAATGTATACTTCACACATGCATGACTAACTTGGGCTAATTCCATAGAAAACAAAAACAAGCTTTCTCGAATTCATGGCGGCAACTTGCATCGAATGCACATGATGTCACGTCCCTAGTTCTGGTATGACCTAGACTAGCTAGTCATGTGTGCATCATGTCTAAATTTCATTTAAATTTGAAATGGGGATTTGTGAAACCCTCAGAATCATTTCTGGAAATGACCCAGATAAAAATTGCTCCAAAAGGGTCCAAGAAAATGTTCATGTTGCTCTCTGAAAATATTGGACAGAGATAAAAATCAAACCAATATTTTTAGGAGCTCATAAATATTTATTTTGGCCATTTGGAATTAATGCAGTAATTATTTGCATTGGATATATATATGTTATATATTTTATATATGTCCAAAAATTCTGAATTTTGGTGAGGGGCTTTGGATTAATCCCTTAGGTCCCTGCAAAAATTAACAGAAGTAAATAAAATGATTTAGTATTCTACTAAATTAGAACAAATGTCAGAAAAATAGAAAATAAACAAAAAGGGGGAAAACCCTTACCTGGACTTACCTGGGCCACTTGCTGGCCTGGCTCTGTGCCGGCCCAGCTGACTGGCCAGTGCCAGTCGTCCCCTTCCTCGTGCCAGGAGGACAGGGGCACGCGCTCGCCGCCCGCGCGCATGCACGCCACCTCCTGCTTCTCCCCTCGTCGCCTGGATCGCCCGAACGACGCCACGCGCCGCCCCGCACCTCTCTCGCTCTCTCCCGTGCCCATTCTCTCTTCCCCCTCGCTCTCTCTCTCACGGCCGAGCGCTGCCGTCGCCACCGGCCACCGTTGCCGTAGCCACCGCCACCCCCTCGCCTCTCCGGCACGCCCAGAAGCTCCGCCACGTCGCGGGCTACCTCTCCGTCGAGCCACACGCCTCGGGAGGCCCTGGAGCGCCGCCATCGCCATCGTCTTCCTCCTCGGGCTCCGCCGTCTGCCGCCGTCGATTCGCCGTCACCTGGTCTCCCCCGAGCCCGCTGTGCTGCTCCGCGTGATCGCCGTGAGCACCTCCCCGTTTTCCCCCTCTTCTCCCCATCGTTCCCGCGTCGTAGCCGCCGTTTTCTCCATGGCCGTAGCTCCTCGCCGCCGTCCATGTCGCCGCCGTCGCTCAAGCCACTGCAGCCCGCAACCGCACGCGTCACCGTGTTCCTGGTGACGCCAGGAGGCTGTAGAGCCTCTCCGCTCGCTTCCTCGTGCTCCGTAGCCCCGCAGCCGCTCGAGCCCGAGCTCCGGCCGCCGCCGTGAGCTCCGCTCCGGCGAGCTCCGCCGCCCCCGCAGCCTCTCGCGGGCTCCCCTGGATGCGCGGGAGCGCGGGCAACCTCCTGGTGCCCCCAGGCGCCGCTCCCGTGGCTTCTAGTGGGGACTCCGCCGTGGCCAGTGGTCGCCGGCGACGAGCCCTGTCGCCTGAGCCCTGCCACGTGGGTCCGGCCTGTCAGGTGATTAGCTTAGTGCTAATCACCACCTAACCTAACCCCTGACACTGACCACTGGGCCCCAGTGCCACTAACACTGTAATTAGGATAAACTAACCCCCTGTTTAACCCTGTGTCACTGACGTGTGGACCCCACACGTCAGGTTTGACTTGGTCAGCGCCGCTAACCCGCTGACGTCATGATGACGCAGTGCTGACGCAATAAACCCTTTTTCTGGATTTAAATTAAACCAGGAAATTCCAGAAAATGTTCAAAACTTCTAAAATTCATAGAAATTCAACCGTAGCTCAGATTTAGATAATTTATATATGAAAAATTATCAGAAAAATGCAATCTATCCATCTGTACTAGTTTCATGCATGACAAACCAAATTATACCTACTGTATAAGTGAAAACATATAAATGGCATATATAAGGACTTAAATTAGAGTTGCATTTGAACCTTTGGTTCAAATGGATATCTTCCAAGTTGAATGCTAAATGCATTGGCTCAAAACACATCACATACTCATGCCATATTCATGCATCATATTGTTGCATATGATTGTGTTTTGATTGTCGACACCGTTCCTTCTCGATAGGTCCTGCTCCGGAGAGTGTTCCAGAGTACCTGTCTGAGGAGCAGTGCCACCCTGTTGATCTACCAGGCAAGCAAACCCCCTTTGTTCATTCCGATACAATCCTACTCTCTCGCTTCTGCTCCCTTTTACTGCATTAGGACAACAACGATTCAACTACTACTTTATGCTGCGGTAGTTGAACCCATTCCTCTACATGACCTGTCATTGCCACAGTAAATAGTTGAAACCCACTAGCATGTGTAGGAGTTGGTTGAGCCATGTTGTGTTCCTACCATGCCATGCCTGCTATTGCTTAGAGTTGTGTTAGGTCTGGTTCATTGGGAATGAATTGGAGTGTTACGATATGTTCTGGTGCCGAGAGTTAAGCGTGTGAACACGATTTGGTAAAGGTAGCGGTGAGAGGTCATGTAGGAGTACATGGTGGGTTGTCTCATTGGAACCGTCTTTAAGCACTGAGTTCTGTGTATGTTGTCCAATGACTAGCTACTACCACACATTGGGTTCCAGTAACTCGACCCCTCTCGACTTATTAACCAACTTGATCTCTGTCCAGGAGTTGCAACTAGTTTCTGGTGTTTGTAGGTAGTGCTATTTTTCTACTGAGTGGCACCCGGTAGGGTGGGCTTGGGACAGACTAGGCACACGTGGCCCGGTGTACCGAGTGGCACCCGGATGGTGGGCTCGGGAACCCTGCACACATCATTTGGGGTCGTGAGCGACACCCCGGCCGGATGTCCTTGCGGATGGAACCCGAATAGGCGATAAACCTGGACTAGAGTCTTGTGAGGTTAGTCAGGTCGTGGCCGACACCCTCGCCAGGCTTCCGCTTGAAGGTTGCCGAGGTACCTGACGTGTACATGGCGGTAAGTGGCGAGAGCGTGTGTGACGCAGTACACCCCTGCAGGGTTATCATGATCTATTCGAATAGCCGTGTCCTCGGTTATGGACTTCTTGGATGCTTACGTGGTACATAGACAACTTGAAGTGGATACTCTAAAATGCTCAAGACAAGTGTGAGTGCTATGGATGGCTTCTCGTAGTGAGACGGGAATGAATCCATAGTGGTGTATTGAGGTGGTGATTAGTGGACTCGTGTGCGCCTTCTTACCTCAAAGAAGTTTCCCGTAGTCGTAGAACAGGATAGCCACTGAGTCAAGCTGGCTTGCTGCAACTAAACCCCACACTACCTTCTTGATACAAATGCATGTAAGATAGGATCTGACGTAAGTCTTGCTGAGTACCTTTGTACTCATGTTGCTTTGTTTATGTTTTGCAGCGGAGACTTCAGTCTTACTAGTAGCTCCGCTTGGACTTCGATGAGTAGCTTGTACCTCAGCTACGATCTTGTACCCTTGGGAGGGTCTTGTAGATAGTCAGGCTTCTCAGCCTTTTTCTTTTGTAGTTGTCTGTACTCAGACATGTAATGCTTCCGTTGCTTGTATGCTCTGAATGATGGGTCATGTGACCCCTGTTTGTACTTAATGCTATGTGGCTCTTCTGGGCCTTTTATCTATATGAGTTTGCGTTATGTTGTGATGCCATGTTGTACAGCACATACTTGCATGTTATGCGTACGTGTAACGTGTATTGCTATGTGTGGGATCCGACAATCTAGTTGTTTATCCTTGGCAGCCTCTCTTATGGGGAAATGTAGTCTAGTGCCTCCTTGAGCCATAGTAGTCCGCTACTGCCCGGTTCACCGGAGTCCTGCTAGCCCAGCACTACTGCCCTGGACACTTGACTGGCCGGCAAGTGTTTCATTTCGTTCCTGTGTCTGTCCCTTCGGGGAAATGTCACGCGGTGACATCCGGAGTCCTGCCTAGCCTGCTACGGCCCGGGTTCTCGGAGTCCTGTTAGCCCAGTGCTACAGACCGGATTCACACGCTGCTGACCGACACGCTCGATGTTGATTCATGTATGCCTGTCCCCATACGTTAGTGCCGCTTTGGGTTCACGACTAGTCATGTCGGCCCGGGTTCTCTGTCATATGGATGCTAGCGACACTATCATATACGTGAGCCAAAAGGCGCAAACGGTCCCGGGCCATGGTAAGGCGACACCCGTGGGAATACCGTGCGTGAGGCCGCAAAGTGATATGAGGTGTTACATGCTAGATCGGTGTGACTTAGAATCGGGGTCCCGACACATGAATTCGAGGAAGTCACTTCTTCCATCCAAGCATAAGCTTCATGAAAGGAACACGAAGGCATTGCTTACAAAGTTTCCAACACTAGCTTAATGTTCAACATGAATCAGGTGAAGATAAAATGCTGCTGATCGGCTCAACAACAAGTGATCAAGATTTCCATATAAATGGAGTTCCACGATTAAGTGAACACGGTGATAGCATTGGTCAGACCAAAAAGATATAATGGTGTATGCTCGAGGAAACAACCACGAGTAAGACAACATTACGAACATCATTGGTTCTTATCTGATTTGACGATAGCCTGTACTCAAATCAAAGAATGGATAAGACAATAGCTCCAACAATTGATCACGGGGAATAATTGATGAGGATATCATCTTTCTACAACACATACACACAAGATATCCCTTGAAATGAACTAAGTCAGACAAGCTTTTATCTTCCAACTCCCCAAGTTGTTGTCTAGCTTAGACAACTAGCTCAGGGGTATCCAACACAGATTCTTGGAGAAGGGGTGGTTTAGAGGAAAACCAGCTTGATCACGAGCTCAACATAATGGTCAGGGCACAACCTGGTAATACTTCCGAGAAGATATTCATAAAATCATGAACCACCAATATGTTATTAAGCTCGAGAACACTTTCTTTTCAGGGCAAGCCGATATGATCATAAGAGTGAGGGATTGACACAATCCTAAATTATTGATCGAAGAGTGCACCAGAAATAAGGACTAGGTAGCACGATCAATCTTAGGATGATGATTCAATAACCAACACGCTAAGAATGAGAATATTGTCCATTAACTACCAAGCAATGGAGTTGCTAGGAGTATTTATTTCACACATCACGATTCACTTGTCGGCATTCCGGTTACAATAACATGGGAACCGAGGAATGAACAATGATGGCAAGAAGTATCACTTCGTCAAAAAATCATAAGACGTGGTGCAATTCTCATGAAAATCCTGACATAAAGGGGGTAATACTCCAAGGTAGAATAGAACAAAAGCCGGTTTAGCATTTTGATCTGCGGGATACAACAGCTTTGACCCAATCCAAGCAATGGATGAGGTACTGGAGTTTGTTTCTCCTAGTCATTCTGAACTAGAATGGCTTGACGAACCACAGGAATGATAGGCATCGATGAGTATGCACACATACTCTTGACTATCAATTGATAGACGAAGGTCAGAATACAACTAAACAGGGAGAACTCAAAGGAACATATGATTTTTCTGAGTTGTGGATGCATAGGTTAGTATGTCGAACAAGTTCAACATATTTCATCCGAATAACCCATGCAGAAAGGTAGGATTGGCAGAGTCACAATATAGAATGGGGACCTCACCGAGAGCACTCTTGTTGTGATCTTTTGGTTCAAAGAACTTCTGCCATAAGCAGTTCATGGTATTTGGAGGAAGGAAATACCATGGACCTTGAGGACTATCGCAAAGGTTACTAACATCCTAAAGGAACTAACAAAAACTAACAACAGGAATGAGTAGGGTGACTCTTGGGTTCAAGACCGAGGAATAGAATGCCTACTAACTAAATGGCATCACAGGATGCTTTCGAGAATGGTGGCCAGAGTCATCACACTGGGAACACAAAACATGGCTATATTACTAGGTGATTCTCTAAGACACCTAGGGTCATAATAATAGCTCCAACATATATGTCGAGGCAATGGAGTACCTCAACTCAGCAATTTAGTGTGGTAACCTAGCCTAAAAAGACATCGGAATTAGGGAGGAAAATTTTGAAAATGCATCAGATTGTTTAGAAACCTGGGATGACTCGGACAGCATAACGGTTGTAAATGCTCAAAAAGGATTTGAGACATCCTGCAAAATGGTGGCATAGCCACTCAACATCACAATATCAAGGTTCTGAGACCAACTGTTAACACACGGATGTAGAAGAAACTGAACCAAGACTTGAATCCATCAATCTTATAAGTCTACAGATTAGTAACACGTGATCCTGATAGAAAGATGAGAAGCCTAGTTCTTAATCCCCGTAGAAAAGAAGAGGTTGACTTAGATCAGAAGGGCATAAGGTAAAGGAGTAAAAAGAGCCTTACATTACCTTCCAAAATCAATTCCCTTATATAACTAAAGCATTTCTAGACACGACTTCGACCAGTTTGGCTTGGTAATCCTACAGGCAGTCAGGCTCTGATACGAAAGCTGTCGGGACCCCGATCCTAAGTCACAGTGGTCTAGCATGTAACACATCATATCACTCTGTGGCCTCGCGCATGGTATCCCCATGGGTGCCACCTTACCAGGCCTGGGACCGTTTGCGCCTTTTGGCTCACGTATATGATAGTGTCGCTAGCATCCATATCACAGAGAACACGGGCCGACATGACTATTCGTGAATCCCAAGTGGCACTAACTTACAGGGACAGGCATACATGACCCAGCAACGAACGTGTCGGTCATCAACGTATGAACCCAAGTCGTAGCAATATACAAGGACTTAAAGGAACAACGCATGACATTTCCCTGAAGGGATAGACACAGGAACGAAGAAGGACACATGCCAACCAGCCTAAGTGTTCTGGAGCAGTAGCAAGCTACCATGGCTCAGTGGAAGCACTAGGAGACATTTCCCCAGAAGAGAGGCTACCAAGAATAAACAACTAGGTTGTCGGATCCCACACATACCAAGCATTTCAAAATCATACACATAATATGCTCGATATGTGCAAATACAACATGGCATCACTACAAAACTCTACAACTCAAAGTATTAATTCAGAAGGCTCCGAAGAGTCATACATAGTAGGAATTACAATCATGGGTCACATGACCCAACATACATAGCATACAAGCAACGGAAGCATAACATGTCTGGGTACAGACATCTACAAATGAAAAAGGCTAAGAAGCCTGACTATCTACAAGACCCTCCAAAGGGTACAAGATCGTAGCTGAGGTAACAAGCTAAACGTCGAAGTCCACGCGGAACTACTAGTGAAACGGAAGTCTCTCTACAAAAACATAAATTAAGCAAACGTGAGTACAAATGTACCCAACAAGACTTACATCAGAACTATCTACATATGCATCAGTATCAACAAAGGGGTGGTGGAGTTTAACTTTAGCAAGACATCTTTGACTCAGTGGCTATCCTGAACTACGACTGCTGGTAACTCTTTTGAGGTGGCGCACACGAGTCCACATATTCACCATGGCAATACACCACTATGGATCCGCTCCCGTCTCCCTACGACAAGGCCATCCATGGCACTCACGCTTATCTTGGTCATTTTAGAGTATCCACTTTTACTTGTCTATGAACTATATAAGCAACCAAGTGGTCCTTTACCACAGACGCGGCTATTCGAATAGATCATGTTAACCCTGCAGGGGTGTACTTCTTCACACACGCTCTCGCCACTTACCGCCATGTACACGTCATGTATCTCGGCAACCTTCAAGAGGAAGCCTGGTAAGGGTGTCGGCCACGACCTGACTAACCACGCAAGACTCTTATCTAGCTTTATCGCCTATTCGGGTTCCATCCGCATGGGAGTCCGGCCGAGGTTTCCATCACGGCCCCAAACGATGTGAGTAGGGTTCCCAAGCCTACCATCTGGATGCCACTTGGTACACCGTGCCACTATGCCTAGTATGTCCCGAGCCCACCTATACTGGGTGCCACTTAGTAGACTACTAACTAGTTGCAACTCCTGGACAGAGATCGAGGCGATTAATAAGCCGAGAGGGGCCGAGTTACCGGAACCCAATGTGTGGTAGTAACTGTCTTGGATCACAGACACAGAACTCAGTTCCTGAGGTCGGTTGCAATGAGACAACCCACCATGTACTCCTACATGGCCTCTCACCGCTACCTTTACCAAAATGTGTTCACACACTTAGCTCTCAACAGTAGGACATGTTCACCACATTGCAATTCATCCCCGATGAATCAGACTTGACACAACTCTAAGCAATAGCAGGCATGACAAACAAGCATGAATGAATAGGCACATCATGGCTCAAACAACTCCTACTCATGCTAGTGGGTTTCAACTATTTACTGTGGCAAGGACATGTCATGCAGAGGAAAGGGGTTCAACTACCGCAGCATGCAACAGTTGAATCGTTGTTGTCCTAATGCAGTAAAAGAGAGCAAGAGCGAGAGAGTGAGATTGTATCGGAATGCTCAATGGGGGTTTTCTTGCCTGGCACTTCTGAAGATAGTATAGCTCTCCATCTGTGTCATCGAACTCATCGTCGGATCAACCGTCTATCGAGAGGGGACAAGCACCGACAAACAAGAGGGAACCCAATCAATGCAATGCAACAATATGATGCATGAATGTGACATGGCAATATGATGTTTATTGAGCTAATGCAACTAGCAACCGGATTAAATGAAGATGGTTTGAACCAAAGGTTCAAATTCAATTAAATGCCAATTATGCAAATTGTCATATACAGCAACCTTAGGTTGTTCAGACATGCATGAAAATTGTACAGATGGAAAGATTGGATTTTTCTGATCATTTTTCATATATAAATTATTTCCATTGGAGTTATAGATTATTTTCTATAAATTTTTGAAGTTTATATCAATTTCTGGAATTTCCAGGATTATATTTCATCCAGAAAATCATTAATGACGTCAGCACTGTGTCACTACTGTGTCAACAGGTCAATCGAGTAGACCAGGGTCAAACCTGGCCAATGGATCCCGCGGGTCAGTTTCACAGCGCTGGCTTGTGTCACTGGCGGGTGGGACCAGTCAGAGGCCACGTCAGCAAGGTCAACGCTGACGCGTGGGGCCATTGTGGTTAACTATAACTAAACTAGGAATTAAACTGCGGTTAATTAAGGGCATGGGGCCCATGTGTAAGTGGGTCAAGGGGTAATTAAGTTGGGTAATTAGTCCCTAACGAAGGTGCCACGTCATCACCTCGGAAACCAGCCAGCGGCGACCACAGGACACGGCGGGGGCACGCCGGACTTGCGCTAGAGGCGTCGGCTTGGCGCACTGAGGGCACCAGGGCATACCCCTTGCTCTCACACGTCCAGAGGACAAAGTGGGAGGTCACGGGGTCATAGGAACTCATGTTGGCGACGAGCTTTGGCGGCGGTGGTGCATGGGCGCGTCGCTATGGTGCATCAGTGAGCAAATGGAGAGGCTGGGCTGCACCTGCTAGACACGGGAGCACCACGAACAGCATGGTGAGGCCAGGGGAGCATGGAGGCTATGCATGCAGCAGCAATGGCGGACGGCGGCTTCGGTGCTCGTGGGGAACGGTGCTACGACATGGGGGCGAGCATGCTGAGTTAGGGGAGAAGGTCAGTGGCTCACGGTGAGTCGGCCGGTGCAGACAGCGGGGCCGGGGAGGCTCTGGACGCGACGAATCAAGCGGCGGGGATCGCCGGCACCGAGGTTGAAGAAGACGCCAGGGACGGTGACGCGGTGCTTACCCAGTTGCTTGGCTCGACGTGGACAAAGAGGATGACGATGCGGACGAGCGACGGGCTCCGGCTCGTTCGGGCGGCTGTGAGGGAGAGAGCAGAGGAGAGGGGAGAGGCACGGGGAGTGTGGGAGAGGGTCGAGGGGGTTCCAGGGGTGTCGTGGCACTCGGGGCCGTCTCCAGCAACGAGCACACAGGCAGGAGGTGGCATCGCGCGTGGCGAGCACGCGCCTTCGTCCTCCTCACAGGGGAGGAAGACAACAGATAGGAGGCTAGTGGGTTGGCCGAGCACTTGGGCTCCAGGTGGGCTGCACAGGTAAGGTTTCCCCTCTATCTCTCTCCCTCTCTCTCTCTTTCATTTCTCTTTTTCTATATTCTTTTGTCTATTTTGATTTAGTAGAAGTACTAAACCATTTTTTTTAATTCTGAAACTTTTTATGGGCACTAACTGAATTATTTCAGAGACCCTGAGCAAGTTTCAAAGTATTTGGAGCTGTAAAAATATTTATAGAATTTTAAAGCTCCAATTCAAATACATATTAGATTAATTCAAAGCCCATTTATGTCCTGGAAAAATGTCCAACATTTTTGGTTTAGGTTTTCACCTTGTTCCATAAATTATGAACATTTTTGAAGGGTATTTTGGGTTCATTGAAGATTATTTTAGGTTGAACCTATTTGATTTGATCTGGTGCTAGGGTTTGATCAATCCCCATTTTAGATTCATTTGAAGTTAATCATGATGACATGAATGCTAATGCAACTAATTACAAGCATTATTCTAGGGCTGTGACAAGCCATTAAAGTGCATCCGCCAATGGGTGGAATCCGGCGCAGGCGGCAGGTACTGGGTCTCGGCCCAGTCGACGAGGAAATTGGCTAGTGCTTGGGACTTGATGGCGGTGCGTGGCTGGTAGAGGATGGTGTGGGGAGCTAGCTTGATGGCCCACTTTGCCACCCGGCCTGATGCATCTCTGTTGCCTATGATCTCGCAAAGTGGGGCAGTGCAGATGACCGTGACGGAGTGCTCTTGAAAGTACTGCTTGAGCTTCTTGGCAGCAAAGTACACGTCGTAGCACATCTTCTGGTAGTGGGGGTAATTCTGTTTGGAGGCCGACAGCACCTCACTCAGGTAGTAGACGGGCCTCTGGACCGACTGTGCCTTGTTGTCTTCTGGGCGCTCGACCACGATCACTGTGCTGACCACTCGGCTGGTGGCGGTGATGTAGAGGAGCATGGGCTCCTTAGCAGCCAGATCTGCAAGGATAGGCGGCGTGGTCAGCATCTTCTTGAGCTGTAGGAAGGCCTCGTCCGCCTTGTTGTTCCACTCAAAGTGAGTGGTTTTCTTCATTAGCTGGTACAGGGGAAGGGCCTTCTCGCCCAGCCGACTAATGAAACGGCTGAGGGATGCTAAGCACCCGGTGAACTTCTGGACGTCTCGCAGACGGGTGGGTCTCTCCATTCGCTCAATTGCCTTGATCTTCACAGGGTTGCACTCGATGCCGCGTTCAGAGACAAGGAAGCCAAGGAGCTAGTCGGCTGGGACTCCAGAGACACACTTCTCTGGGTTGAGCTTGATTTGAAAACGGCGCAGATTATCAAAGGTCTCCTTGAGATCCTTCAGAAGGGTGCCTCGCTTCTCTGTCTTCACCACAATATCATCTACATAGACGTGGGCATTTCTGCCGAGTTGCTTGAGGAGGCACTTCTGCATGCAACGCTGAAATGTGGCACTGGCATTTCTCAAGCCGAATGTCATGGTCAGGTAGCAGAAGGCTCCGAATGGTGTGATGAAGGCGGTCTTCAGCCGATCGGCCGGGTTCAGCTTGATCTGGTGGTAGCCAGAGTAGGCATCAAGGAAAGACAGCAGCTCGCATCCGGCTGTGGAGTCAATCACTTGATCTATCCGGGGCAGAGCAAATGGGTCTTTGGGGCAGGCTTTGTTGAGGCTGTTGTAATCAATACACATGCGCCACATGTTGTTCTTCTTCAGTACAAGGACTAGGTTGGCAAGCCACTCTGGGTAAAACACTTCCATGATGAAGCCGGCTGCCAGAAGCCGGACGATCTCTTCACCAACAATTCTTCTCTTCTCTTCCGACAGGCGGCAGAGGGGTTGCTTGACTGGTTTTGCGTCATATCTGACATGTAGCTTGTGCTCGGCGAAATCCGTCGGAACACCAGGCATGTCCTTGGAGACCATGCAAAGATGTCCCGATTCTCACGGAGGAAATCGATGAGCTTGCTTTCCTATTTGCTATCGAGGTCGGTCCCCACGATAGCGTGCCTCTCTGGGTCCTCCGGGTTCAAGGGTATCTTCTTGGTTTCTTTGGCCGGCTGGAAGGAGCCCTGGGTTTCCGACTCCTTGGGGTCTGGCGTCAGGTCCGGCTGCTTGCTGGCCATGGCCACAGCCCGATCAAGGAGCCACTTCTCTACAGCAATCACAAGGGACTCGGCCAGCCGACTGCTGGCGGTAGCACATGCGGCCGACTTCTTGTAGTCCCCGACTATGGTGATGATGCCCTTGGTACCCGGCATCTTCATCTTGAGGTAGGCATAGTGCGGCACCGCCATGAACTTGGCTAGAGCTAGCCGACCTAAGAGCGCGTGGTAGGGGCTCTCCAGGTCGACCACCTCGAACCAGATGGGCTTGCGGCGGAAGTGATCTTTGTCTCCAAAGAGGACATCTATATTGATCTTGCCGATTGGAGAGCAGGAAAGGCCAGGTACAATGCCGTGGAAGACAGTCCGACTGGGATGGAGCTGCTTCTCCTTGATGCACAGCTTCTCCAGGGTGTCACGGTAGAGGATGTTGATGCTGCTACCGCCGTCTATCAGGACTCGGGAGAAGCAACAAGCTCGCTTCTCCGTTGGAAAGGTGGCATCCAGCACCATAGCGTAGGAACCCAGAGAGGGCATCACCTCCGGGTGGTCGGTGCGGCTCCAGCTGATGGGCCTCTTGGACCAGTGCATGAACTCTGGGACTTCAGAGGAGACAGCATTCACCTCACGGTGTTGCTGACGCCGACTATGCTTGTCGTCGGCCACACTGGTGAAGACGATGTAGGCTCCATGTTCTTCGGGGAATTCATCTTGGATGGCGGCGACTGGACGGGCCGCCGGCTGTTCAGGAGGTGGAGCCGGCGGGCCGGCAGGCGGAGGCGGGAGTCCTTCGCCCTTGGCAATGGAGGTGAGCCAGTGGCACTTCCGGGTGGTCTGGTTGGACGGCTTCGCGCTGCTGTGGAACTTGCAGGGGCATCGAGTGTCTGCTCTAAAGGGAAGGCGGACAGCCAAGAAGGCTTGCCGCCCTTTGATGTCTACTACACAACCATCTTCTTGTAGACGTTGTTGGGCCTCCAAGTGCAGAGGTTTGTAGGACAGTAGCAAATTTCCCTCAAGTGGATGACCTAAGGTTTATCAATCCATGGGAGGCGTAGGATGAAGATGGTCTCTCTCAAACAACCCTGCAACCAAATAGCAAAGAGTCTCTTGTGTCCCCAACACACCCAATACAATGGTAAATTGTATAGGTGCACTAGTTCGGCGAAGAGATGGTGATACAAGTGCAATATGGATGGTAGATATAGGTTTTTGTAATCTGAAAATATAAAAAGAGCAAGGTAACTAATGATAAAAGTGAGCATAAACGGCATTGCAATGCGTTGAAACAAGGCCTAGGGTTCATACTTTCACTAGTGCAAGTTCCCTCAGCAATAATAACATAATTGGATCATATAACTATCCCTCAACATGCAACAGAGAGTCACTCCAAAGTCACTAATAGCGGAGAACAAACAAAGAGATTATTGTAGGGTATGAAACCACCTCAAAGTTATCCTTTCTCGTCGATCTATTCAAGAGTCTGTAGTAAAATAACACGAAGCTATTCTTTCCGTTCGATCTATCCTAGAGTTCGTACTACAATAACACCTTAAGACACAAATCAACCAAAACACTAATGTCGCCTATATACATGTCACCACAAGTATCCGTGGGTATGATTATACGATATGCATCACACAATCTCAGATTCATCTATTCAACCAACACAAAGAACGTTAAAGAGTGCCCCAAAGTTTCTACCGGAGAGTCAAGACGAAAACGTGTGCCAACCCCTATGCATAAGTTCACAAGGTCACAGAACTCGCAAGTTGATCACCAAAACATACATCAAGTGGATCACGTGAATATCCCATTGTCACCACAGATAAGCACATGCAAGACATACATCAAGTGTTATCAAATCCTTAAAGACTCAATCCGATAAGATAACTTCAAAGGGAAAACTCAATCCATTACAAGAGATAGAGGGGGAGAAACATCATAAGATCCAACTATAATAGCAAAGCTCGCGGTACATCAAGATCGTGCCATATCAAGAATACGAGAGAGAGAGAGAGAGAGAGACATCAAACACATAGCTACTGGTAGATACCCTCAGCCCCGAGGGTGAACTACTCCCTTATTGGGGATATAACTACTAGTGTAACCCGCCCAGGAGGGGCCGGGTTACGCTATGACGATTTATCATATGAAGCCCAATATCAAGCTTGAAGATGGCGGTTCAGTTAAGGGCCCAAAGCCCGCAGGAGACTTAAGGCCCGTAGTGATAAACCGCCGTAATGGCATGACTTGTATTGTAAGGCAAGGTTAACTAGTCACCGAGCCGGACACTGTTTATGAGCCGGCCGGGACTCTGTAGGCCGCGGGGCGTCAACCCGTGTATATAAGGGGACGACCCGCCGGCGGCTTAGGAAAAGTAACATCAGATCGAGAGCCAGGCACAGCAGATTTGCTCCCTGGTCATCAAAACCCTAGCAATTCCACCTCAACTGGATTAGGCTTTTACCTTCACCGCAAGGGGCTGAACCAGTATAAACCCTCGTGTCCTTTGTCCCACTTTAACCCCTTTAAGCTTCCTAGTTGCGATATCTCCACGACTAAGTCCTTTCACGAGGACATCTGTCATGACAATTCCACGACAGTTGGCACCCACCATGGGGCCAGCGCACGGTGGATTTGAGTTCTTGAAGGGCAGCTTCGAAGGGCTCAAGGGATACGCTGTGGGACGGATGACCAAGAGTCGTCGCGGCAAGCTCTACATCGACGATACCGGTGTGAGACGTCCATCTACTCTGATGGTGAGTCGTCCACTGGTGAGACGGATTCGTTATACCAATTGCAAGATGGCGGGCTTGGGGGCTGTTCCGATGGCAGTAGTATTCCGGACCCCTTTGAGCCGCCGAGCAGAGTAGGGATCTTCATGGCTGGCACTCAACCCGGTCAAAACTCTACGGCTGCGGCAGCAATAACTTCCGGGTCAGGAGCGGCCGGGGCAGCAGGCCCTGTGCGCCCGCCGGCTCAGGTGCTGATTGATCTCATGGAAAAATTGACGGCCCTGTTAACCACCACAGTTATTCCGGCAAGTCAAGCTGAGCATGATGCAGAGGTAGCATAGGTACGTGAGGAGATAGCCTGATCCAAAGAAGCCCTAGCAGCTGAGGACACCGGGTTGGCCGCGGAGTGGGTTGCTTTGGATGCTCGAGCTCAGCAGATCCAATCAAAGGCTTTCCAGCTTACGATGAATCTGAATGCATCTAATGTGGTGATGAGGAGGAGGCACCAGAAGGCTCAATCCCGTCTGCCTCCGGTTTATGATCCTCGGAATCTCTTCTGCACACCCGGAGCCGGCCCGAGTAACCCGCCGGAGGCAAACCGGTTTATAACACCCGGAGCGGGGGCACCGGTTCAGCCCCGGGTGATGGAACCTCCTCACATGAATATTGCCCCACCTCGCTACGTACCAACACCACCGGGTCATTTTTCCAACCCTTTGGAGAACCTGATCGCTGCATCGGCGCGTTTGGCGCCTCTCCCGGTGGATGGCGACTCTCTGACAGCAGTTGAGACGTGAAGGGTCAGAGAACTTCTTTAGACGGCTCTGGCTTAGAAGGAGGCTTATTCCTATAGTCGAGACAGGATTCACTCGAGTCCTCGCCCAAGCCGGAGCCCGAGTTACAGTAGACATATGGATTCGGAGGCCTTGTCAAGCAACGCCCAGCGCCGTAACCAGCCAGGTGGGCATAATCCGATACAGGACAGGATACGTCGAGAGGATGAGTGGGCGGCTCAGCAGGCGGCTCACCAAACCTTCCCGGATTATCCAACGACCTCTATTGAGGCAGGTGTGGCCACAAGAACCGGAGGTGTTCCTTGTTTAGTGTCGTCTCTGCGAAATGAGCGTTTGCCCAAGGATTTTAAGGGACCTCGAAAGGTGCCGAATTACACAGCCGATTTACAGCCTGGGGCATGGATTGAAAGCTATGAGATGGCCATGGAATTGTTGGAGGTCCATGATGCGGCAATGGCCAAGTACTTCACCATGATGTTGGATGGAACGACCCGCACTTGGCTGAAGGGGCTTCCGCCTAACTCCATTGGTTCATGGGCAGAGTTAAAGGCCCGGGTTATTCAGAACTTCAAGGACACATGCAAGCAGCCCATGTCGATTGTAGATTTGACTAATTGCAAGCAACAGGAAGGTGAGTCCACGACCCATTGGGTGCGCCGGGTCAAGGAGATAATACATTCATCTGATAAGATGGATGCCGGCTCTGCGGTCTTAATGTTGGAGAAAAATTGCTGATTTGAACCTCTAAAACAGAAGCTGGGGCGGCTCAAGCATGATTGTCATGACATGGGCCAGTTGATGGCAGCTCTGGTCAAGTACGCTGATTCTGATAGTACCAAGGATCCCGCGTCTGATGAAGAGAAGACAGGGAAGGGAAAGAAGAACGACAATGGAAAGGGTCATCAACATAACCCGACGAGTCAGGGAGGCAATAAACGTAAGGCCAATTGTAACCCGGAGTTTGTGGCTAACACCAATTCACAGGGTAACAATCAACGATGTAAGGGGAGGCCGCCCCCTCGGTCTGGCGGGTCTGGTCCTACTCTTGAGCAATTGCTCAATGAGCCCTGTCCAAGACACGGCACCAGGGAAAGGCCAGCCACTCACCTATGGAAGGATTGCGCGATCATGAAGGCTTTCAAAAATTCTAACATGTTCGACGACAACCACGGGCCTGGAGGTGGCTCAGGTGGAGGCGGTTTTCATGGCTCGGGCGGCGGCTCAAATTCCGGCTTTCAAGGAAGTCAAGGTGGTTATAATCAACAATCTGGCCAAGGAAGTCAACAACAACAGCAATCGGGTTATCAGAGCAATCCAAAGCAGCTAAATAGTGGGTAGTATCATGTGTTCACCACTAGTCTGTGCAAACGAGACCAGAAGCTTCACAAAAGGGCTGTGAACGCTGTTGAGCCGGCAGTCCCTCGTTATTTGAGGTGGTCAGAGCAGCCCATTGTATGGAGCAGGGAAGATCACCCTCCCCGGGTTGACAATCCGGGTCAGTTAGCTTTGGTGGTGGCACCTCAAGTTGGTGGGTATAAATTTACTAAGGTGCTCATGGATGGAGGTAGCAGCATCAACATCCTCTATTATGAGACCTTTCGTCGCATGGGGTTGACTGATAAGAATCTTAAGACATCCAACACTGTTTTCCATGGAGTGGTACCTGGTAAGTCGGCATACCCAGTAGGCAAGATTGAACTGGAGGTAGCCTTCGGAGATGAGCATGACTCTAGGGCTGAGAAATTAACCTTTGAAGTGGTCAAGATCAACAGCCCATATCACGCTCTGTTTGGACGGCCGGCTTATGCCAAGTTCATGGCGCGACCGTGTTATGTTTACTTGCAGCTCAAGATGCCGGGTCACAAGGGCACTATCACAGTACATGGGAGTCGGAAGATAGCCCTAAAATGTGAGGAAGGTGACGCTTCTTATGCTGAATCTGTTTGTGCGGCAGAGGAGTTGAAGTTTTATAAGGACAACGTCGACCCGGTGGACATGACGTCTCTAAAGAAACCAACCACAGAGCACGACCCAGTGATGAAATTTAAGTCGGCGGATGACACCAAGTTTGTTGATTTTGTTCCAGGCGACTCGTCTAAGCAGTTCAATATCAGTGCCAATTTGGATCCTAAATAGGAAAGCGCGCTCATCGAGTTCATCGTGAGAACCGGGACATCTTTGCATGGAAACCTTCTGACATGCCGGGTGTACCGAGAGAACTCGCCGAGCACACTCTTAATATTGATCCAAAGTTTAAGCCGGTCAGGCAGTTCCTTCGGCGGTTTAACAAGGAGAGACGTAAAGCTATTGGTGAAGAGGTGGCCCGGCTCTTGGCGGCCGGGTTTATTGTTGAAGTTTTTCACCCGGAGTGGTTGGCTAACCCGGTGCTTGTACTGAAAAATAACGGCACCTAGCGTATGTGTGTGGATTACACGAATTTAAACAAGGCTTGTCCGACTGATCCTTTCGCTCTCCCCCGTATAGATCAGATCATTGATGCTACGACGGGTTGTGAGCGTCTGAGTTTCTTGGATGCTTATTCTGGTTATCATCAGATCAAGATGGCAGTTAAGGACCAGGAGAAGATGGCTTTCATCACTCCGTTTGGAGCCTTCTGTTATGTATCTATTCCTTTTGGGCTTAAAAGTGCCCAGGCGACTTATCAATGATGTGTGCAGAACTGTCTCCATAATCAGATTGGGCGTAATGTTCATGCTTATGTGGATGATATTGTGGTGAAGTCCAGAGAGAAGGAGACCTTGATAGATGATCTGAAGGAAACCTTTGATAATCTCCGGGTCTGCAAAATGATGCTTAACCCGGCCAAGTGTGTGTTTGGTGTGCCAGCAGGCAAGCTCTTGGGTTTTCTAGTTTCTAACAAAGGCATTGAGGCTAACCCGGAGAAGATCAAGGCAATTACCTCTTTGGCTAAACCAGCGTGCGTCAATGATGTTCAGCGACTGGCGGGTCGTATCGCTGCTTTAAGCCGGTTCATAAGCCGGTTAGGTGAGAAGGCCATACCGCTGTATCAGATGATGAAGAAAACCGACAACTTTGTCTGGAGCGATGCCGCTAACGCTGCCTTTGAAGATTTAAAGAGACAGTTATCTGAGCCACCGGTCCTTGCGGCTCCCATTGATAAGGAACCCTTATTATTGTATGTGGCTGCTAACTCACGTGCTGTCAGTGTTGCAATTGTGGTGGAGCGCAAAGAGGCTGGTAAGGAGCATCCGGTTCAACGGCCGGTTTATTACATCAGTGAGGTGCTTATTGAGTCTAAGCAAAGATATCCGCTTTGGCAGAAGCTTGTTTATGGGGTGTTCATGGCAAGCCGGAAGCTTAAGCAATACTTCCAGGGTCATCCCATCACTGTGGTAAGTTCTGCTCCTTTGGGAGACATCATTCAGAATAGAGAGGCAACGGGACGAGTCGCCAAGTGGGCCATTGAACTTGGGCCTCATGGCTTAAAATATGTGCCACGCACTGCTATTAAGTCTCAAGCACTGGTGGACTTCATCAACGATTGGACAGAACTGCAGACGCCTGAGGAAAAGCCGGACAACACATATTGGACTATTCAGTTTGATGGGTCCAGGCAATAGGAGGGCTCGGGGGCTGGAGTTGTTTTAGCTTCCCCTCGAGGTGACAAATTTTGTTATGTGCTCTGGTTGATGTTTCCCTGTACTAACAATGCAGCTAAGTATGAGGCCTTGCTCCACGGTCTTTGGATGGCTAAGGAGATGAACTTAAGCCAGGTAAGGTGCTTCGGCAACTCAGATTTGGTGGCTCAACAGGTGTCCGGCAAGTGGGATTCCAAGGATCCTCTCATGGCGGCTTATCGCCGTGAAGTTGATGCTATCGCTGGACATTTCAAAGGTTATCAAGTGGAGCACATTGATCGAAGAAAGAATGAGGCGGCTGATGCTTTAAGCCGGCTGGGATCTCAGCGTAAGCTAGTGCCACCTAACACCTTCTTAGATATTCTGCATAACCCTTCTGTTAAGTTGCCCACAGAGGAAGACTTAGCTGTTCCAGACCCAGAAGCGCAATTGGTGGCGGCTCTTCACATCATCCCAGATTGGATAGTGCCATATTTGGCTTACATGACCCGGGGCGAGTTGCCCGAGGACGAGACCTTGGCTAGACAAATCGTCCAGCGGTCTAAGTCAATGACAATTGTTCATGATGAGTTGCATCATCGCAGCGTTACTGGGGCATTTCAACGTTGTGTGTCGCCTGAGGAAGGTCAAGAAATCCTTCGTGAGATTCACGAAGGCGATTGTGGTCATCATGCCGGCTCAAAATCTCTTGTGGCCAAAGCTTTCCGACATGGTTTTTACTGGCTGACGGCTCATGCTGACGCGGAGGATCTGGTCAGTAAATGTGATGGTTGTCAAAAATCCTCACGACAAGCTCATGTGCCGGCTCAAGAATTGAGGATGATTCCAATCACTTGGCCATTTGCAGTCTGGGGGCTTGACATGGTTGGGCCTTTCAAAAGGTCCAAGGATAAAAAGACACACCTCCTGGTGGCGGTTGATAAGTTCACGAAGTGGGTTAAGGCAGAGCCAGTCAGTAAGTGTGATGTGTCCACGGCGGTTCAGTTCATGAAAAAGGTGATCTTTCGTTTTGGTTTTCCACACAACATCATAATTGACAATGGTACTAATCTGTCCAAAGGTGCCATGGAAGAATTCTGTCAACGCGAGCATATCCGGCTCGATGTCTCATCAGTAGCTCATCCTCAATCCAATGGTCAAGCTGAAAGAGCTAATCAGGAGATCTTGAAGGGTATTAAGCCCCGGCTCATGGTCCCTTTACAGTGGATGCCGGGTTGTTGGGTGGAGGTGTTGCCTTCTGTGATATGGAGCATCAACACTACACCTAACAGGTCTACGGGTTAAACACCTTTCTTCATGGTTTATGGAGCAGAGGCGGTTCTACCAAGTGACATCCGTCATGACTCGCCCCGTGTGGCGGCTTACGTTGAAGCGAATAACGGACAAGCCTGTCAGGATGCACTTGACTGGTTGGATGAGAAGCGTGACTTAGCAGCAGCCCGCTCGGCGATTTACCAGCAGGATCTGCGTTGTTATCACAGCTGCCGAGTTAAGTCCAAAACTTTTCAAGAAGGTGATTTAGTGCTCCGGCTCATCCAGGATCAGTCTGACGCGCACAAGTTATCCCCGCCTTGGGAAGGGCCCTTTGTGGTCAGTAAGAATTTACACAACGGGTCATATTACCTCATCGATGTTCGAGAGCACAAAGATTCACGTAAATCGGAGGAAGAGACCCGCCGGCCATGGAATATCGCTCATCTTCGGCCTTACTATACTTGAGCTGCCGGCTCTCATGATGTACATATTTTGACGATGTATATATTATGAAAGTAATAAAGCAGGACCTCTGTCCTTTTCATCCTCAAAAGTTTATGTGTCTTCATTATTATATCTTTAAACGACCAACAGGGAACTGATCATATTTGAATCTGGCTCTCCTCTTGGTCCGGCTCATGATTATATTTGAATCTAGCCGTTAAATATCATGATCACTAGGGGGCTTCCTATTCAAACATAGGTCGTATATGAACCAAAGAGAACATAGCTGTCGATACCCTTTTGATTGGCATACTGCCAAACCCACTAGGGGGCTTCTTGATCGTATCCGAATCATAGCTCAACCCCTTTTGGGTCTGACGTGGATCATATTCGAATCAGCGTCATTAAACAACTCTCAAGGTCATTTGGGGGCTTCCTGATCAAACATAGGTCGTATTTGAACCAAAGAGAACATAGCTATCGATACCCTCTTGATCGGCAACGCCAAAGCCACTGGGGGCTATATGATCGTATTCGAATCTTAGCTTAACCCCTTTGGAACGGTTTACTAATCGTATTCAAATCAGAAGCCTCAGAATTTTGTCTGTTTTCTTGTAAAAGTTTTGCAATCACAATTATTGACTGTCTTGAGACTTTTTTTTGATCATATTTAAAAGCATCTATGAGGTGGTTCTTATTGCACCAGCTTAACCTTGATCAATAAAAGTTGTCAACACATAGCAAACATCATATGTGCTGGCTTTTACAAAATTGGCTTCTCACCCTCACTGTCCGGATCACATAAACCGACGGCATCATTCAAAGGATCATAGGTATGATATCATCAGTTGTATTTCAAGGTTTGATAACAGGTTTATCTACCTATGACTCTTTTTGGGTTTTATATAAGTTATATAACCCGCCTTGCGGTGAGTCACCAAGGGTCTTGTGATTTATTTCTATATGCAGGACAGTTGAATCAAATTCTCTTAAGCATAAGGAAGCAGATGTTAAGCGTAACACGGAGGAATATTAGATGTTGAGCACCAAATACGTGCGCGATGGCACGGCAAATCAAGTTATTTCTACCCTATTACATGACTCCCCGGGTCCACATGATTAATGTTGTTTTTCAGCAAAACACAAAGTGTGAGCCGCCAGACGAATCACTTGTTTTGTTGGCCAGAAGCTTCCGGGTCATCCCTTTCCGCTCCTCCATCTGTTTCCCTGTCCTGGAAGGTTGATGATGACCAGTCAATGCCACTCAAAGCCTTAAATTCAGCTTCATCATCAGTTAGCCCAGCCGGGTCAACTTCAGGGGCGAAGGTATGCTTACGAAGTGGAGGGATCAGGCTGATCTCTTCATAGTGAGGGGTTGGAATTCTCTGATTCTTGGAGTCATGACCCGGTTGATACTTGGTAAGATCCGTGTCATTACCAATCAGAGTGGCCACAGGGCATATTTCTTTCACACAAGCGGTGAAATCCTTCTGGTCAAATGGGGTGCCGTCCTCCTTCAGGCTTGGATACCCAATGGCGATGTCGGCCGGGTCTAGCTCAAGTAGCCACGCCTTGGCCCGGCTTAATGCAGCTATGGCTCCGGCTCTCACAGAAGATCGCCTTAATTCTTTGAACCGCTGAGGTAGCACGGCAAGCCGCTTGAGTACATCTGACAGGAGGGTGGGAACTTCATTCGACAGGGCCACGGCGGCTAAGGCATGTTGTGACCCGGTGTAGAGTTATTCTACCAGTGTATAAACCGCCTTCAATTTTACCAGCATGCTTTGGTCAAGATTGGAACTCCTGGGGCCTGCATTGCAAAGTCAGGTGAGTTGATGACAAACTGATAGACTTGTTAGAAAAGATTCAAATATTTAACACTTGCAGAATAACTTACCAAAGATTGATGAGACCATCTGAGATACATGGCGTTTTAAGCCGGATAATTCAGCGATTGTTTCTGCAAGAGCCGCCTCAGCCTTCTCAACCCGCTTGATCACGGCGATCTTTTCATCAGCCCAGGCTTTCTTCTCTGCTTCAAAGCCTTTTTCTAGTTTCTCTTGTTCAGATACACTGAATTCAAACTTGGAGTTGGCTTTTTGGGTTTCAATCTCCTGTGCTTCCAGGCGATTCTTCAAGTCAAATTTTTCCTATTCAAATTGGTTAATGGTGGCCTGTACAAATGTCGGGTTACAATCAGGATTATCATAATGCAACATTAAGTCCCAAGCACTTTGCAAGCAAAGGTACTTGGCACTTGGGGGCTAATATATGCTGAAGAACTCTGTTTACAGTGGCGGTTCATGGAAGTAAGTCCCAAGCACTTTGCAGGCAAAGGTACTTGGCACTTGGGGGCTAATGCATATTGCTGTTCCAAGTACTTTTTGATTTAAACATGATAAAGGACCGGTTCAAACATGCTGTTTCAGCCGGCCCTTGGGGGCTACAGGATAAGCCGGACTTCTTACATATATTACTAAGCTGGTCTTAAGTCTACATCATATTTCATCATAAGCAATAGACTTGGGGGCTGGTATAGTAAGGATAAATAAAGTACAGCAACAAGAGTTATACCTCAGATTTTTGGTGTATCTGTTTCACCATGTCAATTTCCATGTCACGGCTGTTGTGCACTTGATTTATATAACCAGAGACGATTTCTCCAATACTCAGATGAGTATAATCAGTGACATCCAGCTTAGCTTTGCGGCGTTCCAAAAGTACTTCTTTGGCGGTGCACTTGGCCAGCACGGTGGGTCTCCCCGTGTAACACCCGGAGAATCATGCTACAGTAATCCCCTGTTGATGGTGCCATGTCATCACTCTTACTGTTGCTAAACCTCATTTGCATTCAAACACAATTCAACTTCAAATCCAAATTATAGTCAAAATTCAGAACTTTTCAAACATGAAAACAAAAATGTTCATCATGTGGAAAGTATTCTGCTGGTAATATTGGTGGTGAACCAACATTTTTGCAAAGTGTTGAAGTGACCTAAACTAAATAAAACAGTGGACCAACAGCCAATTACTTGACCTTTTCAATTTCAAAAAAAATAACTGAACTTTCCCAAATGCTTTGAGACTTTTGGTGCCAGCCCAAAATATTGCCGTGTATTTTTGTCCCAAGTTTCATATTGAGCAAAATAGTTTACTAGCCAAACCAAATGCAAAACAAAAACTAAAATGGAAAGCAGAAGAGCAAGAGGAAAGACCTAAAGCCCACTATGCTACTAGGCCAATTTGAGCTACAGTTGAGGCCCAGCCCAGCTCCTCCTTATCCCCTTCCTCTGTTCATTGAACAGAGGCGTGGCGGCCATCCACCGGCGCCATAGCAGGCAGGGTGTACGCGCTGGCCATCCACTACCTCCCCGCTATCTATAAGACCACCCCGATGCCCTGGACGAACCCTTGTTGCCCTCCCTCTTTCCCCGCGCCGTTTTCTTCCTCTCCCGCACACGCCCGACCTCCACCCGCCATGTCCATCGTCGTCCTCGTGTCCATCATCCACGTCATTGGCTGAGGCCTCTGGAGGAGCTGCGTGTGCTTCCTCTACATCGACTCCTATGAGCAACTCGAGTAGGAGATCTCCACATCGCCGGGATCGACATCGTCTTCAAGCTCTGCCCCGCCGCTCGCCGTCTTCGATTCGGCCTCACTGGAGCGTCCCCGAGCCCATCTTGCACCTCTACAGGCTCACCGTGAGCTCCGCTTCAACTCCCCTCTCACTCTGCCCTCGTGCTCGTGCCGTAGCTAGCTAGCGCCGTAGAAGTTGGTCGGCCATGGCCATGTCGCCGTTGTTGCGCTCGTTGCGGGCTCTCCCGTCCATCCCGTGCTGACCTTCGCCCGTGCTCCTGGGTCTCCCAAGATGCCGACGAGACCCCAGCTCGCCTCGCCGTGCCCTTAGCGTCGTCCCCGTATTCGGCCGCGAGCTCTCTATAAGCTCGGCCCCATCGCGCCCTCTGCGCTTCGCCACGAGCCCCTGGCCGCGCTCGCGGCCCCTGGCCGCTCCTGCCCGCGCCCACCTTCGCCTGGGCACGCCGCGCCGTTGCTCACCGTGGCCCATGCCTGCCGGTCGCGCCGTGCTCGACTGCCTGCGCACGCGTTGCTTCTGCTGTCTGCTGCTCGTTGCTGCTTCGACCGCCTGCATGCTGTCTGCCGCTGCTTGCTCTATTGCTGCCTAGCATCATAAGTGCCGCTGCTTTACTGCTGCCTGCTGATGCGCTCACCGCAGCTGCTGCTGGCCGGCCGTGCCATGGCCATGGCTCGGCCATGGTTACGTGCGTGGGCGTGTGCACGCAAGTGGCCGGCTCGGCCACTGCTAGATGGGCTGACCTATTAGTTTAGATTAATTAGATTAGATTAGATTGGTTAGGTTAATTACTAACCTATGGCAAGTGGGACCTCCCCCTTTAATTAACCAGTTTATTTTAGCCCCTAATTAATCATGAGGCAATGACACGTGGGACCCATACACTATTCACTGCTTGATCCAGTCAACAGTTTGCTGTTCTGTTGACTTTGACTTGGCCCCACATGTCTTTGAATGTGGCTGGCATTACACATGGTGACAAAAGTATTTTACTGTTTTATTTTCGAATTAAGTGTAATTTTAGAATATTGTTTAAATCTTTGAAAATTCAAAGAAAATAAACTGTATCTCCGATGGAAATGTTTTCTACATGAAAGTTGCTCAGAAAAATCCAAGAAATCCGAATACGCGGTCCGTTCATCTGTCACATGCCCCTAGCATGCTGAACATGGAACATATACCTCTCTTTCGTCTATCCGGAAAAAGCCAAACGCCGAGAAAACCTCTCCGGATGTTTTCCCTCTCCGTCTGCAACGTGTAGTACCGCGTTAGAGCACGCCTAGCACTACGTATCGTCATGTCATGCTTAATGATACCTCTGTTTGCTATGTATTTACTGTTTCTTCCCCCTCTTCTCTCCGGTAGACCTCGAGACCGATGTTGCCCCTGTGATCGACTACGTGGACGACGACCCCTCCTTGCCAGAGCAACCAGGCAAGCCCCCCCCCTTGATCATCCCGATATCGCCCATTCCATTCTCTCATGATTCCATTATATTTTGCTACTGTTATTGTTTGCTCCTATTCTGATGCATAGCCTGCTTTTGTATCTGCTGTTGTACCTTACCTTCTTATCCTAAACTGCTTAGTATAGGTTGGTTAGTGATCCATCAGTGACCCCCACCTTGTCCTTGTTGCCCCTGCTTCATCATTGAAGACCCGATCAACGGGATCGAAAACCAGGCCCCGGCACCGCACATCACTTTCCCCTTAGTTGCTCGACACTACTGGGTTACTATCGAGAGTCGAGGGTGAGACCTCTATAGCACTTCTGATGTTAACCCTGTAGTGTAGCTATTCGTTCGTGGTCATCAAGGGTGATTTCCTCCTTAACCACTTCCGATACGACTCTGTCGTGCAACCCCTCAAGTGTGAACCTCGAGGGTGGATCCTCTTACGTTCACCTTGATGATTACATCGAGTGGAATTCACCGGGGGTGATTCCTCGGGTTTTCCCCTTGATGTTTGGACACACGGATACTTCGACTTTACAACTGTTACTTGGAAAGGCGGGTCGACCCTGAGGGGTACCCGCGAGTGATGTGGAGACGGGTTGACCTGGAGGGTGCCCGCGAGATAATTACGAGGCATGGCCGGGCATTCCTAGCCCTTGCCGCAAGTCCTCGAGACGGGGCGACGGGGTCACATCTTTCGTGAGTCTGTACTTGTTACCGCGCATTCCTAATCCACTACGATTTGGATATTTGATCCGAGGGGCCTCTGGCCTGATAGCACTAACCATCACGTGGGCATAGTATGTGCGTTCTGCGTCATATACATCAGCCGAAGCTTAATAGACGTCAGCGACTGAGCACCGCGCGCCGGGTTAGACTGCGTAAGCACCTACCTTTTTGAAGGAGGTAGCTAGGTCTGCTCACCGGCCACCCAAGCAACATGCAGGAGTTCCCAGGGCGATGGCCCATGACCCCTGGGGGCATAGGTTTAGTCCGGCGTGCTTGACCCCTCTATTAAGCCTAGGTCGGGTTGCGGCGTATTGTTTGGCCGAGGCTGGGCATGACCCAGGAAAGTGTGTCCGGCCGGAGTTAATCGAGCGTGGTGGGTAAGTTGGTGCACCCCTGCAGGGAAGAAAACATCTATCGATAGCCTGTCCTACGGTAACGGACACTTGGAGTTGTATCCCGATCGATACAACTAGAACTGGATACTTGAGATGAGACATGGATATGAGGTGATAACTGGATAGTATGGCTCTGGGATTGCTTTCTTGTAGGGAGTCGAGAAAGGATCTCTGGCCGAGGTTGAGAACACTACTACTACTTTACTTTATGCTACTTTACTCCCTCCTGTTGCTGCAAGATGGTGGTTCCCAGAAGATGCTAGTCTTCGATAGGACTAGGCTCTCCCCTCTATTCTGGCATTTTTGCAGCCCAGTCCACATATACAACCTTCCTTTGATAATGTTGCATATGTAGTGTAGATCCTTGCTTGCGAGTACTTTGGACGAGTACTCACGGTTGCTTGGCTCCCCCTTTTCCCCCTTTCTTCTTCTTCTTTCTGGTTGATGCAACCAGATGTTAGAGCCCAGGAGCCAGATGCCACCGTCGATGCCTACTACTACGTGAAGACCGCCGACGACCAGGAGTAGTTAGGAGGCTCCCAGGAAGGAGGCCTTGCCTTTTCGATCGTAGATGCTTTTGTGCTGGCCTTCTTAAGGCAAACTTGTCTAACTCATGTCTGTACTCAGATATTGTTGCTTCCGCTGACTCTTGTGTTTTCGAGCTTATGTATTCGAGCCCTCGAGGCCCCTGGCTTGTAATATAAAGCTTGTATTATTTTAATTTGTGTCTAGAGTTGTGTTGTGATATCTTCCCGTGAGTCCTTGATCTTGATCGTACACATTTACATGTATGATTAGTGTACGATTGAATCGAGGGCATCACAGGTTGGTATCAGAGCCGACTGCCTATAGGAAGCCCCCTTTCCAATTCCTTGGCCGAAGTTGAGTCTACTCGTCCAAAAGCTGTTTTACTAACATGGGTGTGTGGCTTACGGGCCCACGTCGCCATTGGGTGGTATTAGGATCTTTTATTCCTCGTCTATACTCTGGGAGTCTGATCTCTCATCTATTCGGGTTAAACATTTTACTAACTCTGACATTAGGCTCTCGTACCCACTTCCTCCCGGAGAGCCCCGACACTATCGATGATTGCTTGCTTTGCCAGAAGATTCTGCGGATACTCCTCGATGATTCCCGAGACCCTGTGTCCACTGCTTTGCAGTTCCTGACAACCGATAAGTCCCCATGGGTAACATCCTTGCCGTTTGTACCTTCATCCCCAGTTGCTCTTGTTGTTACAAGTTACCCTTAACACTCTCCGTTGTTCCGAGAATCCTTTGTGCCTTATGCTTTGATGCTTCTTTTTGCACTATGGATAATTCACTTACCCGGGGTCCGTTCCTCCCCAGTTGCTCACGTGCCTTCCAGAATGCTTTGAAATTCTATCTGATTTCCCGAAAATCCTCCGCAGCCTTTTACTCTTGATCCCCCTTGCCTGCTTGTATTATGGTGAATTCCATATGTCTAGTGATAATTATTAAAATCCTTTGTGTTTTTCATTATGTTCCTATGAATTCAACGTATGTGCGACTACTCGCAATCATCAATGGATCCATAGGAATTTTCTTTCCGGCTCAGACATCATTCCGGATATGAGCTGGTTCTTGCCCAATCAAGATTCGATCGGTGTGCCTCTAAGTCTGTTCAACCTATCCATCTTCGATCAGAGCATCTGATTCTGATACACCGATCTAGAAATTAAATCTCCTTGTATTAAGCATCGAATTATTCAGATGTTTCCATAAACCGATGCCCTTTCATTTCTTCTTCTTCTGGTTGAATACTGATACTCAAATCAACTCCGTCGTGAATCGCCAGATCCATTGTTGGGTTTTATCCGACAATGTCCTTCATATTCTATCACCTTGTGAATTCTCCCCCGATACATAATGCCTTTGGTATATTGTATCTTATGCTTTTGTCAATCATGCTCTGCTTCTAGCATGTGTTAATTGGTCCTGAAGTTTGTGGTAATTGTTCCTAAGATGCCCCGATGGGTTGAACCAACGCCTTCCCTAATATGTGTGAACCCAAAAGTTTTCACGGGTCATACTTATCTGGTATTGCACCAGTTAAAACTTTCAACAACTAATGCCATTTTTGAAAAAACGAGAAGTGAATGGAAGGTTAGAAATTGAAGAAGTGGGAGTCGACCTTGAACTTTGTGTTCATGCCCATGGACACGATGTGGAACCTATCATGTAAGCTTCTTGTAATAATAACTATTTCCTTGATATAATATCATCTGGTATCGGTGGTTTGTGTTGGGGAACGTAGTAATTTCAAAAATTTCCTACGCACACGCAAGATCATGGTGATGCATAGCAACGAGAGGGGAGAGTGTTGTCCACATACCCTCATAGACCGACAGCGGAAGCGTTATCACAACGCGGTTGATGTAGTCGTACGTCTTCACGATCCGACCGATCAAGTACCGAACGTACGGCACCTCCGAG
The DNA here is from genome assembly GCF_018294505.1 of Triticum aestivum. Lineage (NCBI taxonomy): Eukaryota > Viridiplantae > Streptophyta > Magnoliopsida > Poales > Poaceae > Triticum > Triticum aestivum. The sequence goes on along the minus strand of NC_057799.1, from coordinate 268,112,260 downwards.
TTCTACACACGTTCAGCTCGATGACGTCCCTCGAACTCCGATCCAGCCGAGTGTTGAGGGAGAGTTTCGTCAGCACGACGGCGTGGTGACGATGATGATGTTCCACCGACGCAGGGCTTCGCCTAAGCTCCGCAACGGTATTATCGAGGTGTAATATGGTGGAGGGGGGCACCGCACACGGCTAAGAGATCTCAAGGATCAATTGTTGTGTCTCTGGGGTGCCCCCTGCCCCCGTATATAAAGGAGCAAGGGGGAGGCAGCCGGCCAAGGGAGAGGCGCGCCATAGGGGGGAGTCCTACTCCCACCGGGAGTAGGACTCCTCCTTTCCTTGTGGGAGTAGGAGAAGGGAAGGGGGAAGGAGAAAGAAGGAAGGGTGCGCCCCCCTTCCCTAGTCCAATTCGGACCAGACCATGGGGAGGGGTGCGGCCACCTTTTGAGGCCTTTCTCTCCTTTCCCGTATGGCCCATTAAGGCCCAATACGAATTCCCGTAACTCTCCGGTACTCCGAAAAATACCCGAATCACTCGGAACCTTTCCGAAGTCCGAATATAGTCGTCCAATATATCGATTTTTACGTCTCGACCATTTCGAGACTCCTCGTCATATCCCCGATCTCATCCGGGACTCCGAACTCCTTCGGTACATCAAAACTCAATAAAACTGTCATCGTAACGTTAAGCGTGCGGACCCTACGGGTTCGAGAACTATGTAGACATGACCGAGACACGTCTCCGGTCAATAACCAATAGCGGGACCTGGATGCCCATATTGGCTCCCACATATTCTACGAAGATCTTTATCGGTCAGACCGCATAACAACATACGTTGTTCCCTTTGTCACCGGTATGTTACTTGCCCGAGATTTGATCGTCGGTATCTCGATACCTAGTTCAATCTCGTTACCGGCAAGTCTCTTTACTCGTTCCGTAACACATCATCCCGCAACTAACTCATTAGTCACAATGCTTGCAAGGCTTATAGTGATGTGCATTACCGAGTGGGCCCAGAGATACCTCTCCGACAATTGGAGTGACAAATCCTAATCTCGAAATACGCCAACCCAACAAGTACCTTTGGAGACACCTGTAGAGCACCTTTATAATCACCCATTTACGTTGTGACGTTTGGTAGCACACAAAGTGTTCCTCCGGTAAACGGGAGTTGCATAATCTCATAGTCATAGGAACATGTATAAGTCATGAAGAAAGCAATAGCAACATACTAAACGATCGGGTGCTAAGCTAACGGAATGGGTCAAGTCAATCACGTCATTCTCCTAATGAGGTGATCTCGTTAATCAAATGACAACTCATGTCTATGGCTAGGAAACATAACCATCTTTGATTAACGAGCTAGTCAAGTAGAGGCATACTAGTGACACTCTGTTTGTCTATGTATTCACACATGTATTATGTTTCCGGTTAATACAATTCTAGCATGAATAATAAACATTTATCATGATATAAGGAAATATATAATACTTTATTATTGCCTCTAGGGCATATTTCCTTCAGTCTCCCACTTGCACTAGAGTCAATAATCTAGTTCACATCGCCATGTGATTTAACATCAATAATTCACATCACCATGTGATTAACACCCATAGTTCACATCTCTATGTGACTAACACTCAAAGGGTTTACTAGAGTCAATAATCTAGTTCACATCGCTATGTGATTAACACCCAAAGAGTACTAAGGTGTGATCATGTTTTGATTGTGAGATAATTTTAGTCAACGGGTCTGTCACATTCAGATCCGTAAGTATTTTGCAAATCTCTATGTCTACAATGCTCTGCACGGAGCTACTCTAGCTAATTGCTCCCACTTTCAATATGTATCTAGACCGAGACTTTAGAGTCATCTAGATTAGTGTCAAAACTTGCATCGACGTAACCCTTTACGACGAACCTTTTGTCACTTCCATAATCGAGAAACATTTCCTTATTCCACTAAGGATAATTTTGACCGCTGTCCAGTGATCTACTCCTAGATCACTATTGTACTCCCTTGCCAAAATCAGTGTAGGGTATACAATAGATTTGGTACACAGCATGGCATACTTTATAGAACCTATGGCCAAGGCATAGGGAATGACTTTCATTCTCTTTCTATCTTCTGCCGTGGTCGGGCTTTGAGTCTTACTCAATTTCATACCTTGTAACACAGGCAAGAACTCTTTCTTTGACTGTTGTATTTTGAACTACTTCAAAATCTTGTTAAGGTATGTACTCATTGAAAAAACTTATCAAGCGTCTTGATCTATCTCTATAGATCTTGATGCTCAATATGTAAGCAGCTTCACCGAGGTCTTTCTTTGAAAAACTCCTTTCAAACACTCCTTTATGCTTTGCAGAATAATTCTACATTATTTCCGATCAACAATATGTCATTCACATATACTTATCAGAAATGTTGTAGTGCTCCCACTCACTTTCTTGTAAATACAGGCTTCACCGCAAGTCTGTATAAAACTATATCCTTTGATCAACTTATCAAAGTGTATATTCCAACTCCGAGATGCTTGCACCAGTCCATAGATGGATCGCTGGAGCTTGCATATTTTGTGAGCACCTTTAGGATTGACAAAACCTTCTGGTTGCATCATATACAACTCTTCTTTAATAAATCCATTAAGGAATGCAGTTTTGTTTATCCATTTGCCAGATTTCATAAAATGCGGCAATTGCTAACATGATTCGGACAGACTTAAGCATAGATACGAGTGAGAAACTCTCATCGTAGTCAACACCTTGAACTTGTCGAAAACCTTTTTGCGACAATTCTAGCTTTGTAGACAGTAACACTACTATCACTGTCTGTCTTCCTCTTGAAGATCCATTTAATCTCAATGGCTCGCCGATCATTGGGCAGGTCAACCAAAGTCCATACTTTGTTCTTCATACATGGATCTCATCTCAGATTTCATGGCCTCAAGCCATTTCCCGGAATCTGGGCTCATCATCGCTTCCTCATAGTTCGTAGGTTCGTCATGGTCAAATAACATGACCTCCAGAACAGGATTACCGTACCACTCTGGTGTGGATCTCACTCTGGTTTACCTACGAGGTTTGGTAGTAACTTGATCTGAAGTTACATGATCATCATCATTAACTTCCTCACTAATTGGTGTAGGAGTCACAGGAACAGATTTCTGTGATGAACTACTTTCCAATAAGGGAGCAGGTACAGTTACCTCATCAAGTTCTACTTTCCTCCCACTCACTTCTTTCGAGAGAAACTCCTTCTCTAGAAAGGATCCATACTAAGCAACGAATGTCTTGCCTTCGGATCTGTGATAGAAGGTGTACCCAACTGTCTCCTTTGGGTATCCTATGAAGACACATTTCTCCGATTTGGGTTTGAGCTTATCAGGATGAAACTTTTTCACATAAGCATCACAACCCCAAACTTTAAGAAACGACAACTTTGGTTTCTTGCCAAACCACAGTTCATAAGGCGTCGTCTCAACGGATTTTGATGGTGCCCTATTTAACGTGAATGTAGCTGTCTCTAATGCATAACCCCAAAACGATAGTGGTAAATTGGTAAGAGAGATCATAGATTGCACTATATCCAATATAGTACGGTTATGACGTTCGGACACACCATTATGCTGTGGTGTTCCGGGTGGCGTGAGTTGCGAAACTATTCCGCATTGTTTCAAATGTAGTCCAAACTCGTAACTCAAATATTCTCCTCCACGATCAGATCGTAGGAATTTTATTTTCTTGTTACGATGATTTTCAACTTCACTCTGAAATTCTTTGAACTTTTCAAATGTTTCAGACTTATGTTTCATTAAGTAGATATACCCATATCTGCTCAAATCATCTGTGAAGGTGAGAAAATAACGATATCCGCCACGAGCCTCAATATTCATCGGACCACACACATCTGTATGTATGATTTCCAACAAATCTGTTGCTCTCTCCATAGTTCCGGAGAACGGCGTTTTAGTCATCTTGCCCATGAGGCACGGTTCGCAAGCATCAAGTGATTCATAATCAAGTGATTCCAAAATCCCATCAGTATGGAGTTTCTTCATGCGCTTTACACCAATATGACCTAAACGGCAGTGCCACAAATAAGTTGCACTATCATTATTAACTTTGCATCTTTTGGCTTCATTATTATGAATATGTGTATCACTACGATCGAGATCCAACAAACCATTTTCGTTGGTGTGTATGACCATAGAAGGTTTTTTATTCATGTAAACAGAACAACAATTGTTCTCTAACTTAAATGAATAACCGTATTGCAATAAACATGATCAAATCATATTCATGCTCAACGCAAACACCAAATAACACTTATTTAGTTTCAACACTAATCCCGAAAGTATAGGGAGTGTGCGATGATGATCATATCAATCTTGGAACTACTTCCAACACACATCGTCACCTCGCCTTTTACTAGTCTCTGTTTATTCTGCAACTCCCGTTTTCGAGTTACTACTCTTTAGCAACTGAACCAGTATCAAATACTGAGGGGTTGCTATAAACACTAGTAAGTACACATCAATAACATGTATATCCAATATACCTTTGTTCACTTTGCCATCCTTCTTATCCACCAAATACTTGGGGCAGTTTCGCCTCCAGTGACCAGTCCCTTTGCAGTAGAAGCACTTAGTCTCAGGCTTAGGTACAGACTTGGGCTTCTTCACTTGAGTAGCAACTTGCTTGCCGTTCTTTTTGAAGTTCCCCTTCTTCCCTTTGCCCTTTTCTTGAAACTAGTGGTCTCGTCAACCATCAACACTTGATGTTTTTCTTGATTTCTACCTTCGTCGATTTCAGCATCACGAAGAGCTCGGGAATTACTTTCGTCATCCCTTGCATACTATAGTTCATCACGAAGTTCTACTAACTTGGTGATGGTGACTAGAGAATTCTGTCAATCACTATTTTATCTGGAAGATAAACTCCCACTTGATTCAAGCGATTGTAGTACCCAGACAATCTGAGCACATGCTCACTAGTTGAGCGATTCTCCTCCATCTTTTAGCTATAGAACTTGTTGGAGACTTCATATCTCTCAACTCAGGTATTTGCTTGAAATATTAACTTCAACTCCTGGAACATCTCATATGGTCCATGACGTTCAAAACGTCTTTGAAGTCCCGATTCTAAGCCATTAAGCATGGTGCACTAAACTATCAAGTAGTCATCATATTGAGCTAGCCAAACGTTCATAACGTCTGCATCTGCTCCTGCAATAGGTCTGTCACCTAGCGGTGCATCAAGGACATAATTTTTCTGTGCAGCAATGAGGATAATCCTCAGATCACGGATCCAATCCGCATCTTTGCTACTAACATCTTTCAACATAATTTTTCTCTAGGAACATATCAAAAATAAACACAGGGAAGCAACAACGCGAGCTATTGATCTACAACATAATTTGCAAAATACTATCAGGACTAAGTTCATGATAAATTTAAGTTCAATTAATCATATTACTTAAGAACTCCCACTTAGATAGACATCCCTCTAATCCTCTAAGTGATCACGTGATCCATATCAACTAAACCATGTCCGATCATCACGTGAGATGGAGTAGTTTCAATGGTGAACATCACTATGTTGATCATATCTACTATATGATTCACGCTCGACCTTTCGGTCTCCGTGTTCCGAGGCCATATCTGTTATATGCTAGGCTCGTCAAGTTTAACCTGAGTATTCCGCGTGTGCAACTGTTTTGCACCCGTTGTATTTGAACGTAGAGCCTATCACACCCGATCATCACGTGGTGTCTCAGCACGAAGAACTTTCGCAACGGTGCATACTCAGGGAGAACACTTTTATCTTGAAATTTTAGTGAGAGATCATCTTATAATGCTACCGTCAATCAAAGCAAGATAAGATGCATAAAGGATTAACATCACATGCAATCAATATAAGTGATATGATATGGCCATCATCATCTTGTGCTTGTGATCTCCATCTCCGAAGCACCGTGCTTGTGATCTCCATCTCCGAAGCACCGTCATGATCACCATCGTCACCGGCGCGACACCTTGATCTCCATCGTAGCATCGTTGTCGTCTCGCCAACTTATTGCTTTTACGACTATCGCTACCGCTTAGTGATAAAGTAAAACTATTACATGGCGATTGCATCTCATACAATAAAGCGACAACCATATGGCTCCTGCCAGTTGCCGATAACTCGGTTACAAAACATGATCATCTCATACAACACATTATATCACATCATGTCTTGACCATATCACATCACAACATGCCCTGCAAAAACAAGTTAGACGTCCTCTACTTTGTTGTTGCATATTTTACGTGGCTGCTACGGGCTTAGCAAGAACCGTTCTTACCTACGCATCAAAACCACAACGATAGTTTGTCAAGTTGGTGCTGTTTTAACCTTCGCAAGGACCGGGCGTAGCCACACTCGGTTCAACTAAAGTGAGAGAGACAGACACCCGCCGGTCACCTTTAAGCAACGAGTGCTCGCAACGGTGAAACCAGTCTCGCGTAAGCGTACGCGTAATGTCGGTCCGGGCCGCTTCATCTCACAATACCGCTGAACCAAAGTATGACATGCTGGTAAGCAGTATGACTTATATCGCCCACAACTCACTTGTGTTCTACTCGTGCATAGCATCAACGCATAAAACCAGGCTCGGATGCCACTGTTGGGGAACGTAGTAATTTCAAAAAATTCCTACGCACACGCAAGATCATGGTGATGCATAGCAACGAGAGGGGAGAGTGTTGTCCACGTACCCTCGTAGACCGACAGCGGAAGCGTTATCACAACGCGGTTGATGTAGTCGTACGTCTTCACGATCCGACCGATCAAGTACCGAACGCACGGCACCTCCGAGTTCTACACACGTTCAGCTCGATGACGTCCCTCGAACTCCGATCCAGCCGAGTGTTGAGGGAGAGTTTCGTCAGCACGACGGCGTGGTGACGATGATGATGTTCCACCGACGCAGGGCTTCGCCTAAGCTCCGCAACGGTATTATCGAGGTGTAATATGGTGGAGGGGGGCACCGCACACGGCTAAGAGATCTCAAGGATCAATTGTTGTGTCTCTGGGGTGCCCCCTGCCCCCGTATATAAAGGAGCAAGGGGGAGGCAGCCGGCCAAGGGAGAGGCGCGCCATAGGGGGGAGTCCTACTCCCACCGGGAGTAGGACTCCTCCTTTCCTTGTGGGAGTAGGAGAAGGGAAGGGGGAAGGAGAAAGAAGGAAGGGTGCGCCCCCCTTCCCTAGTCCAATTCGGACCAGACCATGGGGAGGGGTGCGGCCACCTTTTGAGGCCTTTCTCTCCTTTCCCGTATGGCCCATTAAGGCCCAATACGAATTCCCGTAACTCTCCGGTACTCCGAAAAATACCCGAATCACTCGGAACCTTTCCGAAGTCCGAATATAGTCGTCCAATATATCGATTTTTACGTCTCGACCATTTCGAGACTCCTCGTCATATCCCCGATCTCATCCGGGACTCCGAACTCCTTCGGTACATCAAAACTCAATAAAACTGTCATCGTAACGTTAAGCGTGCGGACCCTACGGGTTCGAGAACTATGTAGACATGACCGAGACACGTCTCCGGTCAATAACCAATAGCGGGACCTGGATGCCCATATTGGCTCCCACATATTCTACGAAGATCTTTATCGGTCAGACCGCATAACAACATACGTTGTTCCCTTTGTCACCGGTATGTTACTTGCCCGAGATTTGATCGTCGGTATCTCGATACCTAGTTCAATCTCGTTACCGGCAAGTCTCTTTACTCGTTCCGTAACACATCATCCTGCAACTAACTCATTAGTCACAATGCTTGCAAGGCTTATAGTGATGTGCATTACCGAGTGGGCCCAGAGATACCTCTCCGACAATTGGAGTGACAAATCCTAATCTCGAAATACGCCAACCCAACAAGTACCTTTGGAGACACCTGTAGAGCACCTTTATAATCACCCATTTACGTTGTGACGTTTGGTAGCACACAAAGTGTTCCTCCGGTAAACGGGAGTTGCATAATCTCATAGTCATAGGAACATGTATAAGTCATGAAGAAAGCAATAGCAACATACTAAACGATCGGGTGCTAAGCTAACGGAATGGGTCAAGTCAATCACGTCATTCTCCTAATGAGGTGATCTCGTTAATCAAATGACAACTCATGTCTATGGCTAGGAAACATAACCATCCTTGATTAACGAGCTAGTCAACTAGAGGCATACTAGTGACACTCTGTTTGTCTATGTATTCACACATGTATTATGTTTCCGGTTAATACAATTCTAGCATGAATAATAAACATTTATCATGATATAAGGAAATATATAATACTTTGTTATTGCCTCTAGGGCATATTTCCTTCAATTTGATCATTCATAATCGTGGTTCCGACCATAGTTTCTCCTTAATTCCATTTCCCAGACAAGTTAAAATACTTGTCTCCTGCAAGTCATTCACCTGTCCAACCTCTAATTTGATCTACCTTCAAGTATTGCCTCATGTTATCTCGATGATATTGTGTCATTGCACTACCTCTTGTAAATTCTTAATTGGAGTGAGACTCCGTCACATCATTCCTAGCCTGATCGGCTATATCATTATCGTGCTAATTTAATTGTGCTACCTGGTCCTTATTCCCGGAGCACAACTTTTCGACGATGAGCGAAGCTTACGTCGATCGTCTTCATCTTATCATTTCACCTCGAAGAGCAAGCTTGATTTTGAACTTGTGTCGTATCCGTGGTTCCAATAGCCTTTCGCTTCATCCTTCCTGTTGCTTGATTTCGTCGCTCCTCAATGGCATCTTCATAGAGCCTCTCGACAAATGCGTCATGATCAGCATAACATTTTGACTTCCGTTGAGATGACAATTGAATTCATGGTGAGAAATACCATCCTTGACCTTCGATGATTTGAGTTATCATCGACAACCCCCCTTGTCTTCTTTCCAACACATGTTTGATCATGTCTTGGTTATACCTTGGACTCCTTGCTATTCCTGCAATTGTTCCTTGAGTATTTCTTGTGATCTTCAACTCCAACCCCTACTTGGAACACCATGTTAATGCTACCTCGAAGCATGACTGAGGTATTTTGAATATCAACAAGAACATTGGAAGCACATTGCTGAATGTTTCTTGATCTATTATCCAAACACCGTTGTATGGGTAATATCATGATTCTTCCCTCGCCCCCTTTATCTAAATGCTTTTGAACTTACTGTCATATCATGTATATCCTGCTCTCCTTCCCTTTGGGAAGGATATACTCCTAATTCTTGTGTGTAAACACATTTTCCTTTCCATTGGTCTGATTAATCCGATAATTTCATTTTCCTTTCCATTGGTTTGTTTAACCTTCTTTTGATCTATATGATATATGCAGAAATAATTCCCTGCTTATAAAACACCCGGATGTACAATCTTGTTAGTGAGACCTTGTTACTATTGTTGATGGCATTCCGGTAGCCACCGATGGATGAGAACTTGGCCTATTGGTCCGCCTCGTCTTACGAGCAGGAAAATGGTTCTCTTCGTCCCTCGCACTTGGTACCAACATTGTTGACAACATAACTAACAGTCTATCATCTGACATGCCTTGCTATCGTCCCCCTTTCTACTTTTAACCCACATGGTGGGCTCATAACCCACAGTTCCATAGGATCGGAACCTGACTCTCCTGTATATCCTTTATTCCGAAGAATCATTTGCTCTTGGCTTTGTGTGTTGTCACGAGCCACCGTCCGAGAGATGATCTATTTCCATTGCTCTGAACCCCCTTCACACTCTACTTCAGGAATCGAACGGTTGCTTACCAATTTGAAACTTCCATACCCTCTTATAATGCTCTTGATGTGTTTCATGTAATCAACTCGGGAGGTACTTTATGCTCCTTCCCTTGAGTTAACTGTTTGATGCTCAATCTTGATAAAATCCGTCCTTATAGAGTTTTCCCCCTCTTATCCTTTCATAAGTACGGTGGAGATCCTGAAGGAAGGACGTCAACTTCATCATGGCGCATTGATGTAGAGGAATGAAGACATCAACGCTATGGATCAACCACTTTGAGAATAGCAACCAAGACCGAAAAGGCTCGTTAGAATTTCGTAACCAACTCTTTCCCCCTTAATCCACCTCTTAAATCTCGGGACGAGATTTCTTGTAGTGAAGGAGATTCGTAACACCCGGAGAATCATGCTATAGTAATCCCCTGTTGATTGTGCCATGTCATCACTCTTACTGTTGCTAAACCTCATTTGCATTCAAACACAATTCAACTTCAAATCCAAATTATAGTCAAAATTCAAAACTTTTCAAACATGAAAACAAAAATGTTCATCATGTGGAAAGTATTCTGCTGGTAATATTGGTGGTGAACCAACATTTTTGCAAAGTGTTGAAGTGACCTAAACTAAATAAAACAGTGGACCAATAGCCAATTACTTGACCTTTTCAATTTCAAAAATAATAATTGAACTTTCCCAAATGCTTTGAGACTTTTGATGCCAGCCCAAAATATTGTCGTGTATGTTTGTCCCAAGTTTCATATTGAGCAAAATAGTTTACTAGCCAAACCAAATGCAAAACAAAAACTAAAATGGAAAGCAGAAGAGCAAGAGGAAAGACCTAAAGCCCACTGTGCTACTAGGCTAATTTGAGCTACAGTTGAGGCCCAGCCCAGCTCCTCCTTATCCCCTTCCTCTGTTCATTGAACAGAGGCGTGGCGGCCATCCACCGGTGCCATAGCAGGCATGGTGCACGCGCCGGCCATCCACTACCTCCCCGCTGTCTATAAGACCACCCCGACGCCCTGGACGAACCCTTGTAGCCGTCCCCCTTTCCCCGCGCCATTTTCTTCCTCTCCCGCACATGCCCGAGCTCCACCCGCCATGTCCATCGCCGTCCTTGTGTCCATCGTCCACCTCATCGGCTGAGGCCTCTAGAGGAGCTGCGTGTGCTTCGTCTACATCGACTCCGAGGAGCAACTCGAGCAGGAAATCGCCACATCGCCGGGATCGACATCGTCTTCAAGCTCTGCCCCGCCGCTCGCCGTCTTCGATTTGGCCTCACTAGAGCATCCCCGAGCCCATCTTGCACCTCTACAGGCTCACCGTGAGCTTTGCTTCAACTCCCCTCTCACTCCGCCCTCGTGCTCGTGCCGTAGCTAGCTAGCGCCGTAGAAGTTGGTCGGCCATGGCCATGTCGCCGTCGTTGCGCTCGTTGCGGGCTCTCCCGTCCATCCCGTGCTGACCGTCGCCTGTGCTCCTGGGTCTCCCAAGATGCCGACGAGTCCCCCAGCTCGCCTCGCCGTGCCCTTAGCGTCATCCCCGTATTCGGCCGCGAGCTCTCTGTAAGCTCGGCCCCATCACGCCCTCTGCACTTCGCCATGAGCCCCTGGCCGCGCTCGCGCCCCCTGGCCGCTCCTGCCCGCGCCCACCTTCGCCTGGCCACGCCGTGCCATTGCTCACCGTGGCCCATGCCTGCCGGCCGCGCCGTGCTCGACTGCGTGCGCGCGCGTTGCTTTTGCTGTCTGCTGCTCGCTGCTGCTTCGACCGCCTGCATGTTGTCTGCCGCTGCTTGCTCTGTTGCTGCCTAGCGTTGTAAGTGCCGCTGCTTTACTGCTGCCTGCTGATGCGCTCATCGCAGCTGCTGCTGGCCGGCCGTGCCATGGCCATGGCTCGGCCATGGTTACGTGCGTGGGCGTGTGCACGCAAGTGGCCGGCTCGGCCACTACTAGATGGGCTGACCTATTAGTTTAGATTAATTAGGATTAGATTAGATTGGTTAGGTTAATTACTAACCTATGGCAAGTGGGACCTCCCCCTTTAATTAACCAGTTTATTTTAGCCCCTAATTAATCCTGAGGCAATGACACGTGGGACCCATACACTATTCACTGCTTGATCCAGTCAACAGTTTGCTGTTCTGTTGACTTTGACTTGGCCCCACATGCCTTTGACTGTGGCTGGCACTACACAAGGTGACAAAAGTATTTTACTGTTTTATTTTCGAATTAAGTGTAATTTTAGAATATTGTTTAAATCTTTGAAAATTCACAGAAAATAAACCGTATCTCGGATGAAAATGTTTTCTACATGAAAGTTGCTCAGAAAAATCCAAGAAATCCGAATACGCGGTCCGTTCATCTGTCACATGCCCCTAGCATGCAGAACATGGAACTTATACCTCTCTTTCGTCTGTCCGGAAAAAGCCAAACGCCGAGAAAACCTCTCCGGATGTTTTCCCTCTCCGTCTGCAACGTGTAGTACCGCGTTAGAGCACGCCTAGCACTACGTATCGTCATGTCATGCTTAGTGATACCTCTGTTTGCTATGTATTTACTGTTTCTTCCCCCTCTTCTCTCCGGCAGACCTCGAGACCGATGCTGCCCCTGTGATCGACTATGTGGACGACGACCCCTCCTTGCCAGAGCAACCAGGCAAGCCCCCCCCCTTTGATCATCCAGATATCGCCCATTCCATTCTCTCATGCTTGCATTAGATTTTGCTACTGTTATTGTTTGCTCCTATTCTGATGCATAGCCTGCTTTTGTATCTGCTGTTGTACCTTACCTGCTTATCCTAAACTGCTTAGTATAGGTTGGTTAGTGATCCATCAGTGACCCCCACCTTGTCCTTGTTGCCCCTGCTTCATCATCGAAGACCCGATCAACGAGATCGAAGACTAGGCCCTGGCACCGCACATCACTTTCCCCTTAGTTGCTCGACACTACTGGGTTACTATCGTGTGCCGAGGGTGAGACCTCTATAGCACTTCTGATGTTAACCCTGTAGTGTAGCTATTCGGTCATGGTCATCGAGGGTGATTTCCTCCTTAACCACTTCCGATACGACTCTGTCGTGCAACCCCTCAAGTGTGAACCTCGAGGGTGGATCCTCTTACGTTCACGTTGATGATTACATCGAGTGGAATTCACCGGGGGTGATTCCTCAGGTTTTCCCCTTGATGTTTGGACACACGGATACTTCAACTTTACAATTGTTACTTGGAAAGGCTGGTCGACCCTGAGGGGTACCCGCGAGTGATGTGGAGACGGGTTGACCTGGAGGGTGCCCGTGAGATAATTACGAGGCGTGGCCGGGCATTCCTAGCCCTTGCCACAAGTCCTCGAGACGGGGCGAAGGCGTCACATGTTTTGTGAGTCTCTGCTTGTTACCGCGAGTTCCTAATCCACTACGATTTGGATATTTGATCCGAGGGGCCTCTGGCCTGATAGCACTAACCATCACGTGGGCATAGTATGGGCGTTCTGCGTCGTATACATCAGCCGAAGCTTAATAGACGTCAGCGACTGAGCGCCGCGCGCCGGGTTGGACTGCGTAAGCACCTGCCTTTTTGAAGGATGTAGCTAGGTCTGCTCACCGGCCGCCCACGCAACATGCAGGAGTTCCCGGGGCGATGGCCCATGACCCCTGGGGCATAGGTTTAGTCCGGCGTGCTTGACCTCCCTATTAAGCCTAGGTCAGGTTGCTGCGTATTGTTTGGCCAAGGCCGGGCATGACCCAGGAAAGTGTGTCCGGCCGGAGTTAATCGAGCGTGGTGGGTAAGTTGGTGCACACCTGCAGGGAATAAAACATCTATCGATAGCCTGTCCTACGGTAACGGACACTTGGAGTCATATCCCGGTCGATACAACTAGAACTGGATACTTGAGATGAGACATGGATATGAGGTGATAACTGGATAGTATGGCTCTGGGATTGCTTTCTCGTAGGGAGTCGAGAAAGGATCTCTGGCCGAGGTTGAGAACACTACTACTACTTTACTTTATGCTACTCTACTCCCTCCTGTTGCTGCAAGATGGTGGTTCCCAGAAGATGCTAGTCTTCGATAGGACTAGGCTCTCCCCTCTATTCTGGCATTTCTGCAGCCCAGTCCACATATACAACCTTCCTTTGATAATGTTGCATATGTAGTGTAGATCCTTGCTTGCGAGTACTTTGGATGAGTACTCACGGTTGCTTTGCTCCCCCTTTTCCCCTTTCTTCTTCTTTCCGGTTGATGCAACCAGATGTCGGAGCCCAGGAGCCAGATGCTACCGTCGATGCCTACTACTACGTGAAGACCGCCGACGACCAGGAGTAGTTAGGAGGCTCCCAGGCAGGAGGCCTTGCCTTTTCGATCGTAGATGCTTTTGTGTTGGCCTTCTTAAGGCAAACTTGTCTAACTCATGTTTGTACTCAGATATTGTTGCTTCCGCTGACTCTTGTGTTTTCGAGCTTATGTATTCGAGCCCTCGAGGCCCCTGGCTTGTACTACCTCCGTAAAGAAATATAAGAGCGTTTAGATCACTAAAGTAGTGATCCAAACACTCTTATATTTCTTTACAGAGGGAGTAATATAAAGCTTGTATTATTTTAATTTGTGTCTAGAGTTTTGTTGTGATATCTTCCCGTGAGTCCTTGATCTTGATCGTACACATTTGCGTGTATGATTGAATCGAGGGCATCACACCCCGGCTCAACAAAGTCAGTTTTGATGATTTCGACATCCAGGTCATCTGTCTTGGCCGGGCTAGGGATCTCCGGATTCTCAGAACCGTCAATGGCTTGCTCGACAGGCGGGTCAACAGTAGGCGTTGGGATATCGTGGGCTGGTTCAGGCGGCGGCTCATGGGCGGAGGTGTCAGGAGCAGCCGTTCTGATCTCTGGTTCGTTCAAGATCGGCTCTTCGGCCGGCTTGTTCTTCTTCGCCCTCTTGCTGGGCTTTACTTGTACGCTGTGTAAAAATCAAAAGGTTAGTGCAAAAAACATGAGTAAGATAAGCACAAGATAAACAGATTATCATTACCCTGGAGCGTTTTGAAAGCCGGCATATTGGACTGCATTGATTCGCCGGAGGAAGGTGAAGTTCCCTGATAGTTTGAGTCAGAAGAATTGAGTGGTTGACGAGTGAAACCCGCCAAAGGATAAAAAGAATGTAAATCGGAGATGACCTCAGTCCAGCGTTTTATTGTTACATCGTGTAAGCCAGAGGAGAGTTCCGCATCTTTACTGGTCCGGGTCTGCCTCCGGCTCTCGTGAATCTGTCGCTTCAAAAGAAATTGAGGATCTTGGTAAGCTAAAGGATGTGAAAATCTTACTTTCCGGGTTACTCTTTGGACTTTCTCTCTCGGCAAAGGCTCGAAGTCGGAGGAAATTATAGTTACCTCTTCAATTGCTACATGACTCGCTCCTGTATCCTCCTGATGATAATCAGTGTCAATAAGATGGTTAAAAAAGGAGCCTAAAGAGTCAAGAGCTACCTCTGACTCGGAGGTATCTTCCAAATGAAGCATATCCGAGGCGCTAGGTTTGTTCCCCTTCTTCCGGGCAGCGGCTTTCCTGGCGGCTTTCTTGGTTTTTCTGGCTTTCTTTGCAGCTTCATGGTCATACTTGACCTTCCAAAATTCGTCATCAGCCTGTGAATTACAACAAAGGTTTTTGAGTAAAGATGAAATTGTTAAAGTTGAAGGTAAAAATGCTCAAGTCAATGGCTTACCACTGGAGCTGGGTTAGCCTTGCAGAAAGGACTTAAACCCACTTTCCCACAATCTGCCAGGCTTTCATTCAGAGGAGATTTGGTCATATCATCAATGACGTCCTCAGGTAAATCGTCAAGGTTGTGCCGTAGAGGATCATTCTTTTGGCCTGTGTAATCGCACATCAAGCCGGGGCAGCGGCTCAAAGGAATAACCCGCCAGGCAAGCCAAACCCGGACCAGATCAATGTTGTTTAGGCCATTCCCCAGAAGAGCCTTGACCTTGCTCATGGTGGGGGCAAGTGTTTGACGTTCAGCCGGAGACAGTTTATCTGGCAAGGGGTGAGTTGACTCCAGGCGCAGGGCGCGAAAGCCGGGCAGAGGGTTCTCATTAGCCGGAGAAGTGTCTTGACAGTAGAACCACGTCTGGTTCCAATCTTTAGGGTGACTCGGCGGTTCGGCATACGGGAAGAGACAGTCCCTCCGTCGCTGGATTGAGATTCCACCAAGCTCCAAGCTGGGCCCATTGGCACGTTCATTTTGACGGTTCAAATAAAATAACTCTCTAAAGAGTAGCAAGCTGGGTTCTTCTCCAAGGTACACCTCACAGAACACTTGAAAATTGCAGATATTTGACACGGAATTGGGCCCGATGTCTTGAGGTCACAGGTCAAAAAAGTGCAAGACGTCTCTGAAAAACTTCGAGCCGGGTGGAGAAAAGCCCCGGTTCATGTGATCAGTAAAGACGATAACTTCCCCTTCCTTGGGTAGAGGTTTTTCTTCTGTTGGATTAGGAGCACGATAAGACATGATTTCCTTCTTCGTCAGATAACCAGTCTTCACATACTCATTAAAGGTGTTATCTGTGATGATGGATTTAACCCAGTTGCATGTAACGGGTGCTTTGGGAGCCTTGGGCGGCATAATGGAGATGGAAGCCTATGACAAAATAAAAAAATTCAGCTCAAAATTAAGCTAGAGAAAAATATTTCAATTCATATTCAAGATGGCGGCTTATGAAGGGGCCTAATGACGTATGGCTAGTTACATCAGATTATCTAAGCCACCAAGGGCATCATAAGTAGTTAAGTTATTTAAATCGCCATGAGTGGTCGGGATTATTTATTGAGCATTGCCTTTTTTAAGCCGGCGATAAGAGTCGCCATGGCTAGGTGGATCTAACAGATACTGTTTTTGCCTAAGTGTCACACAAACAAGTTTCACAGATTGCAGCTGTTATTTTGGATCAAACGGTCGTTCAGAAAAGAAAATATTCTAGACCTAAAAACTAGTACAGATGAATTCGTGAGTTCTAATGAGGCCTCTGTACAAGGAAAAGGGATCTGCTAGTGTCAAAAATGGACATAAAACGATGACCACGCCTTTTAAATCTGAAGAGGCCGCGGTGGAGAAACTATGAAGAAACTCTAATGAACAGCAAAAAACGCAGAGAAACTTGCAAACCCTAAATGCGGATCTGGGGTGCGGGACGACAAGGACTTACAGCTGCAGATCTACTATGGAGGATCGTGCTCGTTCTCTCATCGATTCAGGTTGATGCAGCGGCCAAGATCGATGAAGACGAGGAGCTCTGCGGTGGCGGCGGCGGCGGAGCTCGAGCGGCAGTGGAGTAGCGAGAGGAAGAAGATGATGAAAGGGGGAGAATGAAGAAAGACCGAAGGTCATGCCTATTTATAAGGGAAGACTGATCAAGCGGGCGCGAAAAACGAGGAGGCCAAACATGATTATCCAGCTACTCAGACGCCTCGATTCTCGGGATGGTCATTAAGATAAGGATCCGTTGGGATATGATGGAATAAAATATGAATTTAATAGAAGATGACGTCATGGCGGGTCATCATAAATCCAGAAGATGACGTCATGGCGGGTTATAACTTTTGCACAGATAGAAGGCAGAAGACTTTTTCTTAAGGTGTTGAAGATTGACATGAACAGGTTCAAATCAATCTGGGGCCTAATGTTGGGGATATAACTACTAGTGTAACCCGCCCAGGAGGGGCCGGGTTACGCTATGATGATTTATGATATGAAGCCCAATATCAAGCTTGAAGATGGCGGTTCAGTTAAAGGCCCAAAGCCCGCAGGCGACTTAAGGCCTGTAGTGATAAACCGCCGTAATGGCATGACTTGTATTGTAAGGCAAGGTTAACTAGTCACCGAGCCGGACACTGTTTATGAGTCGGCCAGGACTTTGTAGGCCGCGGAGCGTCAACCCGTGTATATAAGAGGCATAGCAGCTTTGCTCCCTGGTCATCGAAACCCTAACAATTCCACCTCAACTGGATTAGGCTTTTACCTTCACCGCAAGGGGCTGAACCAGTATAAACCCTCGTGTCCTTTGTCCCACTTTAACCCTTTTAAACTTCCTAGTTGCGATGGCTCCACGACTAAGTCCTTTCATGAGGACATCTGTCGTGACAATTCCACGACATCCCTCCTCGTTATGGAGAGCGTCGGGATGATAAAGATGGCCACCGGTGAGGGATCCCCCCCCTCCAGCAGGGTGCCGGAATAGGGTCCCGATTGGTTTTTGGTGGCGAGAGGCTTGCGGCGGTGGAACTCCTGATCTAGGTTTATTTCTAGGGGTTTCTGTATTTATAGGAATTTTTGGCGTCGGTCTCATGTCAGGGAGGTCTTTGAGTCGTCCATGAGATAGGGGGCGAGCCCAGGGGGTAGGGCGCACCCTCCACCCTCGTGGATGGCTCGGGACTATTCTGGCCCAACTCTTTTACTCCGGAGGCTTCTTTTGGTCCATAAAAAATCATCAAAAATTGGCACGTCAATTGGACTCCGTTTGGTATTCCTTTTCTGTAAAACTCAAAAACAAGGAAAAAACAGAAACTGGCACTAGGCTCTAGGTTAATAGTTAGTCCCAAAAATCATATGAAATAGCATATAAAACATCCTAGATGGATAATATAATAGCATGGAACAATCAAAAATTATAGATACGTTGGAGACGTATCAAGCATCCCCAAGCTTAATTCCTGCTCGTCGTCGAGTAGGTAAATGATAAAAACAGAATTTTTGATGTGGAATGCTACCTAACATATTTATCCATGTAATTCTCTTTATTGTGGCAAGAATATTCAGATCCATAAGATTCAAAACAAAAGTTTAATATTGACATAAAAATAATAATACTTCAAGCATACTAACAAAGTAATCATGTCTTCTCAAAATAACATGGCCAAAGAAATTTCATCCCTACAAAATCATATAGTTTGGCTATGCTCCATCTTCGTCACACAAAATATTCAGATCATGCACAACCCCGATGACAAGCCAAGCAATTGTTTCATACTTTAGTATTCTCAAACTTTTTCAACTTTCACGCAATACATGAGTGTGAGCCAAGGACATAGCACTATTGGTGGAATAGAATGGTGGTTGTGGAGAAGACAAAAGGAGGAAGATGGTCTCACATCAACTAGGCGTATTAATGGGCTATGGAGATTCCCATCAATAGATATCAATGTGAGTGAGTAAGGATTGCCATGCAACGTATGCACTAGAGCTATAAATGTATGAAAGCTCAACAAAAGAAACTAAGTGGGTGTGCATCCAACTTGCTTGCTCACGAAGACCTAGGGTATTTTGAGGAAGCCCATCGTTGGAATATACAAGCCAAGTTCTATAATGAAAATTCCCACTAGTATATGAAAGTGACAAAATAAGAGACTCTCTATCATGAAGATCATGGTGCTATTTTGAAGCACAAGTGTGGAAAAGGATAGTAGCATTGTCCCTTGTCTCTTTCTCTCTCTCTTTTTTGTTTGGCTTCTTTGGCCTCTCTTTTTTTCAATTGGCTTCTTTGGCCCCTTTTTTTCCTCACACGAGACAATGCTCTAATAATGATGATCATCACACTTCTATTTATTTACAACTCAAGGATTACAACTCGATACTTAAAACAAAATATGACTCTATATGAGTGCCTCGGCGGTGTACCGGGATGTGCAATGAATCTAGAGTGACATGTATGAAAAATTATGAATGGTGGCTTTGCCACAAATACGATGTCAACTACATGATCATGCAAGGCAATATGACAATGATGGAGCATGTCATAATGAACGGAACGGTGGAAAGTTGCATGGAAATATATCTCGGAATGGCTATGGAAATGCCATAATAGGTAGGTAAGGTGGCTGTTTTGAGGAAGGTAAATGGTGGGTTCATGGTACCGGCGAAAGTTGCGCGGTACTAGAGAGGCTAGCAACGGTGGAAGGTTGAGAGTGCGTATAATCCATGGACTCGACATTAGTCATAAAGAACTCACATACTTATTGCAAAAATCTACAAGTCATCAAAACCAAGCACTACACGCATTCTCATAGGGGATAGATTGGTAGGAAAAGACCATCGCTCGTCCCCGACCGCCACTCATAAGGAAGACAATCTAAGAAACACCTCATGCTTCAAATTTGTTACACAACGGTTACCATACGTGCATGCTACGAGACTTGCAAACCTCAACACAAGTATTTCTCAAATCCACAACTACTCCACTAGCATGACTCTAATATCACCATCTTCATATCTCAAAACAATCATAAAGAATCAAACTTCTCATAGTATTCAATGCACTTTATATGAAAGTTTTTATTATATCCCTCTTGGATGCCTATCATATTAGGAATAGTTTTATAACCGAAGCAAATTACCATGATGTTGAAGACTCTCAAAATAATATAAGTGAATCATGAGATTTCATCTACTTCTTCAAAATAAAACCACTGCCGTGTCTAAAAGATATAAGTGAAGCACTAGAGCAAATGACAAACTACTCCGAAAGATATAGGTGAAGATCAATGAGTAGTCGAATAATTATGCAACTATGTGAAGACTCTCTAACATTTAAGAATTTCAGATCTTGGGATATTATTCAAACAGCAAGCAAAACAAAATAAAATAAAATGACGCTCCAAGCAAAACACATATCATGTGGTGAAAAAAAATAGCTCCAAGTAAAGTTACCGATGAACTAAGACGAAAGAGGGGATGGCATCTGGGGCATCCCCAAGCTTAGGCTCTTGTTTGTCCTTGAATATTTCCTTGGGGTGCCTAGGGAATCCCCAAGCTTAGGCTCTTGCCGCTCCTTATTCCATAGTCCATCGAATCTATTCCCAAAACTTAAAAACTTCACAACACAAAACTCAATAGAAAACTCGTAAGCTCCGTTAGTATAAGAAAATAAATCACCACTTTTGGTACTGTTGTGAACTCATTATAAATTCATATTGGTGTAATATTTACTGTATTCCAACTTCTCTATGGTTCATACCCTCCGATACTACTCTTAGGTTCATCAAAATAAGCAAACAACACACGAAAAACAGAATCTGTCAAAAACAGAACAGTGTGTAATAATCTGATTTGTTCGACTACTTCTAGAACTCCAAAAATTCTGAAAAACTAGGACAGCCTGCATAATTTGTATGTTCATCTTCTGAAAAAAGAATTAGCATTTTATCACGTTCTGGTGAATTTTAACAATTATTTTCATGAGCACAAAGTTTCTATCTTTTTCAGCAAGATCAAACAACTATCACCCAAGAAGATCCTATTGGTTCTACTTGGCACAAACACTAATTAAAACATAAAACCACATCTAACCAGAGGCTAGATAGATTATTTATTACTAAACAGGAGCATAAGTCGAAGAACAAAAATAAAAATTGGGTTGCCTCCCAACAAGCGCTAACGTTTAACGCCCCTAGCTAGGCATGATGATTTCAATGATGCTCACATAGAAGATAAGAATTGAAACATAAACAGAGCATCATGAAGAATATGACTAGCACATTTAAGTCTAACCCACTTCTTATGCATAGGGATTTTGTGAGCAAACAATTTATGGGAACAAGAATCGACTAGTATAGGAAAGCAAAACAAGCATAACTTCAAGATTTTAAGCACATAGAGAGGAAACTTGATGTTATTGCAATTCCTACAAGCATATATTCCTCCCTCGTAATAATTTTCAGTAGCATCATGAATGAATTCAACAATATACCATCACATAAAGTATTCTTTTCATGATCTACAAGCATAGAATTTTTATTACTCTCCAGATAAGCAAATTTCTTCTCATTAATAGTAGTGGGAGCAAACTCAACAAAATAACTACCATGTGATACTTTATTCACATAATAAATTTGAGCATTAAAATCATGATGAGAAGTTTCATGGATATCATTACTCTTTATATATAAATTTCATCATAATAATCATCATAGATAGGAGGCATGCTATCATCATAATAAATTTGCTCATCAAAACTTGGGGGACAAAAAATATAATCTTCATCAAACATAGCATCCCCAAGCTTGTGGCTTTGCATATCATTAGCATCATGGATATTCAAAGAATTCATACTAACAACATTGCAATCATGCTCATCATTCAAATATTTAGTGCCAAACATTTTAATGCATTCTTCTTCTAGCATTTGGGCACAATTATCGGAATCCTTATTTTCACGGAAGACATTAAAAAGATGAAGCATATGAGGCACCCTCAATTCCATTTTTTTTCTTTTTGTAGTTCCCTTTTATAAACTAAACTAGTGATAAAACAAGAAACTAAAAGATTTGATTGCAAGATCTAAAGATATACCTTCAAGCACTAACCTCCCCGGCGACGGCCCCAGAAAAGAGCTTAGTTGACGGGGTGTTAGTTCCGCTTACCTAGCCTCCCCGGCAATGGCGCCAGAAAAGAGCTTGATGTCTACTACACAACCTTCTTCTTGTAGACGTTGTTGGGCCTCCAAGTGCAGAGGTTTGTAGGACAGTAGCAAATTTCCCTCAAGTGCATGACCTAAGGTTTATCAATCCGTGGGAGGCATAGGATGAAGATGGTCTCTCTAAAACAACCCTACAACCAAATAGCAAAGAGTCTCTTGTGTCCCCAACACACCCAATACGATGGTAAATTGTATAGGTGCACTAGTTCGGCGAAGACATGGTGATACAAGTGCAATATGGATGGTAGATATAGGTTTTTGTAATCTGAAAATATAAAAACAGCAAGGTAACTAATGATAAAAGTGAGCACAAACGGTATTGCAATGCGTTGAAACAAGGCCTAGGGTTCATACTTTCACTAGTGCAAGTTCTCTCAACAACAATAAGTTAATTGGATCATATAACTATCCCTCAACATGCAACAAAGAGTCACTCCAAAGTCACTAATAGCGGAGAACAAACAAAGAGATTATTGTAGGGTACAAAACCACCTCAAAGTTATCCTTTCTGATCGATCTATTCAAGAGTCCGTAGTAAAATAACACTAAGCTATTCTTTCCGTTCGATTTATCCTAGAGTTCATACTAGAATAACACCTTAAGACACAAATCAACCAAAACCCTAATGTCACCTAGATACATCAATGTCACCACAAGTATCCGCAGGTATGATTATACGATATGCATCACACAATCTCAGATTCATCTATTCAACCAATACAAAGAACTTCAAAGAGTGCCCCAAAGTTTCTACCGGAGAGTCTAGACGAAAGCATGTGCCAACCCCTATGCATAAGTTCACAAGGACATAGAACTCGCAAGTTGAAATGCCCTGGTCCCAGCGTCGTTGTTGTGGCTGTGCCCGTCTGTGGCACCCCGGCTCAGAGCAACCGGTTTACCTTGCATTGCCAGCCCAGAGATCAAGTCTTCTGGCAACACACAACAACATGGTACAGAAACAACCGCTTTATTGATGCTAGCGGATTACACGGGTCTGATATTACATCGAGATAAGAGGCCAAGCGGCACACACGGTGCGGCTGAACAGTATGTACATTATTTAATGAACATAAAGGGGCCTCGATTACACGAACTACGCGGCAGCGGAAAAATGACGAAGTGGAACTCCATGGCACAGGGGCACCGACGTGGACACGGCCTAGACGCGGGAAGCTCTCCGATGCGAAATGACTTGCCTGAAAACTGGCATGACACGCCAGGTCAGTACATTGAATGTACTTGCAAGCTCACAACAAACATAAGCATAATGACAAACAATATCATGACAATTAATCAGGTTAATGCAATGCAAGTAATACTACTAATACGGTAAAACCAACATATGCACCGAGTCCCACGGACTCGCTTACCAGACCAGTTACCTCGTAACCAAACGGTGATCATACCCGGATCACAACTGAAACCCATCACTCATGATTAGCTCATGATCTCCAGAATCATCAGTGCCATCAACAGTTATTTAGTGTGCAAGATTAATTATAAAAGTTGATCCATGGTGTGTCTTACTCCCGAGTTGTGCCCATAACCGAGGACGCGGCTATCGACAGATTTAATACACTCTGCAGAGGTAGCACACTTTACCCACACCACGGAAGCCACAGCCTCGCACTCCCATTCGGGTGGACCAACGGCATTCCGACGAAACCTTCCCCTTGTCATGACACTCTCCCGGACACTCCGACAAACTCCCTCTCAGGGCTATGTCCTGGGTGGCCCCGTGTCTACCAAAGACACCAACGGCCACCGTCGTGGCAAAACGGTCCCAAACGGGGACAAGGTACCATAAAAACAAATGGGCACACAAGGTTATGTCTGCTTACCGGGCCATGGTATGCACACCCATAACCTTCCCTCGTTGGAGTCACCGGCGAGAGGCACAACAAAGGACCGAATCAAGACCTCCTAGAAGGTAAATGTGGTCGCACTGAGAAAAACCCGATTCAGTGGCACCATGACTTGATCAACGTCATATTCAAGTGGACTTATTAACAGGTTTAACTTGAATAAAAATTTAAACTACCAAGTCATACGATGCCATGATTATGCAACTAATCGACATGCAAAGCATACAACTCCCACGTACGGATCAAACTTATCAACATAACTTGCTTGCACTAGTCATGATTAAACTTTACTGGTTCTACCTCAATTTTTATTATCATGAAATGTTTTTATTAACTCATAGTTTATATGAAGATATCACTTACGAAAAGAACTATCATTATTTATCATAGCAATATAAGTAAGGCAAAAAAATTATTCTACTAGACCAAACTAGTCCGTGCATTCAACTAGTAACTTAAACAAGCATTTCAAGCATGACAAAGTAACTAGCAAGCAACCATATCTATTTAACAAATTTTTAAATGCATATAAGAACTCATATTTAAGTAGAAACAGTCATAGATATTGAAATGACACCATCCAAATGCTGGTGTGGCTTGCCTTAGTGCAGAGGAGGGTCACACTCCTCCTGGTTATCTTCAAGGCAAGTTCCTCCTTCTGCCCATACTTGTGGCTTGCCGGGGGATTGCCGGAGTTGCTCGCAAGCGACGGTGGTGGACGGGGCTTGCCGGAGAGGAAGAAGGCGACGGCGAGGGGCGACTCCAGGGGCTCAGCTGCGTCCAGGCGACTCCAGGGGCTCAGCTGCGTCCAGGTGACACCAGAGGATCCCCAACGATGCGCCTGAGAGGTTGATAGAGCTAGAGAGGCTCTGTAGTGGGGTGGTTGGGCTGCGGGATCGCCGGCGATCTCTGGTCGAGGTCGACGGCCAGAGGCCTGCTCGACCAGGCTACGGCTCCTCTACGCGGCCGTGGTGGTTGTGCGGTGTGGTGTGAGGCTTCGAAGCGAAGGGAATGGCTCTATATATATCCAGAGCGAGAGGGGGGTACGTGGCGCCGCCGGACTTCTTTGGAGACCGGTGAACGACGACGAAAGGCAACTGAGGGAGGGGCAAGGGCTCAGTGTGTAGGCGGGACCTGTCCACGCTCGGGGACGAGCACAGGAGGCAGGGGAAGAAGAAGACAAGGGCACGAGCGCACTGTAGCTTTTGGCCGCGATGTGCCCGTGCTCACTGCGGTGTCTTCGGTGTCGGCGAGCGCTAGGGAGGGATCAAAGGTGATGAGTCGAGGCTGGTGGCGCGGCGCGGCAGTCGTCAGCGAGCCCTGGCTCGAGCACGCGCCGAACAGAGGCGTTGGCTCTACTCAGAGCGCGTCGAGCACATGCCAGACCCCGTGTCCACACACGGTCACCACCCTGGCATGGTCAAAATGACGCCCACTATCGGCCAAACCTTGTCTGGGCTAAAGTCCATGCAGTGATAGGTCTAGGGAAGCTGAGGACTCAATGCCAGGCCGACCAGATGTGACTCAACCATCTTGTCAAGTTTCTGGACAGAAACTTGGCTGGTACGTTTGGACAGCTTCTAGATGGACATTAGGGCTGATCTACTAGGGTTAAGGGTTACTTAGGAGGGTGAAGAGGCTCAAGAAAAACCAGGGCCAAAGGATCAAGGAAAACTGCACTTGCTGTTCAAAGTGAAATTTTGGGCCAGAAGAGAAATTATTTTCTGTAGCAAAAATACTACAAAAAAGTCATGCAATATTTTTGCTTGGGAAGGTGGGCCATGATTAAAAGAATATTCAGGAATTATTTCAGTTTTTTGGGAGCAATAAAAATGGGGGTTGCTTTGGAGCACTAGTTTCTGAAATGTGTTTCAGAGGAGAAAATGAATATTTTCCTTCTATGAAAAATATTCATTTTATTATTTGGAGGATTTTTCAGAGAACTGAGGCCAAAGGAGAAGTAGATAGGTCACTTGGGTGAAAGTCAAGGGCATGCCCAAGTGACAAGTCCATTTGAATTGATTCCAAAACTCAAATCCAAGGCAAAGGCAAAACCATGTCCGGAAAAAGAGAGAAGGCAAAATCCAAGCTGTCGCAAACCTCCCCCACTTAGGATGAATCTCGTCCTCGAGATTCGGTTGCTTGGGAAAACTATCCTGGGTAGGCAGTCCTTAAAAATTCCTCTCTTTCCCAGGTTGCCTCTTCCTCGGTGTGATGTTCCCACTGAACCTTGTAAAACCTTAGCACTTTGATGCGAGTGACTCTTTCTGTCTCAACCAATATTCTGATTGGCTTTTCCTCATACGTCAAATCCTTAGCCAGTTCTATCTCGGCCATATCAGTCCTTTTCTCCGGTGGTGAGATACATCTCCTTAGCTATGAGACATGAAACACATTGTGTACCTCTGATAGTTCGGGTGTCAATTACAACTGATATGCAACTGTTCCGACTCTGGCCATGACTGGAAACAGACCGATATATCTGGGTGCAAATTTTCCTCGGGTCTGAAACCTCTTAACTCCTTTCATAGGGGTAACTCGGAGATAGACGCGTTCTCCGGGTTCGAAGCTGATCTGACGGTGTTTGGTGTCATAATAACTCTTCTGTCGAGATTTGGCCAACTGCAGTCTGTCTTGGATTTCCTTGACTTGCTTCTCAGCTTCGATCATCAAATAAGTCCCGAAAATATGGCTGTTTCCAGTTTGAGACCAATTCAATGGAGTGCGGCACTTACGGCCATACAAAGCTTCAAAGGGTGACATCTTTAAGCTGGTCTGGAAACTGTTGTTGTAGGAAAACTCGGCGTATGGCAGACAGTCTTCCCACTTGGACCCTTGGGCCAATGCACATGCCCGGAGCATATCTTCGAGTATTTGGTTTACTCGCTCAGTTTGTCCATCTGTGTGGGGATGATAAGTCGTGCTGTATTTCAGAGCAGTTCCCAAGGCTTGATGTAGTCGGGACCAAAATGCTGAAGTGAAGAGAGATCCTCTATCCGAAGTGATAGTCTTTGGTACTCCATGCAGACTGACGATTCGGGACACATACAATTGTGCAAGTTGATCGGCATGGTAGGTGGTCCGGATGGGAAGAAAATGTGCCACCTTTGTTAAGGTGTCCACTATGACCCATATTGTGTCATTTCCTCGGTGAGTCATTGGTAAATCGGTGATGAAATCCATGCAGATATCATCCCATTTCCATTGGGATACAGGTAACAGTTGAAGGAGTCCGGCGGGGTTTTGGTGTTCCGCCTTTACCTTGTTGCATATATTACAACAAGCCACAAAGTAAGCGATGACATTCTTCATTCCATTCCACCAGAATACCTGACGAAGGTCTTCGTACATTTTAGTGCCACCTGGGTGAATTGAGTACGGCGATTCATGTGCTTCTGTCAATATTGTTTTCCTCGGGCCTTCTTGGCTGGGTACGCAAATCCTTCCTCGGAACCTTAGCGCACCTTGTTGATCTCTAGAGAAATCCTGTGTCTGTCCTTCATGCATACGCTTGGCATATAATTGCAATGATTTGTCATTTGCTTGAGCGCTGCGAATTTCTTCTTCGAGGGTAGGAGCAACTTCCAATATACTGGCAAGACTAGCATCCATGATTACCAAATTAAGCCAGGCAATTTCTCCATAAAGCTCGGGAGGCAAAGATTCCATTAGAGCATTCAGGTTGGCCGGTTTGCGGCTGAGAGCGTCAGCAACCACATTAGCTTCGCCCGGGTGATAATTTATACCGAGGTCGTAATCCTTAACCATCTTGAGCCATCTTCGCTGACGAAGGTTCAAATCGGGCTGAGTGAATATATACTTGAGACTCTTGTGGTCGGTAAATATCTGGCACCTATTTCCAATAAGATAATGTCTCCAAATCTTCAAAGCGTGCACCGCCGTAGCCAATTCCAAATCATGAGTGGGATAATTTCCCTCGTGTGGCCATAGTTGTCGGGATGCATAAGTCACAACCTTGCCATCTTGCATAAGTACGCATCCAAGGCCTTTTCTGGAGGCGTCATAGTAGACATCAAAACTACGGTATATGTCGGGAAGAGTCAATACTGGTGCTGACGTCAGTCTGTTTTTTAGCTCCTTGAAACTCCATTCGCAGTCCTCAGTCCATTCAAACTTCTTATCCTTCTTTAGGAGCTCTGTCATGGGCTTGGCAATCTTGGAGAATCCTTCAATAAAACGGCGATAATGTCCGGCTAGCCCAAGGAAACTTCGGATTTCTGAGACTGTCGTGGGTGCGGACCTTTCAAGCACATCTTTTACCTTGCTGGGATCCACAGCTATTCCTTCTGCCGAGAGAACATGCCCTAAAAATCCTACTTGCTTGAGCCAAAACTCACATTTGCTGAACTTGGCGTAAAGCTGATGATCGCGGAGCCTCTGCAAAACTGCTCGGAGGTGGTCCTTGTGTTCGTCTTTGCTTTTTGAGTAAATGAGGATGTCATCGATGAACACCACCACAAATTTGTCCAAGAAGTCCATAAACACATTATTCATCATATGCATGAAGAAGGCAGGGGCGTTGGTGAGGCCGAATGACATAACGGTATACTCATAGAGACCATACCGTGTGGTGAACGCGGTCTTGGGAATATCTTCCTTCTTGATTTTGAGTTGATGATATCCGGTCCTCAAATCAATTTTGGAGAATACTTTGGCCCCACTAAGTTGATCAAACAAATCATCAATCCTTGGTAGTGGATACTTATTTTTGATGGTGACGTCATTCAGCTTTCGGTAGTCTACGCACATCCGAAGACTGCCATCCTTTTTATCCACAAATATCGCGGGTGATCCCCACGGTGAAGAGCTTGGGCGGATGTATCCTTTCTGCAGCATCTCATCCAGTTGTTTCTTTAATTCCTCCAATTATGATGAAGGCATCTGATAATATTTCTTGTGTATCGGTGTGGTTCCAGGCACCAAGTCAATTGCAAATTCCAGTTCTCTGTCTGGCAGCATTCCTGGTAATTCCTCAGGAAATACATCGGGATACTCACTGACAACGGGAATCAATTCCACCTCTTCAGCCACGGCGGTGAAAACCATATCCTTCTTGGGTATGCTTTTGCGGGCATAAAAGTGTGTGGTGCGACCCTCCTAATTTGCCATGGTAACTTCTCTGGTCGCACAGTTAATGCATACTTGGTATTGGGTCAACCAATTCATTCCCAGAATAATATCCAATTTGTCAGAATCAATGATTATTAGAGACGTTGGAAACTTGACCCCCTTGATATCAATTTCCATATTACGGTAGACCAGATTGCTTATAAGCAGGGATCCCGGGGATTGTACCAGCATATTTTTCCCAAAATCGAGCAAGGAAATTTGTTTTGGGCAGCAAAACTCCGCGAAATAAAAGAGTGGGAAGCCCCAGAGTCAAATAAAACTATGGCAGGTATGTTATTAATAGGGAACATACCAATGAGGACTTCCGGGTCTTCTTGGGCTTCATCGGCGGAGATATGATGGATTTGCCCTTGGATGGCACTCGGGTCGGGATATGGCTCCAGATAGTTGACTTGCGGACTGAATGGAGCTATTGGCTTGCCGTTCTTGGGGCACTGTCTGGCGTAATGTCCAGTTTGCCCACAACTAAAACAGGAATTGTTGCGCTGACAATCCTCACGTACCGGGCTGGTCACGATATTCTTGACTTGAGTGGTGGTCTTGTTGACATTTTGCTGTCAGTTGGGTTTGTACTCAACCTGAGTCTGTTGCCACGTGCGAGCCTTCTGCACGGGTTGCATATCCTTCTTAGGCTCAAATTTGCGCTTGTGGTCATTATTAACTGGCATGTTGTCGTGCATGAGCTTGTGTTCCCATTCTGCGATGAGAGTCTTGTTCACCAGAGTTTGGAAGTCCGGAAAATCAAACATGCTAAGAGTGCACCTGAGATGCTGATTTGGTCCTCCAAGAAATCTGTCAACCTTCCGTTCTTCGGTGGCCACATCATAGAGAGAATAGCGGGCCAAATGGTTGAATTTATTCAGGTACTCACTGACTGACATGCTTCCCTGAGTGAGAGAGAGGAATTCGCGCTGCTTGATTTTCATAATTCCGGAGGGAATATGGTACTTGCGAAAACGATCCTTGAATTTAGTCCAAGTAATTTCCTCGTCTGCGGGCCACATGGCCTTAGCATTATCCCACCATATCGCGGCAGCTCGTTCAAGATAATGTGTTATGAAAGGAACCTTGTCTCCTTCTTCAGTGCGAGCAATTTCTAGTTTCTTCTCAATAGTCCTTAACCAATCATCCGCGTCCAATGGATCAATAACTTGACTGAAACTGGGAGGTTTGGTTCCCTGAAAATCTGACAGCTTGGAGTAATGACCATTCTGATGTCCATTCTACCCAACCATAACTTGCACACTTTTCAGTAGTTCCATCAGATCGTTGTTCCTTCTTTCTTCAAACATTCGCATGATTTGCTCAGTAGAAGGTGGATGTGGCGGTGGAGGCGGAGGTGGCTGGTACGGCTCGGGGGAATGCCATGCCTGTGTTGCAGAGCGACGAACAGGGACATCCTCACAAGTTTGGCTGCTGCTGCCTCCCGCGGCATCCTATTATTTAGTTTCCCAATGCAAAGCAACCGCGATGAGAAATATCCAAAAATGGGAGGAAAGCCAGTGACAAATCCAGAAGAAAACATCGAAAGAAATCAAGGCGAATAAAAAGAGAGTTCCAACATAATTATACATAGACTCAACATAAGAGTTAAACATCATGACAGGGTCACTACCCATACATGAAACTAAGGATCATAAAATGTGCGACTACATCCATACATCATACTCATGCCGATGGAGATAACCTAGCGATCTACTACTCGGATGGTGCTACTGCGGGCTCCTCTCCTAAGCCGGACCCAGATCCTGAACTGATAGTGGTGACCTCCGGGTTAAGAGAGACGCGACGACGCTGCCTCGAGGACTCTCCCTCAAGGGCAGGTGCGGGATGGGATCTAAGCATAGGAGCTGCAGGAGTAGCGACAAGGGAATCCCACGCAGCAGGAGCACTGTGAGGGGTTACTGCCAAAAGGGTAGTGGTACTCTGAGTGGTGGCAGAAACTGGAGGAACGTATGGAGTGAAACCGATAGTAGGGAGAGGGTTCCTATTATGAGCAGCAGCGAGAGTTATCCGGGCGCGGGTTAGCCCCCGAGCTAACTCGTAGTTCAGGAGATAACTGGCAGTGATATAACAGGAAAGGTGGCTAGTAGGATGATCGCACACCGGATTAATCAAAGGAAAGCGGATACGCCCATTCTCGTGCAGAGATGGGTAGTAAAAGAAACCTAGGTGTGTGTGCATGCGAACCTCGTTGTAGCGCAAGTCTACAAGAGCTTCGATTGCAGCAAACTGGACCGCCTGAGATGGCGTAGAAGTGAGACCACCCTTAGTAGAACGAGTGTAAGCGCCGGAAGGGGAACTGTGGTGTACAGTGACCTCAGCATAATACTCGTACAATGCTCCGGCCAGATGCTCCCGATACACCTGATACTCTGGATCATCACCCTCTGGGTAGAGTCGTCGCCACATGTTCTGAAGCAGGTGCAGCGATGTGTACGAAGCTGGCTCAGGATGCTACAAGATTGGAACTGGAGCCATCTACACTCACAACCATCATACGGTTAGTAATAACAACAGATAAACATGCATGCAATGCAGCAACCAATTTCTATGACTACCGGCACTCAGACGAAACTATTTACCGTTCCACTAATGCACTAATGGTCTAGCGTGTCCTACAATCAGCGCGGCTCTGATACCAAGCGTTGTGGCACCCCGGCTCAGAGCAACCGGTTTACCTTGCATTGCCAGCCCAGAGATCAAGTCTTCTGGCAACACACAACAACATGGTACGGAAACAACCACTTTATTGATGCTAGCTGATTACACGGGTCTGATATTACATCGAGATAAGAGGCCAAGCGGCACACACGGTGCGGCTGAACAGTATGTACATTATTTAATGAACATAAAGGGGCCTCGATTACACGAACTACGCGGCAGTGGAAGAACGACGAACTGGAACTCCATGGCACAGGGACGCCGACGTGGACATGGCCTAGACGCGGGAAGAACTCCGATGCGAAGTGACATACCTGAAAACTGGCATGACACGCCAGGTCAGTACATTGTTGCAAGATCACAACAAACATAAGCATAATGACAAACAATATCATGACAATTAATCAGGTTAATGCAATGCAAGTAATACTACTAATGCGGTGAAACCAACATATGCACCGAGTCCCACGGACTCGCTTACCAGACTGGTTACCTCGTAACCAAACGATGATCATACCCGGATCACAACTGAAACCCATCACTCATGATCAGCTCATGATCTCCAGAATCATCAGTGCCATCAACAGTTATTTAGTGAGCAAGATTAATTATAAAAGTTGATCCATGGTGTGACTTACTCCCCAGTTGTGCCCGTAACCGAGGACGCGGCTATCGATAGATTTAATACACAATGCAGAGGTAGCGCACTTTACCCACACCACGGAATCCACGGCCTCGCACTCCCATTCGGCTGGACCAACGGGATTTCGACGAAACCCTCCCCTTGTCATGACACTCTCCCGGCTACTCCGACAAACTCCCTCTCAGGGCTATGTCCTGGGTGGCCCCATGTCTACCAAAGACACCAACGGCCACCGTCGTGGCAAAATGGTCCCAAACAGGGACAAGGTACCATAAAAACAAACGAGCACACACGGTTATATCTGCTTACCGGGCCAGGGTATGCACGCCCATAACCTTCCCTCATTGGAGGCACCAGCGAGAGGCACAACAATGGACTGAATCAAGACCTCCCACAAGGTAAATGTGGTCGCACTGAGAAAAACCCGATTCAGAGGCACCATGACTTGATCAACGTCATATTCAAGTGGACTTATTAACAGGTTTAACTTGAATAAAAAATTAAACTACCAAGTCATACGATGCCATGATCATGCAACTAATCGACATGCAAAGCATACAACTCCCATGTACGGATCAATCTTATCAACATAACTTGCTTGCACTAGTCATGATTAAACTTTACTGGTTCTACCTCAATTTTTATTATCATGCAATGTTTTTATTAACTCATAATTTATATGAAAATATCACTTACCAAAAGAACTATCATTATTTATCATAGCAATATAACTAAGGCAAAATTTTATTCTACTAGACCAAACTAGTCCATGCATTCAACCAGTAACTTAAACAAGCCTTTCAAGCATGACAAAGTAACTCGCAAGCAACCATATCTATTCAACAAATTTTTAAATGCATATAAGAACTCATATTTAAGTAGAAACAATCATAGATATTGAAATGACACCATCCAAATGCTGGTGTGGCTTGCCTTAGTGCAAAGGAGGGTCACACTCCTCCTGGTTATCTTCAAGGAAAGTTCCCCCTTCTGCCCGTACCCGTGGCTTGCCGGGGGATGGCCGGAGTTGCTCGCAATCAAGCTCGCAAGCGGCGGTGGCGGATGGGTCTTGCTGGAGAGGAAGAAGGCGACGGCGAGGGGCGACTCCAGGGGCTCAGCTGCGTCCAGGCGACACCAGAGGATCCCCAACGACGCGCCTGAGAGGTTGATAGAGCTAGAGGGGCTCTGGAGTGCGGTGGTTGGGCTGCGGGGATCACCGGCGATCTCTGGTCGAGGTCGACGGCCGGAGGCCTGCCCGACCGGGCTATGGCTCCTCTACGCGGTCGTGGTGGTTGTGTGGTGCGGTGTGAGGCTTCGAAGCGGAGGGAATGGCTCTATATATAGCCGGAGCGAGAGGGGGGTACGTGACGCCGCCGGAGTTCTCTGGAGACCGGCGAACGGCGACGAAAGGCACCAGAGGGAGGGGCAAGGGCTCAGTGTGTAGGCGGGAGCTGTCCACGCTCGCGGATGAGGACAGGAGGCAAGGGAAGAAGAAGACAAAGGCACGAGCGCACTGTAGCTTTTGGCCGCGACGTGCCCGTGCTTGCTGCGGCGTCTCTGGCGTCGGCGAGCGCCAGGGAGGGGTCAAAGGTGTTAAGTCGAGGCTGGTGGCGCGGCGCGGCAGTCGTCGGCGAGCTCTGGATCGAGCACGTGCCGAACAGAGGCGTTGGCGCTACTCAGAGCGCGTCGAGCACATGCTAGACCCCGTGTCCACACGTGATCACCACCCTGGCATGGTCAAAACGACACCCATGATCGGCCAAACCTTGTCTGGGCTAAAGTCCATGCAGTGATAGGTCTAAGGAAGCTCAGGACTCAATGCCAGGCCGACCAGATGTGACTCAACCATCTTGGCAAGTTTCTGGACAGAAACTTGGCTGGTACGTTTGGACAGCTTCTAGATGGACATTAGGGCTGATCTCCTAGGGTTAAGGGTTACTTAGGAGAGTGAAGAGGCTCAAGAAAAACCAGGGCCAAAGGATCAAGGAAAAATGCACTTGCTGTTCAAAGTGAAATTTTGTGCCAGAAGAGAAATTATTTTCTGTAGCAAAAATACTACAAAAAGTCATGCAATATTTTTGCTTGGGAAGGTGGTCCATAATTCAAAGAATATTCAGGAATTAGTTCAGATTTTTGGGAGCAATAAAAATGGGGGTTGCTTTGGAGCACTAGTTTCTGAAATGAGTTTCAGAGGAGAAAATGAATATTTTCCTTTTATGAAAAATATTCATTTGATTATTCTAAGGATTTTTCAAAGAACTAAGGCTGAAGGAGAAGTAGATAGGTCACTTGGGTGAAAGTCAAGGGCATGCCCAAGTGACAAGTCCATTTGAATTGATTCCAAAAACTCAAATCCAAGACAAAGGCAAAACCAAGTCCGGAAAAAAGAAGAAGGCAAAATCCAGGCTGTCACACCATCGGTGGGAGAAAGGGGCACAAATGGGGTAACCCCTTCACCCAGACCTTGTGGAGCGTGACTGTCGGGGTGTTGCTGATGCTGCTCTCCTCTGATGACTTCTGCTCCCGCGTCGGCCGCGCGGGAAGTGGTGACTATGCCGCCTGCTCCAACCACATCCCCAATAGCATCCGCATCCTCGCGTGTCTCCGCACCCCCCACAGCATTGGAGGCCACGGGCGGCGGAGCCTTCAAGGTGGATGGATGAGCCAAAGAACCGGGTTTCTTCTTGGGCGCCATGGTCGATGGCGTCGTCGAAGATGAAGATGGTGATGAAGTTGACGCGCTGCACACGCCTTCAGGTTCGCACAAGCAAGCCCCCTACCTGGCGCGCCAAAGATGTCGCGGGAAACCACGACCACCTATGGGACCAGGAGGCCCCTTGCTGGTTCAACAGGGGCGTCGCGTTGCACAAAGAGCAGACGAGCGTGGGGCAGTATGGCAGAGATCACGCGGCATTTTTACCTAGGTTCGGGCCACCGCGAGGCGTAAAGCCCTACTCCTGCTTTGGTGGATTGATGGTGGAAAGGTGGTGGTGGACCGTAGTACACTTGCCCGGCAAGGGTTGCCTCAGGGCGACGGTGGCTACGCGCATATGGGGGTGTGAGTTATCCAACCTTCTAACCCATTCTACGGTTGTCATGGGCCTCCTTTTATAGATCAAGGGGTTACCACAATGGCAAAGTAGTCATTATGCACTGATAAGATAGCAAATAGTGATATCATACCTAACTCTGCGGGCTGACAAGGCGCATTAAATGCACCGCTCAACGTCACATCATTGGTTGCCCGGTAAGGCTTGCTGGGCTATGTTGCCAGCTCCATGCCTGCTTGCTTGACACGTCACAGGACGGGTGTCATCTGTGTGTTTTTCAGTAGGGAGAGGCCGCCATGTGGCGAATGGCAGCCACTTAGTCACTTTGCGGCTTGACACCGCACTGATCGATGACGTGGGTCGTGGTGGAGTGGTTGGTGAGGTGGTTTTGCCTCCGTGAGTCCCGGCAGGCCTTGCCAGGATGCCTTGGTTGTCTGCTTCTGGGGGTGGCCTCGCCCCTTGCTTGGATCGCCTGCCTGGCAAGGGAGGCCTTTCTCTCGATGATATCTTACTTCTCTGGCTTGATCTTGGTCCCTCTGATCTGCATGCTGGTCCTTCGAATCTCTTGGTCCCTTGTACTCTGACTTGGGCTGGAGCTTCAATCTCGTCCCCGTGCTTGTGCATAGTGTGGACAACAGACCCAGGGTTTGTTGCACCGACACTCTTACTTATTGAAAAGACTACAATTGATCCCATATACTGGTGGGTCATCAAGGCTCTTTTCTGGCGCCGTTGCCGGGGAGTGAAGCGCTCTTGGTAAGTGGAAGTTGGTAAGGAAAATTATTACTACGTGCTGAAATTTATTGTCACTTGTTACTATGGAGAACAATCCTTTGAGGGTTTTGTTCGGGGTATCTTCACCTCGACCGGAACCACAATTAGTTACCCCTCAACCTACTGCCCCTACTGAAAATATTGAATATGAAATTCCTTCGGGTGTGATAGAACAACTGCTAGCTAATCCTTATGCATGAGATGGAACCGAACATCCTGATATGCACTTGATATATGTGGAAGAAATTTGTGGATTGTTTAAGCTTTCAGGTTTAGCCGGAAATGAAGCTAAGAAGAAGGTTTTCCCTTTATCTTTGAAGGGAAAAGCATTGGCATGGTATAGGCTATGCGATGATATTGGATCTTGGAATTGATTGAAATTGGAGTTTCACCAAAAAAATATCCATTGCATCTAGTTCATCGTGGTCAGAATTGTACAAATAATTTTTGGCCTCGTGAAGGAGAAAGTATCGCTCTAGCTTGGGGGAGGCTTAAGTCAATGTTATATTCATGTCCCAACCATGATGTCTCAAGAGAAAATATTATTCAGATTTTTTATGCTCGGCTTTCTCATGATGATCGATCCATGCTCGATACTTCTTGTAATGGTTCCTTTATGAAGAAGACTATTGAATTCCGGTGGGATCTTTTAGAAAAAATTAAACACAACTCTGAAGATTGGGAACTCGAGGAAGGTAAAGAGTCAGGTATTAAGCATAAGTTTGATTGTGTTAAATCTTTTATGAATACTGATGCTTTTCAAAAGTTTAGCACTAAATATGGAGTTGACTCTGAGATAGTAGCCTCCTTTTGTGAATATTTTGCTACTCATGTTGATCTCCCTAAGGAGAAGTGGTTTAAATATCACCCACCTACTAAAGGAGAAATTAAAGAACCGGTAATAGCTAAAGGTGAAACTATTATTTATAATGTTGATCCAGTCGTTCCTACTGCTTATATTGAGAAACCACCTTTCCCTATTAGGATGAAGGAACATGCTAAACTTTCAACTATGGTCAACAAAAGTTATATTAGAACACCTAAACTAGCTGAACAAATCAAGGTAGAACCTAGTGTTGCTATGGTTAAGGATCTCTTGGTCGATTAGATGGGCATGTTATTTACTTATGTGATGAAGCTGCTAGAATTGCCAAACCTGACGAAAAAGATAAACATAGACCTGTTGTTGGCATGCCCGTTGTCTCAGTTAAGATAGGAGATCACTTTTATCATGGTTTATGTGACATAGGTGCTAGCGTGAGTGTTATTCCTTTTACCTTATACCAAGAAATTATGGATGACATAGCAACCGCTGAAATAGAAGACATAAATGTTACTATTAAACTTGCTAATAGAGACACCATCACACCACTTGGGATTGTTAGAGATGTTGAAGTCTTGTGTAGTAAAATAAAATACCCTACTGATTTTCTTGTTCTTGGTTCCCCACAAGATGACTTTTGTCCCATTATCTTTGGTAGACCTTACTTGAACACCGTTAATGCTAAAATAGATTGTGAGAAACAAATTGTCGGTGTTAGATTTGGTGATGAGTCTCATGAGTTTAATTTTTCCAAGTTCAGTAGAAAACCTCATAAAAAAGAATTGCCTGATAAGGACGAAATTATTGGTCTTGCTTCTGTTGTTGTACCCCATACTGATCCTTTAGAACAATATCTACTAGACCATGAAAATGATTTACATATGCATGAAAGAAATGAAATAGATAAGATTTTCTTTGAACAACGTCCTCTGCATAAACACAATTTGCCTATTGAAACTCAAGGAGGTCCTCCTCCACCTAAAGGTGATCCTGTGTTTGAATTAAAACAATTGCCAGACACTTTGAAATATGCTTATCTTGATGAGAAAAGATATATCATGTTATTATTAGTGCTAACGTTTCAGAAGATGAAGAAGAAAGATAAATGAAAGTTCTAAGGAAGCACTGAGCTGCTATTGGATATACTCTTGATGATCTTAAGGGCATTAGTCCCACTCTATGTCAGCACAAGATTAATATGGAACCTGATGCTAAACCCGTTGTTGATCACCAACGTCGGTTAAATCCGAAGATGAAGGAAGTGGTAAGAACGGAAATATTAGAACTTCTGGAAGCAGGTATAATCTATCCTATAGCTGATAGTAGATGGGTAAGTCCTGTTCATTGTGTCCCTAAGAAGGGAGGTATTACTGTTGTTCCTAATGATAAGAATGAACTTATAACACAAAGAATTGTTCCAGGCTATAGAATGGTAATTGATTTTAGAAAATTAAACAAAGCAACTAGAAAAGATCATTACCCTCTACCTTTTATTGATCAAATTCTAGAAAGATTATCTAAGCACACACATTTTTTCCTCCTTGATGGATATTCAGGTTTTTCACAAATACCTATTTCTCAACCTGGTCAAGAAAAGACCACTTTTACTTGTCCTTTTGGAACTTATGCTTATAGATGTATGCCATTTGGTTTATGCAATGCACCTGCTACCTTTCAAAGATGTATGACTGCTATATTCTTTGACTTTTGTGAAAAGATTGTTGAGGTTTTCATGGATGACTTTTCTGTTTATGGGAAGTCTTTTGATGATTGTTTAAGCAATCTTGATCGAGTTTTGCAGACATGTGAGCAAAAAAATATTGTCTTGAATTGGGAGAAGTGCCACTTTATGGTTAACGAAGGTATTGTTTTGGGCCATAAAATTTCTGAAACAGGTATTGAGATGGACAAAGCTAAGGTTGATGCAATA
The DNA here is from genome assembly GCF_018294505.1 of Triticum aestivum. Taxonomy (NCBI): domain Eukaryota; kingdom Viridiplantae; phylum Streptophyta; class Magnoliopsida; order Poales; family Poaceae; genus Triticum; species Triticum aestivum. The sequence continues at coordinate 268,073,114 of NC_057799.1, read as the reverse complement.
GAGAAAATGCCATGTCCTAAAGGTATCAAAGGTATTCGTAGTTTCCTTGGTCATGCTGGTTTCTATAGGAGATTTATCAAAGACTTTTCTAAAATTTCTAGGCCTCTTACGAATCTTTTGCAAAAGGATATTCCTTTTATTTTTTATGATGATTGTTTAGAAGCCTTCGAAACACTCAAGAAAGCCTTAATTCCTGCACCTGATTGGAACTTGCCTTTTGAAATTATGTGTGATGCTATTGATTATGATGTTGGTGCTGTTCTAGGACAAAGAGTTTATAAGAAATTGAATGTTATTCATTATGCTAGTAAAACTCTAGTCAGTGCTCAACGAAATTATGGTACTACTGAAAAAGAATTTCTAGCAGTGGTGTTTGCTTGTCATAAATTTAGATCCTATATTGTAGATTCAAAAGTAATTGTTCACACTGATGATGTTGCAATAAAGTATCTTATGGAAAAAGAAAGATGCCAAACCTAGGCTTATTCGATGGGTTCTCTTGCTACAAGAATTTGATTTGCATATCACTGATAGAAAAGGAGCTGAGAACCCTGTGGCTGATAACTTATCTAGGCTTGAAAATATTCTTGATGACCCACAACCTATTAATGATAGCTTTCCTGATGAGAAATTAGCTGCAATAAATGTTTCTAATAGTACACCTTGGTATGCTTGCTAATTATATTGTTGCTAAATACATAGCACCTAGTTTCACATACCAACAAATAATCTTCTATAATTTAAGACATTACTTCTCGGATGACCCGCGTCTTTATAAAGGAGTAGATGGTATTATTAGACGTTGTGTACCTGAGCATGAATAGGGACAAATCCTATGGAAATGTCACTCCGAAGCATATGGAGGACATCTTGCGGGAGACAGAACCGCTCACAAGGTATTGCAATCTGGGTTTTATTGGCCTACTCTCTTCAAGGATGCTCGTAAGTTCGTCTTATCTTGTGATGAATGTCAAAGAATAGGTAATATCGGTAGGCGTCAAGAAATTCCTATGAATTATTCACTTGCTGTTGAACCATTTGATGTTTGGGGATTTGATTACATGGTACCTTTTCCTTCCTCTAATGGGTACACTCATATTCTGGTTGCCGATGATTATGTTACTAAGTGGGTAGAAGCTATTCGAACTAGTAGTGTTGATCACAACACCTCTATTAAAATGCTTAAACAAGTTATTTTCCCAAGATTTGGAGTCCCTAGATATTTAATGACTGATGGTGGTTCACACTTTATTCATGGTGCTTTCCGTAGAATGCTTTCTAAGTATGATGTTAACCATAGAATTGCGTCACCCTATCACCCTCAGTCTAGTGGTCAAGTTGAGCTTAGCAATAGAGAAATAAAATTAAGTTTACAAAAGAATGTCAATAGGTCCCGGAAGAATTGGTCTAAGAAATTAGATGATGCACTTTGGGCTTATAGAACAGCATATAAAAATCCTATGGGTATGTCTCCTTATAAAATGGTTTATGGAAAAGCTTGTCATTTGCCTCTTGAACTAGAATGTAAAGCTTATTGGGCAATGAAAGAACTCAACTATGATTTCAAACTTGTTGGTGAGAAGAGGTTATTTGATATTAGCTCAATAGATGAATGGACAACCCAAGCTTATGAAAGTGCCAAGTTATTTAAAGAAAAGTTAAAAGATGGCATGATGAAAGAATCCAAAAGCGTGAGTTCAAGGTTGGAGAATATGTTCTTTTATACAACTCTCATTTCAGATTCTTTGCAGGAAAACTCCTCTCCAAATGGGAAGGACCCTATGTTATCGAGGAGGTTTATTGATCTGGAGCTATCAAAATAAATAATGCCAAGGTACTAACCCGAAGGTAGGCTTTACAGACTTGGCAACCTCTGCTGGTGTGGTGTTAACCTCCAAGCCTTGCCTTCGGCAGCCACGACCATGGCCTAATTAGGCTATCCATGACCATGATGGAGCACCTCCGACCGTCCTAGCCATTGTGATTATGGGGAATCAGCAGAGCTGATCTCCAGCGTGAGGTGGTTGTGGGGGGAGCCTCTTAGCCTCGCCTCCGGTAGCAAATGACTTGACCAAGCACGCACAATATCAACGCCTAGGTGGCTAGGTCCTCCAGGATGCGGTGGAGTATCTCCGGGCCTCGGCTGTCCCTGAGGAGCACCATCATGGAGAGATGGATCCCCGTTGCTGTGAGTGACGCTAGAGGCACCTTCACCAGAAGGAATACAGAAGGGAAAAGAGTCTAAGTGAGCTGCCGAGGTGACCCAGACTAGAGGTTGTGTGGGAGAAGCTCAACACAGAATGATGGATCCTGCCCTCGTCACTACTATGGAGAGGGGAAAATTTTGTGTAAGATGGAGCGCTTGATGGGTTGACTTCCAAAGCGTTGTATGAGGGAGAGATAGGACGCTGCTGATGCCAGGTTGTGGTGGGTCCTTTAGACAGTAACTGAAATCTTATGTGGCAGGGTTACTGTAGTGGTCGGTCCCATCTGTAAGTGAGTAAGAAAATGCTGATGTGGCAAGTGTGCTGAGGTGGATAGGCTGCATGTCAAGAGAAATAACATAGTGGGAATGAACTATTTAGGTATTATAGATAAGCGCAAAGAACCCAAAAATCTCATTCAATGTTTCCAAAAAAATATCCCTTCTTTAATGTTTGATAATTTTGGCAAGGGTTTTGGTCCAAACCAAAAATATTGAACATTTTTAAGGATTTAATTTTGGGACTCTGAATTTAAATCAATATCTATTTGAATTTCAATTATATTCATATAATTAGAATATAATTTCAAATAATCCTGAAATATTTATGTGCTTTTGGAAATGTCCAGAAAAGTCACATAAAATTGTTCAGATTATTTTGGCACTGGTTTGAATTCATTTTGAATTTTTAGTCCGGGACAAAAAAATTAAAAAAAGAAAACAAAACAGAAGAAATAAAATAGACAAAGGAAAGGGCCTTACCTGACTTACCTGTGTGGCCCAACTCTTGTTCTGGCCCAGCCCGCAGGGGCAGCACTGTCTTCTTCCTCCTCCCAGCAGGAGAAGCAGTTGTGTGCCTGCACACGCGCGGCCAACGACGCCATCTCCTGCTCCAGCACGATGCCCCGGCCCTTCCAGCCACACCAGCGAGACACCCAGACCCCCCGGATCTTTCCCCCTCTCAGCGCTCTACCTCACCTCGTCTAGACCCCGCTCTCTCACCCACCAGATCGTGCCCGTCGCCACCATCGCCGACCACTGCGGCCACCGACCTCCCCACGCCCAGCCAGCCAGTCCACAAGCTCCGCCTCGCTGCCGTGCACCTCTACGCCGAACCACCCGAGCTCGAAGGCCCTGTGAAGCCTCCAACGTCATCATCCTCCTCGCCTTTGTTCGGTGATCACCGTCGCCGACTCACCAGATCCCCCGCGTCCTTGAGCTAGCCGAGCACTCCATCAACCTCGCCGTGAGCCCCTCTTCATTTTGGCTCACCTCTCTCTCGCGCGGTCATCCTCTAGCTAGCATACCTACCGTGCCCGTGAGCTCACCACCGCATGCCTGGTCATCGTCATTGCTGCAGCCGCGGGAGCTCAAGTCTGAGCGCGTCAATGCACTCAAAATGCTCCCAGGAGCCGAACTAAACTGCCCCTTCGTCCCACCACAGCTCTGATCCCGAGCACTCCTGAACTCTAGCAGCCGCTTTCGTCGTCGTTGTCGTCAGCTACAGTGACCACGCGACCTCCTAGAGCATCCCCTGGATGCGGACGAGTGCGGGCTACCTCTGGTGGTCTCTGCTCGTCGGCTAACTGCTGGTAGCGCAAGTTCGGCGAGCGTCCATCGTCCATTTGCTCGTTGTCGGCCTAAGTGCAGTGTTGATGACGTGGCTCCGTCATTAGGGTCTAATCACCCGTTAATTAAACCCCCACAACCACTGACACGTGGGCCCCAACCCCACAAACTTTTGGTTAAGTTTTAAACTAAACTTAATCAACCAACTGACCCACAGACATGTGGGCCCAGGCCTACTAATAGTTTTACTTAGGATTAACTTAATGCTAATTAAGTCCGTTAATTAGTTGAGCCACTGACTAGTGGGTCCACTAGTCAGGTTAACCTGGCTGACCCCATTGACTTGCTGACGTAGTGGTGACACAAGGCTGACTCATGACCGTTTTCTGGATTTAAAATAAATCAGAAATCATTTATTAATTTCAAAAAATTGCCAAAACTTTTAAAAATGATAGAAAATAAACTATAACTCCAATAAAATAATTATATATGAAAAATTATCAGAAAAATAAGAAGAATCTGTTTATGGTATTTTCATGCATGTTTGAATAACTTAAAGCTGCTCTATATGACAATTTGAATAAATGGAATTTGAAATGTCTTATATGGAGTATGAATTTGAATCTTCTGTCCAAACGAACTCCATTTAAATTGTTACTTGCTGCATTAGCCCATATCACAACATATTGCCATGTCATGATCATGCATCATATTGTTGCATTGTATTGATTGTGTTCCTTCTCTATTGACGGTGTTTTTCCCTCTCGGTAGACGTTTTTCAACGTTGAGATCGATGTCACTGATGAAGACACAATGCTATCTTCAGAAGTGCCAGGCAAGCAAACCCCCTTTGAGCATTCTGATACAATCCCACTCTCTCACTCTTGCTCTCTTTTACTACATTAGGACAACAACGATTCAATTGTTACATGTTGCGGTAGTTGAACCCATTCCTCTACATGACCTGTCTTTGCCACTGTAATTAGTAAAAACCCACTAGCATGAGTAGGATTTGCTTGAGCCATGGTGTGCCTACTCGTTCATGCTTGCTTGTTATGCCTGCTATGCTTAGAGTTGTGTTAGGTCTGATTCATCTAGGATGGATTGGAATGGTGGTGAACATGTCCTACTATTGAGAGCTAAGTGTGTGAACATGATTTGGTAAAGGTAGCGATGAGAGGCCATGTAGGAGTACATGGTGGGTAGTCTCATTGAAACCGTCCTCAGGAACTGAGTTCTGTGTTTGGGATCCAAGACAGTTACTACCACACATTGGGCCCTGAAATATGACCCCGCTCGACTTATTAATCGCCGTGTCCTCTGTCCAGGAGTTGCAACTAGTTTCTGGTGTTTGTAGGATGTGTGTTGGAGGCCGTACTTAGCGCTGACCCTAGGGGTGGGCTATGATGCAGTATAGACACTATGGAATAGTGTATCGAGGCACCCGTTTGGTGGGCCTGGGAACCCTACACATCGTTTTGGGCCGTAGTGGAAACCTCGGTCGGACTTCCTTGCGGATGGAACTCAAATAGCGATAAACCTAGACTAGAGACTTGTGTGGTTAGTCAGGTCATGGTCTACACCCACGTCGCCTTTCGCTTGAAGTCTGCCGAGCACATGTCATGTGCAGACGCTAAGTGGTGGAAACATGTGGGAAGAAGTACACCCCTGAAGTGTTATGAATGATCTATTTGAGTAGCCGCGTCCGCAGATATGGACTACTTGGAAAGCTTATATGGTTCATAGATAACTGGAAGTGGATACTCTAAAATGCGCAAGATAAGCGTGAGTGCTATGGATGACCTTCTCGTAGGGCGACGGGAGCCGATCCACGGTGGTGTATTGATATGGTGAATATGTGGACTCGTGTGCGCTTTCTCACCTCAAAGAAAATACTGATAGTCATAGTACAGGATAGCCACTGAGTCAAAGTTGGCTTGCTGCAGTTAAACTCCACCACCCTTTGTTGATACTGGTTCATATGTAGATAGTTTTGATGTAAGTCTTCCTGAGTACATTTGTACTCATGCTTGCTTAATTTATGTTTTTGTAGAGGAGACTTCCGTCTCACTAGTAGTTCTAGGTGGGCTTCGATAATTAGCTTAAGAATCCCAGGCAGAGGCCTGGTTCCTATGGAGGGTCTTGTAGATACTCAAGCTTTTTATCCTCTTTCTTTTGTAGTTGTCTATACTCAAACAAGGTTATGCTTCTGCTTGTTGCTTGTATCAATTTGTACGTTGGGTCATGAGATGCATGTTTGTAATATCATACTATGTATGGCTCTCCGGAGCCTTTCAAATAAATCCTTTGAGTTGTAGAGTTTTGTTGTGATGCCATGTTGTATTTACACATATCGAGCATATTGTGTGTATGTTATTGAAATGCTTGGTATGTGTGGGATCTGACACCTGGTTGTTTATTCTTGGTAGCCTCTCTTATGGGGAAATGCCTCCTAGTGCTTCCACTGAGCCATGGTAGCTTGCTACTGCTCCAGAACACATGGATTGACTGGCATGTTCCCTTCCTTGCTCAAGGTCTATCCCTTCGGGGAAATGTCACGCGGTGCTTTGCTGGAGTCCTTGTAGCTTGCTACGACTCAGTTACACTCGTTGTTGACCGACACGTGCATTGTTGGGTCATGTATGCCTGTCCCTGTAAGTTTGTGCCACCTTGGGTTTACGACTAGTCATGTTGGCTTGGGTTCTCTGTCATATGGATGCTAGCGACACAATCATATCCGTGAGAAAAAAGGCACAAACGGTCTCGGCCAAGGTAAGGCTACAGCCGTAGGAATACCGTGCGTGAGGCCGCAAAGTGATAAGATGTGTTACATGCTAGATCGGTGTGACTTAGGATCGGGGTCCTGACAGCTTTGGTATCAGAGCCTGGCCGCATGTAGGATTACCAAGCCTAACTGGTCGAAATCGTGTTTATAAATGCTTTAGTTATATAATGGAATTGATTGCAGAAGGGTGTCGGTGTCAAAACCGGCGGATCTAGGGTAGGGGGTCCCGAACTGTGCGTCTAAGGTCGATGATAACAGGGGACAGGGGACACGATGTTTACCCAGGTTCGGGCCCTCTCTATGGAGGTAATACCCTACTTCCTGCTTGATTCATCTTGATGAATATGAGTATTACAAGAGTTGATCTACCACGAGATCATAATAGCTAAACCCTAGAAGTCTAGCCTGTATGACCAAGGTAATGAGTCTCCCCTTCCGGACTAAGTGCTCCGGTTTATATAGATACCGGGAGGATCTAGGGTTACACAAGGCGGTTACAAAGGAAAAGAATCTACATATTCGGTCGCCAAGCTTGCCTTCCACGCCAAGGAGAGTCCCATCCGGGCACGGGTGCAGTCTTCTTCGTATCTTCACAGCCCATCGGTCCGCCCCATGGCTAATAGGCCGGACGCCCGAGGACCCCTTAGTCCAGGACTCCCTCAGTAGCCCCTGAACCTGGCTTCAATGACGAGGAGTCCCGCGCGCAGATTTGTCTTCGGCATTGCAAGGCGGGTTCCCCTCTTTCCGAACTCCAAGATAGTCTCTGGACGTGATGATTGTATCCGGACCTCTAACACTCACTGCACACAACCGCAGAGAGAACAGAATATTCCACGGGTCCAATCCATTGACGACTTTTTACAAAGTGACATCACGCCTGCCCGGTCATAATTTCGGACCGTTGTTTCGCCTCCGGCCCCGCGTTCCGAAACGTGGTTGTCATTGACACGTCTTATCCAAGCAGAGATCATGTCCCCTTATTAAGGGATTCTTTTATCGACATGGACGTGGGTAACCCAACCGTCCTTAGGGTACAACTCCTTGGGAATAGGCAAGGTTTAAGGCCCGGGAGGAGGCGTTCGATATTGACAGCCTTTATAAAGGGATACAGACCCGTCTTTCTTCTCCATGCTTGCTTCTTCCTCAACCCTTACTACCTCCAGTTCCAACACCCAGGTTTGAATCTCCGCGATCCTCAGTCATGTCCGGATCCAGCCGTCAAGGCCGGTGGGTGGCTTCTTCTGTCACAGAGGAGGATATCGCGAAGCTTCGGGCGGCAAGATATTTGACCGCAGAAATCCTCCATCGGCTTCCTGCGGAAGGGCAGGTTATTCCTACCATTAGATCCAGTGAGAGGGTCGTGTTCGTTTCCCACTTCCTTCGAGGGTTAGGGTTCGCCCTCAATCCCTTCGTCCGGGGGCTCATGTTCTATTATGGACTTGGTTTTCACGATCTCGCCCCGAACTCTGTTCTCCTCATCTCGGCGTTTATCGTCACGTGCGAAGCCTTCCTCCGAACTCCTCCACACTTCGGCTTGTGGCTCAAGACCTTCAATCTGAAACCGCAAGTGATAGAGGGGGAGCAGGCGGAGTGCGGTTGTGCCTCAGTGAGCAAGCTTACTAGTGCGATTTGGCTAAAAGGATCCTTCAAAGAATCTTCCGACTTATGGCAGCAGGAGTGGTTCTATATCACCGAGCCCCGTGGTTCCAAGTGGGCAGCTGCGCCTGCGTTTCGATCCAACCCCCCAATTCAGCTTGCATCATGGATTAACAAGGGATTAGACTGGGGATCAGTTGACGAGGTGTGTACTCTGCAAAGTCGCATCCGAAGCCTCATTGAAAAGGATATCAATATCGCCAACGTTATTCAGGTAATGTTAGTCCGCCAGACCCTACCGTGCCAGCGACGGCCTCTTCGCCTATGGGAGTTTAACCCAGAAGGGCCACAGACTCTTCAGAACTTCTTTAGCATTATGCACGAAGGAATGTGGGAATTATTCTTCGGGAGACGAAAACAATGGCCGGACACCACCGAAGATACTGGCCTAGACTGTAACCATCCGGACACCCCGGTAAGTACTCATCCGCCGAACACCTCATAATCAGATATCCTGGGATAAGATACTGAGCAAACCATCCTTTTCCAGGGCTGGATAAAGAAAGCGGAATGGATTAGGTGTCCGGCCCCTCTTCCCGAAGACTCAGCAGACTCCGTGTTAACACGGATGCTGGCACCGGCACCGTACCAGATACCGGCAGGGGAGGGCAAGGTGGAGAGTGAGAAGGCCCGGGATGACCTTCGTTCCAGAGGTAAATCAGATACTGAGTCCGGAGAAATCGATATTTCCTCACCCAAAGACGAAGGTGAAAGAGAAGCCAGTATCCCTTCTCCATTCGGGAGGAAAAGGACCGCCTCCGAAGGTTGGGAGGGGCGGTCTCCTAAGAGAGGCAAGATGCCACCGTCGAGCGGCTCGGGATTGGAAGGTGATGCATGTGAACAGCTCCGTCATGAGGACAAGCCCTCAACCAAACCGTAAGTGAATCCGGGGTACTTTGATAGTGTCCCGCTTCTTTCCTGTTACCGAAGAGATACGTAACGTGCCGGTGTATTTTTACAGTCCGGCACAGAGTTCTTCTAGGCACTCTCTTCGAGAGAGATCTCCTCCCAGAGATGATGGAAAGCAAGACGCCTCCCCCAACCTCCTCGCCCAATAAGGCGGACGACTCCGAAGTTTCGTCTCGAAGGGTTATTCTTGATCAACAAGCGGTGCAGGGGATGAAGGAGGCTGTACCCGAAGGTGGACCTCCAATCGTCCGGGATTCGGGGGCCAATAATGAAGGCCCCGGACTGTCCAGTTTTCAGCCAACGATGATTCTAGAGACGGGTGAACGGGTTCCTTCAAAGGATGGTCGTGCTACCAGAGCGGCTTCCGGAGACCCGGCGACACCGAATACATTGCGGGATATGCTGCGAAAAGCATGTCTCAGAGGAACAGTGTACCTTGATGGGTATGGTGGTTGAGAAGATTCTGTCCGCGAAAAGCGGATTGAATGAAGCCTTCATGAGCCTGCTAAGAGGCTTCGAGGTTTGTAATATAATGTTTTCAACTATATTTTATTTGCAAAGATGCACCTGTGTATAGGTAGTAGCCCCTGAGACTCGGGTTGGCTCCACATGGGAGGCGAATGGAGGATCAAGAAGAAATATTCAAGGACTAGTCTGATTAACTGAAAGACAGGTTGCTTCCCCCCTGGCTACTTCCCAGACTACGGATATTTCCGAGCTATAGCGGAAGCTTGATGTGGCAGGGGATGACATTGCGTTAATCAATATACGCCTGGACTAGTCGCAAGGTATGTATTTGGGGCAATCCCTTCACATACATTTTTGTTATATAAGCATGACGTTGAAGGTTATATACTGGAATATGCATGACTGCAGATGGTGCTTCCGCCGTTGAAATTCTTTAGGCGGAGCTGGCCCGGGCCAAGGAGCAGGCCCGGTTTAGTAATGCGGCTGCCGATAAGGCATTGACTGAGTTAAAAGCCGAACAAGCTGCTCGGCGCCAAGACGAGGAGAAGATATCCACGATGGCGCTCGAATTGAAAAATGCTGCTAGCCGCTGTGAACTTCTTGAGAAGGAAAATGAAGCCAAAACGGCTGAACTTGACAAGGCCTTACGAGAGGCGAGAGAAGCGCGGTCTGAATCCAGAGCAGCCCATGAGGAGATCCCGCAAGCTGGGGAGATCGCGGCCGGTAAGCCCTTTTTGCTACAGGCTAAGTTCGGCGATCCGAACTATGCTCAGCTTAACCAAGTCTGGAGTTCTCCGGACGAGTTTTTGGACTTGCCGAAGAGTTCTTCCGATGCAGCGCAGTTTTATCAAGCGCGAGAGGGGTATGCAACGGAGAAGCTTTTCTGGTCACAATTTGGTGCGTCAACGCGCCCTCTGCTGTTGAATGAACAGATGTCTCAATGGGCCGAGCTTCATAGGATATCCGGCATGCTATGAAGAACATCATAATTCGGCTATGGCCGACTGAGCCTGTTCCGAATAGCTACTTTGGCTTGGTGCAGCGGCTCGTTGATGTTGTGCCACGTATCGACGCTGTGAAGCGGTTTGCATGCATTGAGGGTGCACGGATGGCCTTTGCCCGTGTCAAGACATTCTGGGGGAGGATGAAGGCCATTGATGTTGCGGTGAAGGGTCCACCCAAGGGCAAGGACCATTACGAACCGGAGCATTATTTTGAAGACGTCCTAGAGGCCGCCCGCTTGATAGAGGGTCAATGCTCGAAAGACATAATGTTCGAGTGAGGTGTATGAGAATTGTAGAAGACAATTTGTAGTTAATCTATTTTTATATTTTGCTCAAAAGCTTGTGCTCCTCCTGTGCGGTCGTTTTAATATAATCTGAAAGTTTTCCAGTCGTCGGCTTCAGCCCCCTCGTAGGGAGTACGGGGGTGTTTGGAAAAGCATTTGATCACTCTTGACCCAACGTCTTGGTCCGTGAAGGAGGTGATAATGCGGCGAACTAGGCAATCAGACTATAGGGCGTTAACACTTTCACTTAGCCATAGGAGTTTTATAGGGGGGACTACGATATAGCCCCTGGCATGCGTACGGCTTATTCCAATATGGTGCGTTACATATATGACTTGAAAAAAAGGTCCTTCATGTGACACGGAGGGAATCACGACATATTCCGATAAGTCATCGAGTGGTTGACCAGCTCTCGCAGCATCATGACAGTCGGTTTTTGGCTTTCTCTACTGAGGTGCTTGACCAGATGAATCGGAAGCACAATCGAGTAGTTCTCCCTTTACTACCCTAGCCGATAGAGCGGAACATAAGGTAGCAAGCACAGGAGCCGGGCAACCCAACCATTGACCAAAGACATGATTCGGAGTTGATGCATATAAGGCCAAACTCGTGACGCCGAAGTACGCTGTAAAGCTGTTCGGACTTTGTTGGCAACTCATTTGTTCCCATACCGAGCCCCTGGCAGGTTATGCCGAGGTATATCTGTGAAACAACCATAGGAGCCATATTCATTGGCGAAAAGACACGAATGATTAATTCGGATAATGTTTACTGGGACCTGAGCGATATGCCAATGATTACTTTATATATATAAAGACCACAACCCCGGCTATTTGACATGCCTGGGGTCGAAGGCGGAGGAAAAAGGCATATTACAAGCTCGAAATAAAGAGTGTGGTCTACAAAAGGTTATTTTGGACCTCCTGTCGCACGTCTGTGTCGCCTGTCCTCGGCGAGGGGAATCCTTGACGGAGGTAGCCCCTTAGGTGAGTGTACGAATCCGAACTCCGATGGAGTCGGTTTAGATGCTTGTCCTTTGCGTCACCTATTTTTAAGAGATAATGAAGAAAGAAGTAAAAAGAAAGTAGATAAAAAATGTTACTGGAATGCTTGCAGGCTTGTCCGTATTGTGCTTCCGCCAATGCCCATGGTATCTTGAGTGCGTAGTGATGTATGCGCGGTACGAATTTTGCGTGTATATGAGGTGGGCGGCGGAAGCCGAACTGCTACTTCCGCTCCAGGGTTGATCGGTCCTCGGGGGGAAATTTCTTCTGACCCCCGGTGTTTGGTTGGTGAACCTCTTCGTCGTCCCTATCGCCTGGTGGCCTCCTCCCCTTGTGTTCGGTGTTGAGCTTGCCAGCCTGCTTGAAGACCCAACAGTTTCTGTTGGTATGATTAGCTGGTTTATAGGGGTGGCCGTGAATCTGGCAGGGTTGGTCCAAGATCCTGTCTAGGTTGGATGGTCCGTCTCGGTTCGCCTTGAGTGGCTTTTCCCGTTGACCGGGTTTGGGATTGCTGAATCCGGCGTTGACCACTGTGTCGCGTGATCTTTCATTATCATCGCGACTGTTGTGTTTGCTTCGTCGTGGTTCGCCATTGCCGTCTCGGATTTCGGAAGTGCCCGGGTCGCTGGCGCTATTTCTTCTACGAGCGAGCCAACTGTCTTCTCCCGCGCAAAAGCGATTCATTAGAGCGGTAAGGGCTGTCATGGATTTAGGTCCCTCTTGACCGAGGTGGCATGCAAGCCATTCATCCCGGACGCTGTGTTTGAAGGCCGCGAGGGCTTAGGCGTCCGGACAGTCGGTGATTTGGTTCTTTTTTACTAAGAACCTGGTCCAGAGCTTTCTGGCTGACTCTCCGGGCTGTTGGACAATGTGACTTAAGTCATCAGCGTCCGGTGGCCGGACATACGTTCCTTGGAAGTTGTCGCGAAAGGCATCTTCCAAATCTTCCCAGCTGCCAATAGAATTCTCGGGCAGACTGTTTAACTAGTACCGAGCTGGTCCTTTGAGTTTTAGTGGTAGGTATTTGATGGCATGAAGGTCATCTCCGCGGGCCATGTGGATATGGAGGAGGAAGTCCTCAATCCATACCGCGGGATTCGTTGTTCCGTCGTATGATTCGATATTCATGGGTTTGAACCCGTCTGGGAATTCATGCTCCATTACTTCGTTTGTGAAGCAAAGAGGGTGTGCGGCGCCTCTATGCTGGGCCACACTGCGGCGTACCTCCGATGGAGTCCATTTGCGGTTTTCTGCCCGGGTGTGGCTAAGTTTGTTACGTCTGAATAGGTAGTCGTCGTCGTGTGTCGCGGCACGTCCTCGCGATCCGTAGACCGATCTTGCGTGTCCTGCTCTACTGTCCGAGTCCTGTCGAAGGTTGTATGTACAACCCCGAGCTGCTTTATTCTTGCCTTTACAGCGAGGTCGGGCGGTCTGGTGTTCGGCTTGAGTTGCCGCTTTATCCGGACCAAGTTGTGGCTGGCCTTCCACATTGTGCGATGATGGTACGGGCTCCAGCGCCTCGTCATCGAACTAGGGTAGCGATCTATGCTTCGGGTAGCTTTTGGCTGGGCCACCAAGGCCGTATTCTTCGGCGGCCAAGACTTCAGTCCATCTATCATTGAGCAGATCTTGGTCCGCTTGAAGCTGCAGCTGCTTCTTTTTCAGGCTTCTTGCAGTTGCTATTAGCCGTCGTTTGAAGCGCTCCTGCTCGAGAGGTTCCTCGGGCACGATAAAATCCTCGTTGCTGAGGCTTTCCTCTTCCTCGGAGAGCGGAAGATAGTTACTGTCCTCCGAGTCTTCGTGGAACAATCAAAAATTATAGATACGTTGGAGACGTATCAGCATCCCCAAGCTTAACTCCTACTCGTCCTCGAGTAGGTAAGTGATAAAAACAGAATTTTTGATGTGGAGTGTTGTTCATCAAGTCATATCATACTCTTTTCTTTATAGCATGGACATTTGGACATTTATGTGATTCAAAGCAATAGTCTAGTTTTGACATAATAATTTAGATACTCAAGCATATCAACAAGCAACCATGACTTTCAAAATATCAACGCTAAAATAAGTTATCCCTAGCCCATCATGCTCAACCATTGATTCATTCGGGAAACACACTGGGATATTAACTACACCCAATACTTAAGCACGATCATATTGCCTCCTAGTTGGTGCTTTTTATGAGAGAAGATGGAGACTCAAATTTCAAAATAAAAATTGCATAAAGTAAAAGAAAGGCCCTTCGCAGAGGGAAGTAGGGATTTGTAGAGGTGCCAGAGCTCAAAGCGAAAAATTAGAGATAAAAACATTTTGGGAGGTGTATCCATCCCACCAATGAAAATGACTTAGAGTTCCCAACACTTTCCATGCTAGATATTCCATAGGCGGTTCGCAAACAGAAAATAAATTTTATTCCTTTTTTCCACCATTCTTTCACTTTCCATGGCCAGCCGTATCCACGGGTGCCCTCCATACCAACACTTTCCAAGGATTTTATTATTTGACAACATAAAGTAAATTCATTTTTGCATTTCGGGACTGGGCATCCCTAAGACCTTTGCCTTACTCTCGTGCAATGACAAGTGAATAAACACTCATCGTGAGAATAACACATCTAGCATGGAAAATATTAGCCACCAGTTACCGTTCCGCGAGTGAAACAAAGACACAAAAGAGAAGTTTATTTTGAAAATTAGAGATGGCACATGCAAATTTGCTTAGAATGGAAAAAGAATACAGCATATAGGTAGATATAGTGGACTCATGTGGCAAAACTGGTTTAAAGGATTTTGGATGCACAAGTAGAGATCATACTTAGTGCAAAATGAAGGCTAGCAAAAGATTGGGAAGCGACCAACCAAGAAACCAATAATCTCATAAGCAAGCATTAAGCATAATTAACACCGAATAATGCACCACAAGTAGGATATAATTTTCATTGCATGATTATTGACTTTCGTGCATGCATAGGGAATCACAAACCTTAACACCAATATTCCTACTAGAGAACAATTACTCATCAACATAACTCACATATCACATCATTATATCTCAAAACTATTACTAAGAATCAAGTTTATTTTGTCCAATGATCTTCATGACATTTTCTTTTACTTTATCCTTCTTGGATATCTATCACTTTGGGACTAATTTTCATGTGTTGCTTTTCATAAGCTCAAACAAATATAAGTGAAGATCATGAGCATAACAAATTTTCTTTCTCTCAAAATAATTTAAGTGAAGCAAGAGAGACTTTCTCCAAAATTTTACTAACTCTCAAATAAATCTAAGTGAAGCAAGAGAGCATTTCTTCAAAAATAACAAAGCACACCATGCTCAAAAAGATATAAGTGAAGCACTAGAGCAAGTCCTAGCTCATAAAAGATTTAAGTGAAGCATAGAGAGCAATACTAACAAGTCATGATATAATTTTGGCTCTCTCAAATAGGTGTGTCCAGCAAGTATTGATGACTTAAAACACAAAATAAAACAAGCAAATAGACATATCATACAAGACGCTCCAAGGAAAACACATATCATGTGACGAATAAAAATATAGCCTCGAGTAAAATACCGATAGTTGTTGGAAGAAAGCGGGGATGCCACTCGGGGGCTTCCCCAAGCTTAGTTGGTTGCTCATTATTGGATAATAGCTTGGGATGCCGGGGCATCCCCAAGCTTAGGCTCTTACATCCTTCCTTCATCCATCGTAAGATAACCCAAAACTTGAAAACTTCAATCACACAAAACTCAACAAAACCTTCGTGAGATCCGTTAGTGTAAGAAAAATAAACACTACTATAAGTGATGTATCAAACCAATTATTATTTTGTTTTTTTATTATATCTACTGTATTCCAACTTTTGTATGGCAAAAAATCATCAAAGAAAGCCATAGAGCCATCAAAATAAGCACACAACACAAAGAAAACAGAATCTGTCAAAACAGAACAGGCTGTAGAAATCTGACTTTTGCGAATACTTCTGGAACTCCAAAAATTCTACCAAATTAGGAAGACAAGGGTAGTTTGTATATTAATCTTCTTCAAAAAGAATCAGAGCAAAATCTATTTTCTATGATTTATGGAAATTATTTTCGTGAGCACAAAGTTTTTGTTTTTTTGCAAGATCAAACAACTAGCACCCAAGAAGATCCTAAAGGCTTTACTTGGCACAAACACTAAATAAAACACAAAAACACAATCATACCAGTAGCATAATTGTGTAAACACACAAGAACAGAAAGCAAAAATAAAAAATAAATTTTATTCATTGGGTTGCCTCCCAACAAGCGCTATAGTTTTACGCCCTTAGCTAGGCATAATATTTCAACGATGCTCACACAAAAGACAATAATCGAAACACAAAGAGAGCATCATGAAACATGTGACAAACACATTTAAGTCTAACATACTTCCTATGCATAGGGATTTTATAAGGAAAAAAATTATCAAGACAAGAAACATCTAACATATGCAAAGAAGAGGAATAAAGCATTAACGATCTTAACATAACGAGAGGTAATTCAGTAACACGGAAATTTCTACAACCATATTTTCCTCTCTCATAATAATTATATGTAGGATCATAATCAAATCCAAAATATAACTATCATATAAATTTTTCTTTTTATGATCCACATGCATGCAAAGTTGACACTCTTCCAAAATAGTGGGATCATCAAATAAAGTCATGACCTCTCCAAGCCCACATTTATCAAAAATTTGATAAGAGTGAACACTCTCCAAATATGTGGGATTATTTTTAACTAAAGTTGACTCTCTTACAAACCCAGTTTCAATATTATCACAAACACATTCATCATGAGGCTTAAATAAATTTTCAAGACCATAAGAAACATTATCACCCCAATCATGATCATTGCAATAAGTAGCGGACATGACAAAACAAGCATCCCTAAGCTTGGGGTTTTGCATATTATTAGCAAAATTGTTATTAATAGAATTTATAGTAAAATCATTGCAATCATGCTTTTCATTCAAGGAGCTATCATGAATCACTTCATAAATTTCTTCATCACAATTTTCAGGTTCACGAATCTCAAGCAAAACTTAATAAAGATAATCTAGTGCACTCAAATCACTAGCAATTGGTACATGATAATTGGATCTCTTAAAAAGATTAGCCAGTGGATGAGGATCCATAACAATAGATTTTTTTAGCAAGCAAAGATGCAAGCAAATAGAAGGCACATGGCAACACCAGCAAACATGAGATCTGACGAGAAAAAGGCGAACGAAAAAGAGGGCGAATAAAACGGCAAATTTTTGTGAAGTGGGGGAGAGGAAAACGAGAGGCAAATGGCAAATAATGTACATTGCGAGGAGATGAGATTTGTGATTAAGAACCTGGTTATGTTGAAGATCCTCCCCGGCAACGGCGCCAGAAATTCTCCTTGATGGTAGCTGAAACTACGTCGGTATTTCCCCGGAGAGGGAGGGATGATGTAGCACAGCGATGGTAGGTATTTCCCTCAGTTATGAAACCAAGGTATCGAACCAGTAGGAGAACCAAGCAACACAACGTAAACAGCACCTGCACACAAACAACAACACCTCGCAACCTGACGTGTTAAAGGGGTTCTCAATCCCTTCCGGGGTACGGCGCCTCAAGATAGGCAAGCAGACGTGAGGTAAATTGTAGTAGATTGATAGATCGAACGCCAAATAAAATAAATAAAGATAAAACACTGAAAGGTATTTTTGTATTTTTTTGGTTTCATAGATCTGAAAAAAATGCAAAGGAAAAGTAGATCGCAAGGCAAATATATGAGAAAGAAGACCCGGGGGCGTAGGTTTCACTAGTGGCTTCTCTCGAGAAAAATAGCAAACGGTGGGTAAACAAATTACTGTTGGGCAATTGATAGAACTTCAAATAATTATGGTGATATCCAGGCAATGATCATTACATAGGCATCACATCCAAGATTAGTAGACCGACTCCTGCCTGCATCTACTACTATTACTCCACACATCAACCGCTATCCAGCATGCATCTATTGTACTAAGTTCATGGAAAACAGATTAATGCAATAAGAACGATGACATGATGTAGACAAGATCCGTTTATCTATATGGCGGTAGATATAGATCTTGTCTTTTTATCCTTAGTAGCAATGATACATATGTGTCGTTTCCCTTTCTGTCACTGGGATCGAGCACCGTATGATCGAACCCACTACCGGGCACCTCTTCCCATTGCAAGATAAATAGATCAAGTTGGCCAAACAAAACCCAAATATCGGAGAATAAATACGAGGCTATAAGAGATCATGCATATAAGAGATCAAAGAAACTCAAATAACTTTCATGGATATAAAAATATATAACTAATCATAAACTCAAAGTTCATCAGATCCCAACAAACACACCGCAAAAGAGCTACATCGTATGGATCTGCAAGAGATCATTGTATTGAGAATTCAACAAGAGAGAGAGAAATCCATCTAGCTACTAACTATGGACCCGGAGGTCTACAAAGAAATACTCACGCATCATCTGAGAGGAACCAATGGAAGTGGTGAACCCCTCTGTGATGGTGTCTAGATTGGATCTGGTGGTTCTGGACTCTGCGACAGCTGGATGAATATTTCATCGACGCTTCTAGGGTTTCTGGAATATTGGGGTATTTATAGAGCAAAGAGGCGGTCCGGGGGGCACCCGAGGTGGGCACAACCCACTAGGGCGCGGCGCGCCCTGGTGGGTTGTCCCCTCCTCGGGACTCCCCCCAGGTGCAACCAGGGCCCATCTGCTTCCTTTTGCCGCATAAAAAATCATCGTGAAGTTTCGTGGCATTTGGACTCCGTTTGATATTGATTTCTTGCGATGTAAAAAACATGGAAAAAATAGCAACTGGCACTTGGCACTATGTCAATAGGTTAGTACCAAAAAATGATATAAAATGACTATAAAATGATCATAAAACATCCAAGATTGATAATAAAACAGCATGGAAGAAACAAAAATTATAGATACGTTGGAGACGTATCAAATAATCAGACCATAATGACTACCTCCAAAACTTGCATAGTTTGGAGACGTATCAGGAATGCCATGGAGATGACTTTTCTTCACGAGAGTCTGCAAATTTCTCATACTTGCATGACCAAGTCTTCGGTGCCACAGCCAACCTTCGGTTGCTTTTGCAAGAAAACAAGTTTGGACTGAGGCACCCTTAGAGATATCCACAATACATAAATCACCCTTTCAATTTCCCTCAAAGACGAAGGAATTGTTAGAGGCCATAAAGATGATGCAATTGGATATAGAAAATAGAACTAGCATGCCTAGATCACAAAGCTTGCCAACTGACATGAGATTGAATCCAAGAGACTGAACAAGTAAAACATCATCAATGTTCTTGTCTTCGGATATAGCAATCTTCCCTAACCGAATTACCTTTCCTTTGTTGTTGCCGTCGAAAGTAATATACTTCATAGATGAAGCAGTTAAGTTGGGGTCGACAAACAACGACTTGTCTCCGGTCATATGACTAGTGCATCCACTATCCATTATCCATTCGGTACATCCAGAGACATAGTCCTGCAGAGGAATTAGGCTTTCTTAACCACCCACATATTTGCAGGTGGCTTAGAAACAAAAGAGCAAGCATGATATGATTTCCTTCGTTAACCATATTTGTTACTCAAGGAAGTGCGAGCATAATCAAAGGAATAGGCATTGAAATTCTTTCCATACGAATGAGTATAGTGGTTCAATGAGGTATGCATATACTCATTCTGTTGAACTTTATTAAGGAAGTAATGAGCATTTTCTGCCTGCATGGTTAGTAAAGTAGTAATAGGCAATCCTCGATAGTTTTCTGCGGCACCCAGATAGCTTTATTTGGGGGGGCATTCCTGCTATTTGGTCCAACATAGTGAGCAACAGCCTCCTGATACGTCTCCAACGTATCTATAATTTTTTTATTGTTCCATTCTGTTATATTATCATTCTTGGATGTTTTACAATCATTTCATAGCAACATTATTGAAGGAAATATGCCCTAGAGGCAATAATAAAGTATTATATATTTCCTTATATCATGATAAATGTTTATTATTCATGCTAGAATTGTATTAGCCGGAAACATAATACATGTGTGAATACATAGACAAACAGAGTGTCACTAGTATGCCTCTACTTGACTAGCTCGTTAACCAAAGATGGTTATGTTTCCTAGCCATAGACATGAGTTGTCATTTGATTAACGGGATCACCTCATTAGGAGAATGACGTGATTGACTTGACCCATTCCGTTAGCTTAGCACCCGATCGTTTAGTATGTTGCTATTGCTTTCTTCATGACTTATACATGTTCCTATGACTATGAGATTTTGCAACTCCCGAACACCGAAGGAACACTTAGTGTGCTATCAAACGTCACAACGTAACTGGGTGATTATAAAGATGATCTACAGGTGTCTCCAATGGTGTTTGTTGAGTTGCCATATATCGAGATTAGGATTTGTCACTCTGATTGTCGGAGAGGTATCCCTAGGCCCTCTCGGTAATGCAAATTACTATAAGCCTTGCAAGAAATGTGACTAATGAGTTAGTTGCGGGATGATGCATTACGGAACGAGTAAAGAGACTTGCCGGTAACGAGATTGAACTAGGTATCGAGATACCGACGATCGAATCTCGGGCATGTAACATACCGATGACAAAGGGAACAATGTATGTTGTTATGCGGTCTGACCGATAAAGATCTTCATAGAATATGTGGGAACCAATATGAGCATCCAGGTTCCGCTATTGGTTATTGACCGGAGAGGTGTCTCGGTCATGTCTACATAGTTCTCGAACCCGCAGGGTCCGCACGCTTAACGTTACGATGACAGTTTTATTATGAGTTTATGTATGTTGATGTACCGAAGGAGTTCGGAGTCCCGGATGAGATCGGGGACATGACGAGGAGTCTCGAAATGGCCGAGACGTAAAGATCGATATATTGGACGACTATATTCGGACTTCGGAAAGGTTCCGAGTGATTCGGGTATTTTTCGGAGTACCGGAGAGTTACGGGAATTCGTATTGGGCCTTAATGGGCCATACGGGAAAGGAGAGAAAGGCCTCAAAAGGTGGCCCCACCCCTCCCCATGATCTGGTCCGAATTGGACTAGGGAAGGGGGGCGCCCCCTTCCTTCTTTCTCCTTCTTCTTTCCCTTCTCCTATTCCAACAAGGAAAGGAGGAGTCCTACTCCCGGTGGGAGTAGGACTCCCCCTTCTGGCGCGCCTCTCCTCCCTAGGCCGGCGGCCTCCCCCTTGCTCCTTTATATACGGGGGCAGGGGGGCACCCCAGGGACACACTTGATATACGATATTTTAGCCGTGTGCGGTGCCCCCCTCCACCATATTACACCTCGATAATACCGTTGCGGAGCTTAGGCGAAGCCTTGCGTCGGTGGAACATCATCATCGTCACCACGCCGTCGTGCTGACGAAACTCTCCCTCAACACTCGGCTGGATCGGAGTTCGAGGGACGTCATCGAGCTGAACGTGTGTAGAACTCGGAGGTGCCGTGCGTTCGGTACTTGATCGGTCGGATCGTGAAGACGTACGACTACATCAACCGCGTTGTGATAACGCTTCCGCTGTCGGTCTACGAGGGTACGTGGACAACACACTCCCCTCTCGTTGCTATGCATCACCATGATCTTGCGTGTGCGTAGGAATTTTTTTGAAATTACTACGTTCCCCAACATTTATATCATTTTTTGGGACTAGCCTATTGACATAGTGCCCAGTGCCAGTTGTTGTTTTTTGATTGTTTTTTACTTCGCATAAAATCAATACCAAACGGAGTCCAAATGCAGTGAAACTTTTTGGAGATTTTTTCTAGGCCAGAAGACACACGATGGGCCAAGGAAGTACCAGAGGGGGCTCCGAGGGGAGCACAACCCACCTGGGTGCGTTTGGGGGCCCAGGCATGCCCTGGTGGGTTGTGCCCACCTCGGCTGCCTCCCGCACCGCCTCTTTGCTCTATAAATACCCCCAAAATCCAGAAAAACCTAGGGGAGTTGACGAAATACAATTCCAGCCGCCGCAAGTTCCAGAAACACCAGATCCAATCTAGACACCATCACGGAGGGGTTCACCATCCTCATTGGTGCCTCTCCGATGATGCGTAAGTAGTTCATTGTAGACCTTCGGCTATGTAGTTAATTGCTAGACGGCTTCCTCTCTCTCTTTTGATTCTCAATACAATGGTCTCTTTGAGATCTATTTGATGTAACTCTTTTTGAAGTGTGTTTGTTGGGATCCGATGAACTTTGAGTTTATGATCAGATCTATTTTATCCATGAAAGTTATTTGAGTTTTGCTTATAGCCTCGTATTTCTTCTTCTAATCTTTGGTTTATGATCAGATCTATTTTATCCATGAAAGTTATTTGAGTTTTGCTTACAGCCTCGTATTTCTTCTTCTAATCTTTGGTTTAGTTAGGCCAACAAGATCGATTTTTCTTACCATGGGAAGAGGTGCTTTGTGATGGGTTCGATCTTACGGTGCTCAATCCTAGTGACAGAAGGGGACATGACACATATGTATCATTGCTATTAAAGATAACAAGATGGGGTCTATTCCTACATGAATAGATCTTGTCTAGATCATGTCATCGTTCTTATTGCATTACTCCATTCTTTCATGAACTTAATACACTAGCTGTATGCTGGATAGCGATTGATGTGTGGAGTAATAGTAGTAGATGCAGGCAGGACTCGGTCTACTAATCTTGGACGTGATGCCTATATGATGATCATTGCCTGGATATCATCATAATTATTTGAAGCTCTATCAATTGCCCAACAGTAATTTGTTTACCCACCGTATGCTATTTTTCTCAAGAGAAGCCACTAGTGAAATCTATGGCCCCCGGGTCTATTCTTTATCATATTTGCCTTTGAGATCTATTTTTATTCTCTTTTATTTTCAGATCTATTATTCCAAAAACCCAAAAATACCTTGCTACAAACTTTTGTTACTTATTTTATTTTGCATTTCCGCGAGATCTATTTATCCAATCTACTACAAACCTATCTATCTTTTGCCCCGCGAGGGATTGACAACCCCTCTTACGCGTCGGGTTGCAAGTATTTGTTCTTTGTGTGCAGGTACCATTTACATAGTATTGTGTGGTTCTCCTACTGGTTCAATAACCTTGGTCTCGTCACTAAGGGAAATACCTACCGTAGTTGTGCTGCATCATCCCTTCCTCTTTGAGGAAATGCTGACGTAGTTCAAGCCGCATCACCTCACCATGTTGGTTTTTGAACAGCTTATAGGTATCCAGAGAATCATCATAAGAGTATTCAGGGATAGGAGAGTCATATCCCGAAAGCAAAGCTGGATTGAGCGTTTTTCTCTTGGCAGGCACCCACACAGTGCGAGGATATTGATCAGGTTCCCAATAGGAGCCATTTTCATTCAGTTTCCTTTTGAAACCGATACCTTCTTTCCTCGGATTTTTGTGAAGAACGGATTTTTTTAGAACATCACAAAGGGTTTGATGCCCTTTGAGAGACTTGAACATTCCTGTATGAATAAGATCCTTCAACCTGGCATTCTCATCAGACACGGAATCATTTTCCTCGACGGAGGGGTTAGCATTCACAGAAGATTCAGCATTCGATTCAGCATTGCTACGTTCAAGGCATTTTAAGCAAGGTGGTACAAACACTTCAGGTTTCTCTTTGAGTTGTTGAGTGAGAAGAGAATTTTCTCTAATCAAGTCCTCATGAGCCTCTCTCAGCGACTCGAGTTCCTGTTTCCTTTTCAGGTAATCATAAGTCAATCTCTCATGCTCGTCTGAGAGAAAATCATGACGATTTGACAGTTCTTCCATTCGTGACATGTGAGCGGAATGCTCTTCTATCAATGGCTAATTTTCTCCACCTCCTCAACCAACAACCCTTCAGATTTCCTAAGGGTTTTCTCAATTTTCTCAAGAGATTTTTGTTGTATATTAGCAATTTTGATCAGTTTAGCATGGTCATCCTAATCCAAATAATATTGATCACTGGAGTGAACCTTGTGATGTTTGGAGGATACCTTTTCTTTCGAAGCTTTGGCCATGAAGCAGTAGGCAGGAGATTCATCGTCGCTTGAATGATTCCTGAAGAAGTTTGTTGCAAGGGAGGAGGCACGTGCTATACCAGCCATACCGGAGTTAGAATCCTCATCGTATTCATCAGCTTTTTCGGAGTCAGATGACTCTTCTTCATCGGAGTACATTTCCTTGTCGATGTACGCCTTGGCCATGTGATAGGTATTCTTGCGGTTGGAGGAGGACTTAGAAAGATTCCTTGAGGAAGATCTTGACGAAGACTTGGAGGCGGTGTTGTCCTTCTTCTAGAAGAACTTCTTTGTTTTCTTCTCATCATCGGAGTCGTAGTTCTTGCTCTTGCCTTTGCCATGGTAGTTTCATGAATCATATCTTCCACTGGAACGGATTTCAGCTTCCCAGAGAGGGCCGTCCGAAATGAAATGTCCTGGCTTTTTGCACTTGAAGTAGGTGTAATCTCCAGTAGGTTTTGATGAAGATTTTGAACCGCCAGAGTTGCTGGATCCTTTCTTCTGGAACTGGTTCTTCATGTGAAGGCGTTGGAATCTTTTCATGATTAATGTGATATCTTTGTTGATCCTCTCTGGATCATCTGAATCTTCCTCGGCATTTCCTTCTGAGGAAGAATCACCACAGCCTTGAGAGCATGACTGTTGCGGTGACTTGAGCCATAGAGATCTCTCTTTTCTTCTTCTTGTTCCTCATGGGTGTTTAGCCCTTCCATTATATCGGCAGAGTCGAGACCTTTGAAATCAACTCGTTCCCTTATCATGAGAACTAGTGTGTCGAATGAGTTGTCAAGAGATTGGAGCAGTTTCTTCACAACTTTGTGATCAGTGATGTCTTTGGCACCGAGACCTTGCAGCTCGTTTGCAATGTCACTCAGACGATCAAAAGTTTGCTGGAAGCTTTCATTTCTGATTCACTTGAACCGATTGAACTTCGCCCGAAGAGTATCAATGCGAGCTTCTTTCTGAGTTGAAACACCCTCATTTATCTTTTCGAGAATGTCCCATAAGTCCTTTGCAGTTTCGCACAGACGATAGCGAAGAAATTGAGCACGAGAGAGATGGCCACCAATTTCATCTTTAGCTTGAGCGTCCATCTGGATGTGTTTCTTCTTGCGGTCAGTGGGGACCTGGGGCACTTCAATCGTGTATCCATTCTACACCATGTTCCACATATCATCATCAATAGCTCGGAGACGGATCTTCATCTTCTCTTTCCAGAAGGGATAGTCCGTACCATCGAAGATGGGAATCTTGAGGTGTGACTTGTAGCTCACTGAAGACATACTTAAACTCCAAGGTGGTTAGACCAAAATGAGCAGAATCAAGGAGTACCTTGCTCTGATACCAATTGTAGGAATGAAGTATGTGTACCAGAGGGGGTGAATGGGATTTTTAAATTTCCTTCTGAAAAATCAAAACTCTCGAAACCCAGCAGCGGAGCGAATGTAAACAGTATACAGTGAGCAAACACAAACTTAGGAATGGAAACTAAAGGCATGCATCGAGACAAATCACATGATAGAAACAGTTCGAATGTAAAGAGAAGCAGAGGTAACCAGTGATGCTCGATGGCTACAAGGAATTTGGTAGACCAGTTCGCCCTTCTACACAAGGACTATGTCTGGTTGGAGGGGTTGTGACTTAACACGGAAGATAAACTCTCTTCGCCCTATTCTCCTTGGCAATTGGTTCGTCAACCAATGTCGATCACTCGTGGTAGATACTTGAGACGATCTACAAATCTTTACAGACTTCTTCTTCGAGAACCACAATTACTCTTGGTCTCTGAAGAAATTGACACCTAACCGTCTAGAGAGTTTGCAGCCCTCAAGAGTAATAGGCCGAGCAGACTGGACTTAGATTCGAGTGATGTTGAACCACTATCTAATTTCTGGGCTCTGGGGTTTTCTCTCGATGGATTTTAAACTCAAACCACTCAGGAGAGGGGGTTGCTCAACAATCTTCTCACAATCAGATGAAGCAGCCACCGTACAACGCCGGCGCAGCGTGGCTATTTATAGCTGCAACCTTCCCTGGTGGGAAATGACCATTTTTGGACACCGGTCCAGCCAATGGACAACCGACACGTTCACAATGGTCGGATTTTTAGAGCAACGGTAACATTACTTGAGGACCAAGTAATGCTAACTCCTCGGTCAAAGACAAATCTTTCGCAGCGAAGAAGATCACAGTCTCTTGCTGGCAAGTATTTACTCAGAACACAAAGAGATTTCTCTCGCAACTTTCATAGGATTTGGGTTTAGCATCAGAGAATCAAAGCTTCTAACACTACACCCCTCTTAATAGTACGGTGGTCCTGTGACTCAATAAAGAAGAAAGAAACAATGAAATAAATGCTACGTCTTCACTTCGTCTTCAATCTTGTTCGCATTCACTTCCTTCGGACAGGCACCGAACCAATTGCTTCGCGTCAGCAATTTTTGAGGGGTCACTCTTGTTATCATAATCTTCGGTGATAACCTTCATTGCCACACAGGGGATTATCTTCTTCGTTTGAATCAAACTCCTCTTGATTCCAGGGACATGTTACTCTGTGTGCTCTAGCAAACACATAAGTCACATATTGTTGATGTCAACAAACTCCAAAACATAAGGAGGCAAATTATTGCACCAACAATCTCCCCCTTTTTGGATAGCTGTTGACAAAACAGATAACCATCAAAGTGCAGATAGATAAGTGATAAGTAATTCCAACAAGAGTGAATAAGTGTTACTTTGCTCAATGATGAAATAGACTCCACCTAAATACATGCGGGGATAAAGATATGAGATTAATTCGCCTGCAAATATTGAAGTATACAGAGGAAATTTCAATAATTCGAGTCAATGATTCGTAGCGATGACATATAATCCATCGAGATTGTAGTGCAATCATTCATAACTTTCGATAATAATTCCACCTACAAAACAAATTCTTTGAGAGAAATAGTGCAGCAGGAGGGGTTATTAATATTATAGCACATAAGTTTTACAACTTAGAGTATATAAGTTTACACCAGAAGTTTCAAACTTGCACAAAACCAAATCAAAGAAACACAAAGAGCAAAACTATCGAGACTCGATGTAGGTCTCGCCCTTTTCGTCAACTAGTGTCAAAAAGGTGACGAATAACATGACTGCAAAAACGCATAGCTTGGTTCACTCGGTGGCATCTCCAGTAGAACTGTTCGAGGTGATTTCGTCTTCGAAAGTGACTGGATCGGCTTCGTCTTTAGCAGCAGCAGATTTTGCTTCTGGAATAACAACTTGGGGCTGAGAGGATGAAGGCATACTGGGGGCAGCCATGTGAGGAACACGAGATAGCACATTTCCTTCAGTAGGTTTCTTGGTCAGTGAGGTGGCTTCAGATTCTTCAAGCAGTTTGCAATGCTTGAGATGCAGAAGACCAGTGGTTGGCTCATGACTAGGAAGAGGAGGAGTACTCCGATCTTGGAAACCCACAACAGTTAAGCCTTTGTCAATATAATCATAGAGCTCTTGGAGATTGACATTCAGGAGTTGTTTCTTGGAAAAGAACTTGCAAAGCAATTTCCAGATCCTCTTCTTGTTTTCATCCGCAATCAGATGCATGATTCTGGTTCGATTGTGGAGAGCATTTAGCTCGGAGGCGAGATGTTCTTTTTCGCGTCGATCCTTAGTGATGTGTTGCAGCAGCAGTTGTTGAGTACGCAAACTCACTTCTAGTTGCGATGGAGGTTGAGGCAAAACATGTCGATCGCGTTGAGGGAGACGTGGCCCATCAAATTGCTTGTGATAATCATGAGGGCTTGACGCGGGCGCTTTACCTGAAGAAATATCTTCCATGATTTGCAGGGTATCGCGAATAGGTGGAATGAAGCTTTTATGACTTACTTTCGCCAGATACTCAATGGGCATAGAGTGATCAATAACTTTCTGGATCCACGACGCGAAAACTTTGACGCAGAAAGGTTGTTGTGCAGAATCCTTCAGAATACGCAGAAACATGTCCTCACATCGAAGAGATGCCTCCCAGAGATTGCATAGATGGCATTGCGAAGAACATCTGAGATGGACTTATCTATATCCATCCCGACCAGAGGGCAAATACTGCAAGAGAGCATATGAAATAGTCTCTGATTATCAAATCTTAAGTGCTCTAGATGGGGTGGACCAGTGTAGTCACGAATCTTTTCTAGATCCATAGTGCACCGAAAGTTTTATCTCATATAACATCAATGTTGTGCACCCGAATTTCAGTGTTACCATGCTCAAAGCGAGAGAAATGGAAGTACAGGACACAAATCAATTGAAGTGCATTTCATGTGTTTACCTTCGGTCATCCACTCCATAATCCATTTTGTGTTGTAGGATTCATCACCAGAGATATATAGAGTAGCATAGAACTGAAGAAAAATCTCTATGTTCCAAGGATGCTTGAATTCAAATATCTTGGTGAGGCAGAAATCATCCAGATCTTGCAGCAACTGATTGAAAGAGCCAATATTTTGCATAGCAGGGATGTTCAGGTATTGATGCAGAAATATCTTCTTGCTCTCATAGAGAACCCGAGAGTAATAGGCATGTTCCTTTGTCCAGAAGCGAGGTGATTCCGAAGTGTGCGGCCCATTATATGGACTAGCTTGAAAGAAATTGGGATGCGTATTCCGATTGAGAAGAGGACCTTTGGCGCCAGCTCCTGCCAAGAACAACGGCAGTTCTTCACGAGAGAATGGGTAATTGAATTCGTCTTCTGGTGAGAGAAATTCATCGCCATATACAAGGGAGTCAGTACGATGAGCAGAAACTAATTTTTGGTTGGAGAGACCAACAACTTGCATTCTTGTCGATGTGTCGACAGATAACTTAATGTGAGATGGAGCTGGTGGAAAAAAGTGGGAGCTGCAGAGGCAGTAGGCGGCAAAGCAGATTCCGTTACTGTAGGCACTGAGGCCGAATCAAGCACTGGAGGCGGTTGAGGTTCTTCCATTGGAATTTGTTGTTGCTGGACAGTTGGAGAGGTCGAGACATTTGGTGATTCATGAGCCAGAGAAGCTTGGTGCTCAGAGCGAGGGATTTCACCTTCCTCAAAAATATTTTGCTGCGATGGAATATCAGCTTGAACAGGGGAGGCCACATGCACTGATTCAGTTTGCCTTGGCGAGGGACGAGCATCCGAGTCATTGACTGGGGGTTGCGGAGGAATAACTTGCTCGGGAGATTTTTCTTTCTGAGACTGGGCTGCGGAGCGTTCTAGTGACTTTTCTGTCGTAGCATGAGGTACATTTTTCTGCGCAATCTTCTTTCGTTGCTTCTTCTTTTGCTGAGCAATTTGATCAATGTGGCCTTTGACCAGATCATTATAGCCGGTAACCTTTGCTTGATGTTCATCACAGATCTTGCAAACAATTTCATCCAGATCCGTGTGAAAACATAGCCTTCTGTCGCGGAGGAGAGTCATGGCACGGTTGATGTCCTTGTAGGAGTCTTCAAATGCTTTAATGACAAACTTTGAAGAAGCAGTTTTCATTCGACCATTAAGGTCATTTAGTTTGGCAGAAAGAGTGTTGATTTCAACTGCATCTTCTCTCATTTCTTGAACGACAGAAGTGGCCTGTGTTATAACTTCGGGAGGGATAGGCAAAGAGGCCACTTCACCATCGAATGGATTGTCCACAAACTTATCAAGCCGTTCCATGATGAACACATGATTATAGTAGAGAGGAGCATCAGAGTGGGCAACTGGAGCAGATTGCACTGGAACTTGCTCGGAAGGAGGTTTAGAAGCCAACAGCTGAATTAATGTCTAAGCAAACTTAGCAGCCTTCTCCTTCGGAGCAGTAGCTTGAGAAGCATTACACTTGGTAGTAGGCGCCTTGATTTTCTTAAGTCGGGCTTGAGAATCCGTTCGCCTGGCTTTGCAGTACTCACAGGAGCATCAGCTACCAAATCCTTCAAATTTATGGCATCTGGATGAGGAGTTGTATTTACATGCTCTTTCATGGTGACAGTGGTAGGTGGAGTTTTCCTAGCCGTGATCTTCTTCGGTGGTGCAATTGGAACCGTACGGACCCGACGATCAGGGAACACCGTTGAAGTAGTGATATTCACTTGCTCGCTAGAAGCAGCAGCAACTTCTTAATGTGTGGGTGGAGGATCATCATCATCCGAAGAGCCAATTGTGTCAAAATTGTCAGAGGTGGTAGCGGACAAACTGTGGTGGTTGCGGAAAGCGGTGGTGGTATGCGGAAGGAATGGTGGAAACCCGGTCAAAATTGGCAAAATTGGGTGAAATGAGAAGTGATGGAGGTGTTCTTGTCTGCCAGGCGCCGGATGTCCGATCGTCAGGCCGGATTTCCGGGGGCCACGGGCCGGATGTCCGGGGCGCCAAATCCTGGATGAACTCGAAGAACAAGTGGAGAAACAAAAATTTCGCGACAAAATTTGTGGAATTTCGTGGATGGAATTGGGGAAAAAGATGGGGGATGCTAGATTCACTAGTAACACATCAAATCCATGGATCAAATGCAACAAAACATCATCTCACCAACAATCACAAAAAAAATGGTATGGCTATTTTTGTGGGGATTTTCGGAATTGGATAAAACAAAACAAATTTAGGCTAGAAAGTGGGGGTAGGGACTCTAAATTTGTGATCAACCATGGCTCATGATACCAAGATGATATAGGGTGGAACCCTAGGGGATGATCTTTCACGATTTGGAGGGTAATTCCCGAAGAACACAAAGAACACACAAGAGGTGAACACACAAATCAACTAGATCCGATCACACATACGCTAGATACACATACATAGAGAGGATACAGAGGTCCAAATCCAAGAAAGGAGGATACACGGTAGCTAGTTCTTCCCAATCTGTGAGGAAATGGGGTCTTGAATCTGCAGAGGATCTTCCCTAGACTTGGTCTTGAATCCACTTGGAGGATCTTCTCCTAGGAGGCCTTGATCTCCAAAGGAGTAGGGGTACAAGTGGATGAGCAAAGCTCTATCTCCAAAATGAGCTATCACAAAGCTAACCCTAAAATTTAGGTAGAGGAGGAGTATATATAGTCTAGGGACGAAGGGGGTACATGGGCCTCGGCCCGTTACTATGCGCAGAAAAAGGGGGCCGGATGTCCGGGCTGGCTTCGGCCGGTTTCGGTGGCATTCTGTGAAGGAGGTCGGATTTCCAGGCTGGTACCGGATGTCCGGGGTAGTCGGGCCGGATGTCCCGGGCCGGGTCAGATGTTCGGGCCATGTAGCTCTGGCCGCTGGGCCGCGGCTGCGACTGAGGGGTCGGATGTCCAGGTCCTGGGGACTTCTCCAGTTCCTTTCGTTGGTCCTCTTCTTCCATGCACTTGGGGACTTGTCCATCATCACGAGCATCTCCAAGAGGGTGTTCTTCATACCTAATCACGCATAGCATTTTGGCTTTAGGTAGTAGCCATGTCTCCGAGAGGGTGTTCTTCATACCTAATCACACCTATCATTTCGGCCTTAGGTGGTAGCCATGTCTCATGTGGGTCATACAGAATATCACTAAGGAGAGATGTCACCTCGGTCTCGAGAGCTCTTGCATGTGCCTATGTCATCGGTCCACATGGCACTTGAGGAGACATAGGTAGGTCCATGGGAATGACCATAGGATGCTTTGCATCACTTCTCCTCAAGATGTAGTCATTGTGAAGACACTCACTGACAAGACCATCACCCTAGACCCTAGAAGAGGAGTCGTCTGACATCGTTGACAACGTCAAGGCCAAGATTACTTCACGAGAGTAACCAAGGACATGCTGTCGGGACCCCTTCACAACAACTTATGTGTGGGTTCCTCTCATCAATAGCTTATTCGGCATCAGCGCCCCGTTAACAGCTCCTGCCCCGGCAACAACCAGTCAACGCCACCCGATGTGACCAACATGCGTGACAGCTGCCTCTGCCACAGCCTACGATGGCGAGGCTAGATCACAGGCCTGCCGCAACCTACGGCGGATTGGGTGAGTTGTAGCGCGGAGAATACCACTATGTGGCAGTTAGGTGGAGGCTCTGGTGAATCATCGCCACTCTTCACCAAGCACGGGACACCCCTCCTCCAACATGTCACAGTAAATATGGTTGCACCTGCATGTGGTGTGATAAGACATGCGTCTCGCCCTCCAGACAAGTCTCCAGGAGACACATATACCCGCTTATAATGCGGTTGGTATACAACTGTACTAGCCACTCTGGTGGCCCCTTGCATGTATAAAAGAAGGTCCCTGGCCACATAGAAAAGGGTTCAGACTCTTCACACTCTCACACACCATAGATCTAGGGCTTTAGCTACTCATGCCAACAAGGAGCAACACGTTTTCTTCCTCCTCGAGCACCTCGGAGCGAAGGACCCTCGCTCATCCATTGTAATCAAATACACTTGATAATATCGACAGCAGGGCATAGGGTGTTACACCTCTCAGTGGCCTGGACCTGGGTAAAAAACCATCGCGTCATTGCATTACATCGTCATGCATACGGAAATGATCATGAGTATTTAGCCCCTGGCCGAACTCTAAAATGCGGTGTCCCTCGCCTCCGATATTGTGTGCTTTGGAGCGCCCATATTCTCACCATACCGAGAGTTGCGGCAGTGTTCCTCGCCATTGGAATCTGAGCACCCTGCATGCATGGATGGCTTACCTCCAGCTATCCAGTGAATGTCGTAACCCCTTGTGGTGCAGTCCAACTTGCCTTCAATTGGCACACATGATACAAGCTGCCGGTGATGATATATCTTTGCATGTTCATGAAATCAAAATGCATCTTCAGGAAGAGAGTAATCAAGCACATTAGAGAGAGCAAAACTATGTGAGTCATTATTTAGCAAATTTCTGTAGAAAGTGTTAGACTGTATTTATACATAGCTTCTGTACGTAACTGTACATTGTATTTGTACACACGGTGTACCCCTATATATATAAGAGAGCCACACTCGTATTAGGGTGTCGAGCAGTTTCCCACAACCCTAATCTTTACATGGTATCAGACTAGATCGATCGATGTCTTCCGTTGTTGCTACTACCCCGATCGCCCCCGCTGTCGTCCCAGCTGCCGCCACCGCCCCATTTTTTGTCCTCCCTCCGCTGGCCTCCATGGCCGGTGCCTCCATGGGACTGCCGTCGCGCGATCTTGCGCCTCCCCTGCACGGATAGTCACCGTCGGGCTCCTATGACGCCCCCGCGCCACCACCCATCTACGATGCCGTTGCCCCGTCATCGCTCCATGGCGCGGCCCCTGCACCGCCGCCGGCCAATGGGGCTGCCGTGGCACACCCTTGGCTAGGGTACCCTCCGCCCTATGGTGCTCCTTCACAGCCGCCGACACATGGTGCCACTGCGGCCAACCCGTGGCTGACCTACCTGCCACCACATGGTGCCCTAGCTGCGCCACCGGCGCCCTATGGCGTCTCTGCACCGTCGGTGTACGGTGCCTACCCATCGGCCCCGACGACTCATGGTGTGTCTTCGTCGTATGGGGCGCCCTACGGCAGTCCCTGGATGGAGTTGGTGGCTTCTTTAGTACTACCGAGGGTTACTTCGCCTTCGGGCTTCTATGTGCCACCGCCGGCTTGAGGTCATGTTGTGGCTACTGTGTCGTTTTACTTTGTGCACCTTATCCCGATGAAGCTCACGACGGAAAACTACCTGTCGTGGCGTGCTCAAGTACAGTCGCTTCTTCACAGTCGCTATTTGGAGGGTTATGTTGATGGCACACTCTCGTTCCCTCCGCCATATCATCCGGCGTATCATGCTTGGGTGGCCCAGGATCAAGCCATCCTCTCTGCTATCCATTCCTCTCTCACGGAGGGAGTCTTGTCACTGGTCATCTTTGCCGCAACGTCTCGGGATGTGTGGATGGCCTTTCATACCAGTTTTGCTTCGCAGTCCTAGGCGCGTGCCCATGCTATTCTCACTGCGCTTGGAGAGGTGAAGCTTAATGACCTCACCGTCACTGACTACTTCAACAAGGTGACGGGTATGGCAGACACACTTGCCTCCATTGGCAAGGCTCTTGGTCCGGAGGAGTTCACCTCCTATGTGCTCAATGGACTGGATGACGACTATGATAATTTGGTAGAGAATATCAATGGTTCTGACACTCCCATTCAGCCGTGTGAGCTATACACGCGTCTTCTTGCCACGGAACAGCATATCAAGGCTCACCGCTCTACGCCTAGTTTCCCTTCCACCAATGCTACGACGTGTGGCAAGGGCAAACCCTACAAGCCACCGGCTGGTGGCAAACCGCCGCCGTCTCAGCCAAACCCGCGGAACTCCACTACCTCCGCGGGCGGCCGAGTACGTGATTGTTGCCCTTCATGTGGTCCTCAGGTTCCCTGTCAGCTACGTGGCCTCGACGGTCACCTTGATTCCCATTGCCATCGTCGCTTTAAGCATGCTTTTTTGGGTATTGGGAACAATGGCAAAGGCAATGAGAAGTAGGCTGCCCTGGCAAGTCATGAGCAGGGCCATACTCCTTCCTATCCAGTTGATGCATCGTGGTACATGGATATGGGAGCTACCAATCACCTGACGAGTGAGATGGGCAAGCTCTCTACACAGGAGCCATACAATGACCATGATCAGGTTCACACTGCTAATGGGCAAGGTATGCACATCTCACATATTGGTGAGGCTTCACTTCTTACTCATCAATCCAAACAATTATGTCTCCTCAATGTCCTTCGAGTTCCCTCTGTTTCGCGTAGTTTGTTGTCAGTTCCTAAACTTACTCGTGACAATGTTGTTTTTGCTGAATTTCATCCTTTCCATTTTTTTGGTAAGGACTGAGACACGAGGGACGTACTCCTTAGAGGTCGACTAGGCAATGGTCTTTATGCACTTGATGTGGCACCAGCTCCTTGTGCTTTCACCGGTGTTCGTGTGTCTTCATCGCATTGGCATGCGTGCCTTGGTCATCCTGCCACTCCCATTGTCCGCCATGTCCTTAATCATCATGAGGTTCCAGTTGTGTCCAATAAAATTGCTACTCCAGTTTGCGATGCCTGTCAGAAAGGCAAGAGTCATCAACTTCCTTTTTTTGAGTCGAGTCGTGTAGTCAATAAACCACTTGAGATTGTGTTTTCGGATGTATGGTGCCGTGCCCAAACCTCTGTTAGTGGTTATAATTACTATGTCAGTTTTATTGATGCTTACAGTCAATTTACTTGGCTTTATCTTCTCAAGCGCAAGTCTGGTGTGTTTGATGTTTTCTGGTAATTCCAAGCGCATGTTGAACGTCTACTCGATCACAACATGATTCATGTCCAATCCGATTGGGGGTGAGTACCACCACCTCAACACTTATTTTAATAAGCTTGGAGTTACGCATCATGTGTCTTATCCTCATACACATCAGCAAAACGGTGTAGCTGAATGCAAGCATCGTCATATCTTTGAGACTCTCACCTTCCTTGCTCATGCCTCCGCTCCTTTTCGGTTTTGGGGTAATGCTTTTTCCACTACCTATTTTCTCATTAATAGGCTTCCTACACGACTTCGTTCGATAAAAAGCATCACTTGAACTCTTGCTGAATGAAACTCCTGATTATACATTTCTCAAGGTCTTTGGATGTGCATGTTGGCCACATCTTTGTCCATATAACAAACACAAGTTGGAGTTTCGGTCTACACAGTGCGTTTTTCTTGGCTATAGTTCTCTTCACAAAGGGTACAAGTACCTTCACTTCCCCTGTAACCGTGTCTACATTTCCCGTGATGTGGTATTTTATGAGAATGTGTTTCCTTTTTCTGCACTTCCGGTCACTTCCACCACTCCCGATGCACCTGAGAAATTTGTTTTACCTTTGCCTGGTCAATTTGTTGATGTTGCATATACTCCCTTGTGCTACCTAACCATGGTGCTGGCACTGGGAGAGGAGTGTGCCTTGAGCTCCTAGATGATCCGCCGCCTGTGGTCACTCTGGCACCGGGTGGTGGGTATCCACGCGACGTCGATCGGGTGCATGGGGCATGCACCCTCAATCATGGCGCCTCCCCACCTCTACCTGGCTCCTCGCCATCTAGCCCGACGCCAGTGTCGACCGAGCCGGCCTCCGCCTCTTCGGCCCCGCGTGGGCCTGGTGTGACCTGCCAAGCCCGACGCTCCAGACGCCTTCCATGTTTCTTGTTGTCCCCGTGTGATTTATTTGTTTGTTGCATTCATCATGTCATCATTTGCATTGCATCGGCACTCCGTTGCCGTCATTTTTTTTAAAACTTGCATCCGCTCGTAGTTGCCGCTTCTTCTTTGTCTCTGTTGACCCCCTCTCAGGTCAACCGGACCGCCCTCTTCCCTCTCTTCTCTGAGCCCATCAAACCCCCTTGTCTCCATGGCCTTTTGTGAAACCCCTCGCGCGCGTCCGAAAGCTGTCCCGAACCCGACCCAAGTAGTCGCGACCGATGGGTCCGGATCATCCACAAACATCTCTAAAATATCTTCAGTTATTTTTTGGTCTATCTAACCTATTTTTCTCGACCGCCCGATTTAAATCGGAGAGTCCGATCTAGCCCTCTTTTGCACCTTCTACTATATATAGACCAACCTCCTAGACACCAACCCTAAAATCTAGCCCCCTTGTCCCATCGCGCTGCCGCCAGGCATCCACCCCTCTCCTTCCTTGGGATCTATCCTGCATCCACTTCGTCCTCAGCCACCGCTATCTCCATCGAGATTCATCCCGATCCACCCACCTCCTCCCTCGTTTTCTTCACCGGACCAACCAGCACCCTTCTCGATCCACCTGGCGAGCAGCCTGCTGCTCGCGCGCCGCGCTCGCAGCTCTTCTTGAGTGAGGGCCTCGCGTTACTGGAGCCCCTGCCTCCTCTCGTTCTAGGAGGAGAAGAGCCTTCCCGAGCTTCTCCTCACCTCGCCGGCGCACACCGCCACTAGCGACCTCGACCACCAGGCCATCCCCTGCTCCCTTCCCCGTTCTCTTCGCTGAAGCTCTCTCTGTCTCACCCGTCTCCCTCTCTCTCTGATGCTTCCACAGGAGGAGCATCACCCTCACCGGAGCAATCGTGTCCCCAAATCCGGACCTCTCCGACGCCTCCTCGCCGGATCCGGCCGTCTGCCGCTATCTCCGTGCTGTCCCCATCCCCGGCGTCTTTCACGCCCAAGCCAATCGCCACCGCCTCCCAACTTCCTCGTGCTCGAGTCTGTAGCCGCCATGCCCAGGAAGCGGCTCGAGGAAGGAGTCCCCAAGCATGCCCAAGACCTCCAGGAGCCCGCGGCCTCCTCTGCTTCCCCTCCTCGTGCCTCACGGGAGCAGCTCCACCATCGGTCGAAGTCCCGCAGGTCGCCGTGTTCCCCCGCTCTTCCTCCTCCCTCTGTTTTGTCTCCCCTGTCTCTCTCTCTCGCTGAACCCACTCTTGTTTTCTTCAACAGGAGCTCTCCTGTGCAAGCCTCTTCTCGTGCCCCTACCCAGATCGAGCGAGCGAGGAGAGCGCTCGCGTTGACCGCATCGTTGCCTCTAGATCAGGCCCAACGCCGCCCCCGCCCTGCCTTGGCCTCTCCACTGACCTGGGCTTGGCCCATGGTGACAAACCCCCCAGCCGCTGACCTGTTTCAGTTTCGGCCCGTGATGTTTTTTTCTTGCCAGGACGAATTTGCTAATTATCCAGTGTTTTACAGTTTTGCACAAAAACCCTCTATGTTCATGCATTAACAATTCACAAACCGTGCATCATATGTAAATAATTTATATATGTAAAATGCTTAGAATTTCATCTAGTTTCACAATATGCCACTTTCATCCATGTTTAAAATGTTTAAAATGATGTTTGCATTTAATTTGCTTAATTGACATGTTAAAATGGTTTATTTCTTAACTAATTAACCGTAACTCGGAATTTCATAAACTTTATATGCAACTTGTCTAGAAAAATGCATAGATTAACTTGGTTCACTTTATTTTCCTGTTTAACAACATTAAAATATGATCTAGGGAAGAACAGTACCAAATTCAAAATATGCGCATGAGGATTTTCTGGAATTGTTGTTTGTTGTTCCCGGCCTCATTTAAACTTGCCTAAATAGTTAGTTTACTTATGTTTCACCTCTTGCCATGTTTAACAAGATTTAATATTGTTGGGTACATAAACGAGAGTGAACTACATAATACTTGCATGTGGTGTTTCGTCCATATGCAACTCGTTGCATATTGAGCTCCACTTAATTTGTAGCATTGCTTGTTGCACTTTTCCATGTCATGCCTTATTAAACAGGACATGCATCATACTTGATTATGCATCATGCCATGATTATGCTTGGTTGTTGACCATGTTGTTTGCTTCTTTTCGGTGTGCTTCTTCTCGATAGTTCCGGTTATGTTGCGATTGTGAGGATTCGTTCGACTACGTTGCTTCGTCTATTTCATGGATTCGGTCTTCTTCCTAGCAGGATTTCAGGCAAGATGACCATCACCTTGGATCTCACTACTATCTTTGCTATGCTAGTTGTCTCGATGTTATCGCTATGTCGCGCTACCTACCACTTGTTTATCAAGCCTCCCAAATTGCCATGATAGACTAACCTTTTTACCATTCCTAGCAAACCATTGTTTGGCTATGTTACCGCTTTGCTCAGCCCCTCTTATAGCATTGCTAGTTGTAGGTGCAGTTGCAGGTTGTTCCATGTTGGGACATGGATATCATGGATATAATGGGATATCACAATATGTCTTATTTAATTAATGCATCTGTATACTTGGTAAAGGGTGGAAGGCTCGGCCTTAATGCATCTGTATACTTGGTAAAGGGTGGAAGGCTCGGCCTTAATGCATCTGTTTTGTTCCACTCTTGCTGCCCTAGTTTCCGTCATACCGGTGTTATGTTCCTTGATTTTGCGTCCCTAACACGGTGAGGGGTATGGGGCCCTCTTGACAGTTCGCGTTGAATAAAACTCTTCCAGCAAGGCCCAACATTGGTTTTACCATTTTCCTAATAACAACTAAAACTTGCATTGGGACTTTCCGGACCCCGAGGATTTTTAATCAACCGCCCAGCCAGTTCTCCTCCGGGTGTTGGTCCAAACCGGGCAATGTCCGGCACCCCCTGGGCAACCAGGGACTCAGCCAACCCGACGTCTGGCCCATCCGATGTGCCCTGAGAATGAGATACGTGCGGCTCCTATCGGGATTTGTCGGCACATCGGGAGGTCTTGCTGGTTTTCTTTTACCATTGTCGAAATGTCTTGTGCACTGGGATTTCGAGTCTGATTGGAGGGTCCCGCGATGGAGGATTGTCTCTGCGGATCATGAGCTTGTCATGGGATAAGTTGGGACACCCCTGCAGGGTTTAAACTTTCGAAAGTCGTGCTCGCGGTTATGTGGCAGATGGGAATTTGTTAATATCCGGTTGTAGAGGACTTGAAGTAAACCCAATTAAAATACAACAATCGCGTGCGTAACCGTGACTGTCTCTTTTCTAGGAAGATCGAGAGGAGAACAGGCTTGGGTTATGTTTGTACATAAGTAGTTTAGGATCACTTCTTGATCATTACTAGTTTGCGACTGTTGCGTAGTTTCTCATCTTATTCCTGTACTCGTAAGTTAGCCACCATACAATGCTTAGTCGCTTGCTGCAACCTCACCACTTATCCATTCCTTACCCATTAAGCTTTGCTAGTCTTGATACCCATGGTAATGGGATTGCTGAGTCCTAATGGCTCACAGCTTACTACACCAACAGTTGCAGGTTCAGGTAATGCGATGATCATGACGTGAGAGCGATGTTTGCTTGTCTTGGAGTTCTTCTTCTTCTTCGTCGATCTTGGGATAGGTTCCTGGTCGGCAGCCTGGGCTAGTAGGGTGGATGTCGTTTGAGTTTTTGTTTGTGTTTCATCCGTAGGCGGATGTTGGTCTCATGTATGATGTCGTTGTATTCATGTAGCATTGTATGCCTTTTGTATGTATCCCAACTATTATGTAATGGTACGATGTAATAATATCCACCTTGCAAAAGCGTGTCAATATGCGGTTCTATCCTTGGTGGGACCTTCGAGTTCCTTTAGGATAGAGTCGCATATTGGGCATGACAAGTTGGTATCAGAGCCTTGACCGACCATAGGAGCCCCCTTGATTGTCCGCTGCCGATATTGAGTCTAGAAGAAAACTATTTTGTGTCTAGTTATATCGGAGAGTAGGAATTCTTTTTACTCCTTATCCCCTTCGTCGCTCTGGTGAGGACTCCTGGCGTAGGTGTTTTTCCACTCTTCTATCCTTTTTCACTCACATTTTTTTTAGGATCACGGGGGTATCTTGGGATCGTTCCGATATTGTTGTGACGAGAACATTGTTCTTGGTGCCTCCTGACATTCAGGGGTTGTGGCAGTGTCCCAGGGAATTGAGCTCCGAGGTGTTGTCGTCACAATTTTATCGTTGCAGTTCCGGTATACCTGAGCTTGCCGACATAAAAAATCTCTTATATGCAGTTAGTGGTGAGATAACCTCGACGCCACCCAGTACTAGCGAGGGAGTTCGGGAGTATTGCCACAGCTCGTATATCGGGTGCTTTTCGAAGGTTGAGGTACACGATTTCGGGAGTTTTCTTGGTTATGTGTTGACGGATGGATACAGTTGGAGCATAGGGCTTGTTAGTTGTGTGATATATATTGTGCCTCCCTGTATCCCCAACACCAGATTGCATAACCAGAAAGTTCTGGGAGTTAATAGGTGGGAATTCAAGTAGCTCCTAGAATATCTTTCCGACAGATGCATGATATGGGATTGGGTAAATCTCTATCATATGTTTGTTTCCGGCTAATTTTCCAAGCCAAATCCTTTGTTTTGTTTTGGTTTGTGGTAGTCGAGTTGCTTCAATGTCAAGTGTCGATTCCATACCTTCCCTAACACGGTGTTTGTTTCATCCGTCCCAAGTTGCCTTTGTTTTCCCGCCCTCCCACCCTTTTTCTTCAAGGACTCATATTTCTTAATCAAGTATCCATCTTATGGATGTGAAGTTTCTTCATTCTTTTCCTTCAATGTTCTTAACCAGTGTTTTCTCATGTAGATGCTCACGAGCTTCAAGTTCAATATTCGTCGTTCTCATTTTTCTCTCCGGTGGATTCAATGCAATATTTCGGTGTTGATCATATCCCTTTCCTTGTTTCAAATGCTTTTCCATGCCGGTGCACCCCCTAATCATTCACCTCTTGCTATTCATTTGTTCCGAAGTGCTGAAGATATCTCAGAAGATTCGTGTTTCCATTCTTATTCCGTTCAAGGCTATTTCGAGGTTGTTACCTCATTCAAGCTATTTAATTCAACCGGTGCAATCTCTCTTTTAAAATCGTTCAACGGTGTTTTCTTTTCAGTGGGCCCTAACCCACAGGTCTTTTCCCAGGATCTTACCTGACTCTTCTAATTTATCCGGAGCGATTCTCAAATTCTTTCAAAGTTTGACGTAAGAATGAATTTCATCAGTCAGATGCCCTCGCCAAGATTGTGTCAAATTATTTTCATCATTGGCTCAACCTTTTCTCTTTTCATTCTTCTCGAGTGTCTAAACAATTCATGGTGGTGTTTCTCATCGTCATTCTCAGCTTTTGGAGACTGGAGAAGAGTTTTCCTCTAAATCTTGTCTGTTCTCTAGAAGATTCGAGGTTCTACTTTATGTTATCCTCTCAAATTTTTCCGGTTGTCAGAAATTCTTTTCTTACCCATCCGGAGAATTTCAAGAGTTGTTTTCATTTCTTGATGATCCAAAGGCCATCATTTCAGAAGATTTCTTCGTTTTAAGTTTCCAGCTTCGTTCTCCAATTATTCTAAATTGATGTCTCGTCATTCATTCTCCAATTCTTCCGGTGCTTCGTGCAAGTTTCTTTAGTCAGCTCATGATCTCTTCGTTCTCTTGTATCAAAATTCCCTCAAGTATTTTCATTCATTTCCTAATTCTTACCGGTGATTCATTCTCCTTTCTTCGTCCGTTTGATTCATTTTGCGTCCCTAACACGGTGAGGGGTATGGGGCCCTCTTGACAATTTGCTTTGAATAAAACTCTTTCAGCAAGGCCCAACATTGGTTTTACCATTTGCCTAATAACAACTAAAACTTGCATAGGGACTTTCCGAACCCCGAGGATTTTTAATCAACACCCCGGGCCAGTGCTCCTCCGAGTGTTGGTCCAAACCGGGCGATGTCCGGCGCCCCTGGGACACCAGGGCCTCAGCCAACTCGACGTCTGGCCCATTCGGTGTGCCCTGAGAACGAGATACGTGCGGCTCCTATCGGGATTTGTCGGCACATCGGGAGGTCTTGCTGGTTTTCTTTTACCATTGTCGAAATGTCTTGTGCACTGG
Source organism: Triticum aestivum (assembly GCF_018294505.1). Classification (NCBI taxonomy): domain Eukaryota; kingdom Viridiplantae; phylum Streptophyta; class Magnoliopsida; order Poales; family Poaceae; genus Triticum; species Triticum aestivum. The sequence goes on along the minus strand of NC_057799.1, from coordinate 268,030,824 downwards.
GATTCCGAGTCTGATCGGAGGATCCCGTGATGGATGATTGTCTCCGCGGATCGTGAGCTTGTCATGGGCTAAGTTGGGACACCCCTGCAGGGTTTAAACTTTCGAAAGTCGTGCCCGCAGTTAGGTGGCAGATGGGAATTTGTTAATATCCGGTTGTAGAGGACTTGAAGTAAACCCAATTAAAATACACCAATGGCGTGCGTAACCGTGACTGTCTCTTTTCGAGAAGATTGATAGGAGAACACGATTGGGTTATGTTTGTACGTAAGTAGTTCAGGATCACTTCTTGATCATTACTAGTTTGCGACCATTGCGTAGTTTCTCATCTTATTCCTGTACTCGTAAGTTAGCCACCATACAATGCTTAGTCGCTTGCTGCAACCTCACCACTTATCCATTCCTTAACCATTAAGCTTTGCTAGTCTTGATACCCATGTTAATGGGATTGCTGAGTCCTAGTGGCTCACAGCTTACTACACCAACAGTTGCAGGTTCAGGTAATGCGACGATCATGATGTGAGAGTGATGTTTGCTTGTCTTGGAGTTCTTCTTCTTCTTCGTCAATCTTGGGATAGGTTCCTGGTTGGCATCCTGGGCTAGCAGGGTGGATGTCGTTTGAGTTTCTGTTTGTGTTTCATCCATAGTTGGATGTTGGTCTCATGTATGATGTCCTTGTATTCATGTAGCATTGTGTGCCTTTTGTATGTATCCCAACTATTATGTAATGGTACGATGTAATGATATCCACCTTGCAAAAGCATGTCAATATGCGGTTCTATCCTTTGTGGGACCTTCAAGTTCCTTTAGGATAGAATCGCATATTGGGCGTGACACCTGGCCCGACACCAGCGTCGACCAAGCCGGCCTCCGCCCCTTCGGCCCTGCATGGGCCGTCCTCACCATCACTACAAAACAAAGACACTTCCGTGATGATACATGTTTGTCATAGTAGGTCACATTTTCTGTCATGCATGTACATCCATGACAAATTTATGACAGAATCAAAATAGTCATACATGTGCTGTCGTAGAAGTGTTGCATGACATTACCAAAATTATCATCACGGAAGTGTCCACTTCCATGACGATAAATAGCGCGTCATGGAAGTGCTTTCGTCAAGGGTGACCGACACGTGGCATCCACCGTAACGGAATGCCGTTAAGCTATCGGGTCCGGTTTTGGATCCGATAACCCGCTAACAGCCCGGACCAATGAGGATTTTCCACGTGTAAAATTCTCATTGGCTGGAGGAAACACGTGTTGGCTCACCGTTGGGACAGATGTCATCCATTCATTGGACAGGAGGCGCCTATGATACGTCAACACGTGGCACGGCCCAACAGAGGCCCATTCCGGTGAAAAGGCCGGCCCGTTTGACTTGGTCAAAAGGTAACGGGCTGGCCCGCGGAAAGCCTGTTAACGGCCTGTTCGTATATAGCCCATTTACGGCCCGCTAACTCACGGCCCGTTACGGCCTATCCGAATTAAGCCCAGTAGCTTCATCTGGGCCTTCCAATATGATTCCAGCCCGTTGTAACTTCCGGCCCATGTATGGCCCATGATGTCTTTCGGCCCATACGAGACCATTTGTAACTCTTGGCCCATTAACGGCCAGTGGTGAATCTGGCCCACAATGAACAGTGTACCCCTTTATACCCATTAACGGCCCATTATTCCATTGGGCCGTTTCCAACCCGTGTTATCTTCCGGCCTTCTCAAGGCGCATTTATTATTGGGCTCATTTCCAGCATTCGATTACTTACGGCTCGTCATTGGCCTTTTCTGCCTGTGGGCCAAATTCAGCCCACGGTTACAATCGGCCTGTTTGCGCCCCGTTATTCCGTTCGGCCGTTTTCATAACGTCATCAAATACGTCCGATTAACGATGACCTGTTATTTGTGGCCCATGAACGGACGATTCCAAATCTAGCCCGTTTACTGCCCATAATGCGGTCTGTTATTGACCCATGTTTGGCTTATTAATCATATGGCACGTAGAAGGCCCATTGATGCTACGGCCCGTAGAAGGCCCATTGATGGTACGGCCCATAGAAGGCCCATTCTGTCTATGGCCCTAAGAAGGCCCATTGTTTCTACGGCCCGTAGGAGGCCCATGGTAACTATAGTAAATATGTAGCCCATAGTTATTGTGGCCGAGTTTTATAAAATAGGTTATTGCAGCCACTAGCAAACCGCAGAAAAAGAACAGCACTGACTACAAGCAAACAAATAAAGACAACCAGGAAATAAATAAGCAAGCAACTTACTTTAGGCTATCACGGCTATTACACATATTACATCCACTAGGCATCAAAGTTCGCCACCACTGCAAATATAGGGAACAAAGCAGCATATCATATACACTGGTTGTCAAAGTTGGCGACCAGTGCAAATAAACGCCGTAGCAAAACAAGTCCAGAACTGAAACCACTTCAGAAGATCTCAAGAATCAATATCCTGGGTACCCATAATGTTGGCAAGATGCTTAACAAGCTTATTAACTTTCCCTTGTTTGGCGCTTAAATCCTCCAGCGCTTGCTGTTGCACCAGAAAGTATGCATCTGAATTCTGCAGGGACTTCCTCAGTCCTTCAGCTTCCTGTCGCAGCACATCTGATCGATGTCTTTCAACTTGAAGTTGAGACTCAAGAAGACGAACTGATTCAGGCAGCGAGTTCGAAGAGCTTGTGCCAGCAGTAGTGGCCAGTAACTCGAACACTACATCAAGACAGGACTTTTGGGTTCTCTCACTGTCGTCAAGGTAGTTTTTATCAGCTTTCTTGGAGACCAACAGGGATGTCTCACTATCTTGAACCTTATCTGCATTACTTCCTTTACCATTGCATAACGGGGTACTGTTCTCCAATATTTTGTCCGCATTCTAAAAGAGAAACAAGCAGACACATCACAGGTTTACCATGTTGTATATGAAACTCATTTTGGTAAATCAGTTCAGTAGTAAAGTGCACAGGATAACAGCATGAAACAAACATATATCTATGTACCATGGTCACTTTATGGTCTATATCATTCTAGTTTTTGTTGCCAAATCAAGATAGAGACACAGTTCAAATAATATTTGTTCAAGACAAAGCAGAATAGACAGAATATAAGTGTGGGAAACTATAGAGCAATAACAACACTTGTAATGTGCATGACATGAGAACATAACTGTTTATTCAATTGAAACTGAAATCAACATAGAGCAAGTTACAACAGCAAACCAGTTAAAGAAACAGGTTTAAAACATACCTGTTGCGCCATTGGAGTTTCAATTCCATCCTTCAAATTTGAAAATAGTTGGTCTGAGTAAATACAGTGATGCAAGAGCAAAGGAGTATGAACCATAGCTACAGAACCTGACCTGAGAACAATTCTTCTTCTCCTTTAAGCGTTGAGTTGGGATTCGGAGTGGTGGTCCTCGTGCTTTGGGCACTGCAGTTCCCTTACTAACTGCTCGTGTTTGGGTGCTCTGTGGTGGAGACGGTGCTGTGTCAACTGGAACTGGGTTACTATCTGCTGGGGTTGGGGTTAGAAGGGGTGTAGCTGGTTCTCTGTCCAACTGGGTAGGGGTACAGTCTGCGAGAGTCTGGGTTATGTGTGGTGGGGCTGGTTCTTGGGCAAGTACAACCGTGGTTCTATCTGCATCAACTGGTAGCACTATCTTTTCTGAAGACCGTGTTGTTACTCCCTTAGATACTGCCATCACCCTCTCCAATTCAAATGGCTGATAAACAAGAAAAGTAATTGAATGTACAGACATTGTATGATAGACAGGTGCAATGGATAGTGGGGAATAAAAGAGGGCATGAAATAATTCACATTTATGTTGTCTAACCAAACAGGATAGCATGACACAATTTCACATATATGATGGCTAACTAAACAGGATAGCATGACACAATTTCACATTATGATGGCTAACTAAAAAAGATGGAAAGACATAGTTCAAAATATGATGACTATGTAAACAGGATGACATGATATAACTATATAATGTGTTTATTAAATAGGTTGGCATGCCATAATTCACATACATGCCGCCTATGGAAACATGATAGCATGATATAATTCCCGGATAGAATGACATAATTCAAAATATGATGACTGTAAACACTAAACAGGATGAGATGATATAACTATATGATGTCTTTATTAAATGGGTTGCCATGCCATAATTCAGATAGATGTTGTGTATGTAAACATGATGGCATGATATAATTCAAATATATGATTTATATAGTAAGCAAGTAAGCAGATGGCAATCCATATATGATGTAAAAACTAAGCAATGCAAGACAACATGCATGACATGGGTAATATAACCCTGCCAAGTTTGAGCATAGACCTCAGGGGGGAAATAGGACTGGTCATCAGTCTCTGAATCCTCCTCTGAGGAGCTCTCTGTATCCAGCAAGATGTCTGCTTCAGCAGGTAGCATTGTCTGCTCTGAATACCTTGTTTTCACTCCAGATACTTCCATCACCGCTTCAAATGGCTGATGCACAGGAAGAGTAGTTGAATATACAAACGTTGTCGACAAATGGAACACGTAATACAAAAAAATGATAGCATGATATAATTCACATACATGATGATTGGCTCAACAGCATGGCATTGCATAATTCACATATATAATGCCTTTGCAACAAGATAGCATTGCATAATTCACATATATAATGTCTTGCAACAAGATGGCAATGCATAATTCACATATATGTTGATAAATGTTAGACACTAAAAAGGTGGCATTCACACAAAGCATGTCTAAACTAATCAAATGACATAGCAATGCAAGACACCATACGCACGATATGAGCAACATAACCCTGCCAAGTTAGAGCATACACCTCGGGGGGGAATAGGACTGGTCATCTGTCTCTGAATCCTCCTCTGAGGAGCTATCCGTAACCAGCGAGATATGCGCTTCGTCAGATAGCATAGTCTGCTCTGAAGACCTTGTTTTCACTCCAGAATTTTCCATCACCGTGTCAAATGGCTGATGCACACGAAGAGTAGTTGAATGTACTAACATTGTTGACAAATGTAATACATAACGGAAAAAAGGATGGCCTGATATAATTCACATATAAGATGACTGGCTAAGCAGGATGGCATTGCAAAATTCACATATATGATGCCTGGCTAAACAAGATGGCGTTGCATAATTCACATAAACGATGAATAAACTAAACAGATGGCATTCACACAAAGCATGTCTAAACTAAGCAGTTGACATATTTGATGTATAAAGTAAGCAATGCAAGGCACCATATGCATGATATAACCAACATCAGCATGCCAAGTTAGAGCGAAGACCTCAGGGGATAAATATGAGTGGTCTTCTCCTTCTGAATCCCCCACAGAACAGATATCTTCCTCTCGATTACAATCCGAAATGGGTGGAGGGGGGCTGCCTTTGCGCCTACCATGGAGCGACGTCTGCATGAAATTTTATTGCCACGCAAGGCTCGTCTCTTTTGCTCTACATGTTCAGTTCCATCGTGTACAATAACTGACATGCATAGGAATAAAACATAGTGAGATTATGTAAGGAGTGCATGCAGAAATCCAGAGTTATGGTAGCAACCTGTGGATAGACCCAAAACCAATGATAGCAGGTAGATAATGGCTTCAGTTAAAAAATACAGATAATGGATTCTTTACTGTTTGTTTCCCACCCAACATGAAACTCATAGTAGACACCAGAGATTAACCAGATAGTAGATAGATACTATTGCTTGCGGCCCTGATATGTACCCCACAACCATTTAAAAACTCAAGTTTGACCATTAGTTTGGAGCTGACTCAGAGTCTAATCGGTGAACAGGACGATAAAGTAGCATGTAATATTAAGCGATGCATAACGTAAGCAGACACGAAAGAGTGCGACCTCTCTTGCGGACCCGTGTAGTCCTCGAGGTCATCTGCTCGGTTGATGATGGTAATGCAGTTGTCATGGCTGCCGGCGGCGGGGAAGAAGATCTGAGGCGGCGAAAGACAGTCTGGAGGCCGGATCCCTGCTGTGCTGGACCCTTCTATCGTTGGAGCAGCTGAGCTTGGGTGGACGACAGCGCAGCAGGAGCGGGACAAACCACACAAGGTTTTCTTTGACAACTATCTATAAGAGAAGTAATTCTGTAAGGGCTCGTTTGAATTGGAGGATTCTAACAACGCAGGGATAGGAAATACACAGTAATAGGATAGGAATGCACGTGCAAAACAGAGAATTTAAAAACACAGGATTTCTGCCAATCTGGGTGTTTGGTTCACAAGAATTGGAAGATCACAGGATGCAAAGAAGCATGGTGAGATTAAGCAAACCACAAGAAAATGTACGGTTATAATGCTATTATGATACTATCTCTTAGTCTTGTGCTTCATGAATAGAAATTTGAAAAGGAGGACAAGTGGAAATTAAAATCCGTACGGTTTTTCTTTCAAGGAGACACTAAAGGAACAAATCCTACAGTTTTCCTTTGCTCCATTCCTTTGAACCAAATGCATGAATAGTAGTACCATAGGAAACTTTCCAATTCCTATGTTTTTCCTTCACTTTTCCTTTCAAGCACTGGCGATTCTAGTAGGCAGGCTTGAGCAAGGAAAAGCTACACTCAAAAAATGTTTTTGTGCTACTTGCCTACTTCTACTACTTTGGACCCAGGCCACTGCCTACTAGCTCAACTCCCAGGCCCATCGACAAATGCACAGCTCAAACACGCAGAGATAAATAATGATGGCGTTCAAGAGAGTCCATCACGAATAGCTAAGTTGCCTGGTACCTCACTGCTTGTCATATAGTAGGAGAAACTAATCGTATTTCACGTTATTGTGTGTGCTCAGTGGACAATATATATAACATGTAGAGTAAAAAAGAGATGCAACAAGTGTACAACCTCTTTGGCGAAGCCATGTCGATCTCAGCGTGATTGGGTTGGTCGGTGAGGATGATCCGGCTGACTTGGCTGTCGGAGGAGGGGAAGAAGATCTTAGGCATCTTGAGATGGAGCCTGGGGTACTGCTCCACTGTGATGGACGGTTTCGTCGTTGGAGCAGCTCCGCTGAGTTGTACGACGCCAAGGCTGAAGCAAGCCAGGAGAGACAACGTTAACCTGATTGGAATTCTAATAGCATCTCCAATAGATGACGTAAAATACATAACCACAAAGTGCTAGATGTAAAATACATTAGCCGCTCATCTCTGAACTTAACTGTCGAAACTGAATTTTGTTGTCGAAACTGAATTTTTGTGTCGAAACTGAATTTTACTATCGAAACTGAACGCAGTAGCTAGTAGCAGAAAAGCAGTAGCAGCGCGTGCGAGGGCCGGTCGATTGAATTTTTCATCTCTGGTCAGTCAATTTTCCAGCCGTTGGATACGAAATCAAGGGCCTACAGTTCAACTTCAACCTCCACCCCCCTGAGCCGCCAGCCACCACCGACCAAACCGCCGCCCTCCGCCGCCCGCGGCCGGCGGTGCGGCGCCCCGCCCGCCCCGAAACCACTCCCCGGTCCGGCGCCGCCCCGGCCATCCCTCAAGGCCCCCTCGTGCCGAGCTTTTTCTCCAGCGATCCCCACGCCACTGCCCCACCATCGTCGGCGACCACCGCCCCCTGAACCCTAAGATAGATAGTGGGGTACCTCTCCGGAGAGCCCCCCTCCCCGCTGCAGCTGGTTCTTACTTAACTCCGGCGAGCCCCCGCCCACCCCCTGAAAATTGACTGACCCAAAAGTCGATTCAGTCTACTAAAGTGTAGCTAAATCGGAGCAGCATCGCAAGCAAGAGCAAGAGCGAGAGCAGCAGCGCGAGCAAGAGCAAGAGCAATATCAAGAGAAGACCAAGCAGGGGACCGAGAGCAAGAGCAGAGCAGCAGCGCGAGCGAGAGCTAAAGCAGCAGCAGCTCCTACTGATGTGGACGTCGCAACCGAGGGAGCGACACCGTGGAGGAAGTGGCCGGCGATGCTGCCGTGGAGGCTCGGGACCGAGCGCCGGCAGCACTGTGAGATTGAATCAAGAAGAAAATGCGGCGATTAGTGTACAACCTCTTTGGTGGCGCCGATTAGGCCTCAGCTTCATCCGAGGAAACGGTGATGATGATGCTCTTCCGGTGGTGCAGGTGAAGACGGAGGTGTGGGAATGGAGGTGGCGCGAACAAGGGGAACGTCGGGGCAGCTCCTTGGAGGTGGAGGACGGGGTGGCGGAACCGGCGAGACGACGAGATCGACGATGGATCCTCATCTGGTACGGTGGATGAGGGACGTTGAGGTGTTGTTGTGGATGACGTCCTCGGGGAAGAGGCTCCGGCTGGGTGGCGGACGGAGGAGGGTGTGGGGCATCGCGGGTTTTCGCGGCCTCGGTGTACGAATGGGTGGGCGGATGGGATGGGAGTGGGGAACCATGGCTTAGGGACGCGCTTGTCCGAAGTGTGGGGTAAGTTACGAAATTACCCCCACCGATTTGAGCTAGCGGTTCTTTCGGTTCAGGGGTATCACGGGCATTTCGCGTGTCGGGATTTCACAGGAGGTGGGAGTCTTCGCGCGCGTTGTAATTTTGGAACAGCAAGGCGCGGGTTGAGATGGAGGGAGTTGTCGGAGCACAACGAGACAAAGATATATCTTAAATATTTTAGGGTAACAAGGCGTGGGTTGAAATTTCCAGACAAGCCCAACGTGTACTGTACCAAATCAATTCGCACTTCCGTCGATGAAAAAACAGAAAGAAATCAATTCACAGCACACAAAAGAGTCTAGTCCCGTGTACTGTACCAAATCAATTCGCACTACAAATTTCATTCAAAACTTTGAATTCATGTTATGTTCAATTAAAATATATCGCTACGTGTATAATGCATGCAACCTGCTACTCAAATGAACGTTTTAGTGCATTCCAAACGTATATACTACCGCTTCAATATGAACTAAATTTGAATTCATTTCTCTATTTGAATAAGATCTACAATAATGATTGTTTTGAAGTCAAACCATTTGAATTCATTTCTCTATTTTAATAAGATCTACAATCATCATTATTGTCAAGTTAAACCATCGTTTGTGTATTATCTTCACAGCACACCACATGATTACTCTCGAGTTAGATATGAACTATGTGTACTATATGAACTCGAACTCGGTTTTTTGAATCCACTTTATGTTGATTTCAAATCACAGTACATTTCAAGCTCTAGCTAGATCTTCATAATCTAAACCATGTCTCATCTGTATAATGTGTTTATCACATAATGTATGGTGCCCCGCCCCCTACGCCTACAAGTATTTAGATGTGAGTTGCAAACACCACACATTACCACAAATTCAAATAAAATGTGAGATTGTTCGATATATAGTATTGTTTAGATTGTTCGATATTTAGTTGTAAGCTGCAAACGCCACACATTATCACAAATTCAAATAAAATGTGAGCTTGTTCGATATATAGTATGGTTTAGATTGTTCGACATTTAGCTGTGATTTGCAAATGACATGCATTATCACATTATGGTATAACATGTGCAAAGCCACAGCGCGCGTATCACCGCTATATTCATGCATGCATATGTTTATAACACTATGATCTCCTATTCAAATATATGAATCCACTTTCATATCAAAGTATGATCTTTGTTAGTCTCTTACACCCACACAATCCTCTAACCTTTGTAGCAAGCACTAACTTTCTCTCGTGCATGCACACGCCCTCCTCGCCCTCCCCCTCCCTCAGCATTCTATCCATCACGCACATTCATTTTTTTCTTTAGGTCGTTCTCCCACAGTCTCCACAACACCTTTCCGACACACACCGATGGATAAACGTCTCCAGCGTCTACCTACAACATACGTACACACGCATCTTCCATCTCCTCCTTTCTGTGTCCATGCCTCGTGTCTCTCATATGGTCCCACACACGTGTAAACTCTCGCCCCTCTTTTCATCGATCTCACAATCGCACACTCCTCCCTCTATCTAGCTAGTAGCTCGGCCTCTCGCACCACCTCCTAGCTCCATTCTCTCTGTCTATCCGTCTTGCTGGGCCTTATTTGCCTCTAACAAATGGATGTACACCGACCGATCTCCCGCTATACATATAGCTAGCTAGGTCCTTATAACTCGTTTTCCCCACGCGTCGATCGATCTACCTCATTAGTTATGTCTCTCCCTTCCTCCGACAAACAACAATTGATCTACCGATCTAGTTAGGTTTGCTTAGCAAACACATGGTTCCCCTTCATCATCCATGCATGCGTCCCGACAGGTCTATCACGCACAGGCACACACAGAAACACATCCCCACTCTTATTGATAATATTGCAGTTCTACCCTCAGTTTGTCTAGTAGGCCTCTCCCACCATCTTCGAGAAGCAACTCCATCACCCATCCAGCACTCTACCCCTCTCCCTCCCTCTCTCTCCTCTCTCTCTCTCTCTCTCTCTCTCTGTCCCAACCTATTTCCCGTCCTTCAGTTATGTATGGATGTCGACCCATCTCCCTCAAGACATAGCTGGGTCTCTCCTCCTCAACACATATACGAGTCGTTCTACCTCTTTAGTTAGGCCTCTGCCTCCCCCCTCCCCCCCCACACACACACCAATACATCGAGCGCTCTAGTCATGTCTCCCTGCCACACAAAACTTGCCCTGTGCCCTCTAACGTTCTGGTAGGTCAGTCGCCCTATATCTTTGACTTGCACACACATAATTTCGATGGCTCTCTTCATCCATCTCGCACCCACCCACTTGATCCTCTCTTTGACTCTATCGATATATATGACCCCTCCCTCTCTTCTCGTGGATTGCCCCCTCTGGCCCTCTCTATATGATATGGATATGCCTCTATTTCACACACATTGCATGCAAAATTTTGTTTGAGATGTCATCGACACATATTCCCACAAATACATTCACGAAATCACCACCCCCCCAAAAAAACACTCACGAACGCACATGCCATCTGTCTAGGTTTGTATCTCTCTTACACACACGCACGTAGGTGGGGGACGTGCACGAAGAGAAGAGGTGCACGCACGGCGCACGTACTCCCGTCTCTTTCCCAAGCACACCCGCGCGGTTACACGGTGGAGCTCATTTCTGTACGAAAAGGCAGCCCACGTGGTAATTTGACACGTGTACTGGTTGTCCACTTGATGGAGGATCGTCTACCACGGGTGAACAAACAAATTGCGACACGCGTTATGTTAATAAGAGGCAAACCATGTGGGGCCTACCTTAGAGGCAAGGCTCTATACACTGGAGTACTTTTGATGTGTCCCGTCAACTCATAGAACGAGGAGAAGCTTGCTTAGTACGCCGTCTCCCTCGCCCACGGGCGCGGTGGCTCGCAGGATGAGGTGAAGCTTGCTTACTAGTACGCCTTACGCCCGCTCCCTCGCCCACGAGCGCAGTGGCTCGCAGGACAAGGAGAAAATTTTACTACTCCCTCCGTTTACTCCTCGTCCCTACCTTGGTTAGAGAGATTATCATATTGTTTGGAATATATGTCCTTTAGTAGATTTCAATATGAACTACTAGTACATACTCCAAACACTGATGTATATAGACGTATTTTAGAGTGTAGATTCACTCATTTTGCTCCGTATGTAGTCCATTGAAACGGACGTAATAGTACGCACTCTCCCTCGCCCCTCGACCCTCGCCCATGTGGTGGACGTGCAGCAATTCATTCGGTCCCATATAGCCAGAACGATATATATTGCAGTACCATTATTGCTCGACTTCCCGAAGAGGCGAAGAGCCACTCGCAAGGTTAATATTTTGGAGATGCCAATCGCAAGGTTTATAGGAGAACGAGTAGTAGGTGCCGCATCATTTATAAATAAAGTTTTTTTCTTCAATGGCACGTACGCAATATAAATAGGTTCATATGCAGAGAAAAGGAAACCGCTCCACTATATACATAGGCAGGACGAGCCTACACGGTTGCTTGCTGGTGTTGCTCTCTTCAGTCTTCATCGCACAAAACGACTGTGGCCACATCTCTAACATCCCGGCGGATCACGTCCGCCGGGGGAAGGGGTGGATGCTTAGTATAAATGCGGTCGCCGTCGCCGATGGCGAAAACCCACAGTCGGCACGTCCCGATCAAGGGTCCCCGCCGTTCTCTCTCACAAAGCCGGTGAGGTTGCCTTCGTCCATTGCTCACTGCCGCGACGTGGACAGTTGCCTCCTCCCGCCGCCCTCCTCTAGGTTGAGCTATGTCCCGACATCCCTCAAGTAGAACTCCCTTTACAGCCGGCTTGCATCACTGCTCCAGCTGCCCACATCACTCCATGTGGATATTTCTCTACTTCTTTGCCCCGCACATACCTCTACTAGCTTCTACGTACTGTATTTGTGATGAGTTTATTCTAATCACGCTTCTTCAATTTGTTTTCCACAGGGATGCTCATCTCGATTTGGGTGAAACTGCACAGAATGATCTGATGGTCAAAGGGTTGCAAACTTAATTTCTTCGGAAGCTCCAACATTGCCAGCAAATTAAAGCCTGGTTAGGGTTTACGGTTCAAGGGCTAGGGACTGCATGGATCGTTTTTTTTTCTTTAGCTGTCTCTGTTCCAAAATAAGTGTCAACTTTAGTAGTAGTACAACTTTGTACTAAAGTTTGCATAAAGTTGAGACACTTATTTTGGAACGGAGGGAGTACATATTGGTTATGATCTGTCAATCATTGAGATGAAATAGCATGCATGTTAGTCTCCTTTGTATTTGATGAAATGTTGCAACGGGCAACCTTGGACGCAAGATACATGAAACAGAAGCTGGAAGCTTCATAGCATTGTACAAATTTATCTCGCTGATAAATTACAGTACGTACTATAGTAGTACTATGTAAAGAGTTAGGTGTCCCACGGTGTCCAGAAAATATGGTGATAGTCTGAGGTGAGCCATGTAATCACTGAGCCTGCGTGTTTTCACTGCTCTCGCACTCTTCCGCTGAGAATGGAGAAAATTATAATCTAGTAGTACCTCCTTTCGCGGAAAGCGTGGGACATCCAGCAGTCCTACCACCTCATTAATAATGACCAATGAGCCGTCAAATCACATAGACCCAGCAGTAAGTTGGACGGACGAAGCAACCATCACTCTTGAATCAGCTTCTCCCTTCAACGCAGCCGCCAGTGAGAGGTCGCGTCCGCTCTGCCCAGGCATGAATGCGGCACCGATTCTTTGGAGCGGCGCTGACCGTTTCAGGCGGGAAGCGCGCGCGGGCGATGGAGGGCTTTGGGTGGGCCAGGCTGGTCAGGAGCAAGCGTGGCAGCTGTCCCGCCTGTCCCGACGGGACACCCGGAAATGAGAGGATGCACCGACTCTCGCGGCTGAATCGTACACTACACACCATCTCTCTGTAGGAGTAGGTCGATGTGTCGCTCTCTCTAACACACACACACACACACACAGACACACACGCTGAGGTAAAATGAGTCTATATCTCAATTAACGAAGACTTGCATGTTACCATCCATATGTTACTACCTACTATGAAAGTAGTAACATAGACTAGTAACATATGCATGTTACTAGTCCAAGTTACTCACCACTATGACCAGCCTAGCAATGTAACCAAACGCTCCTTACTCTGTCATGTTATCTCCCCCGGAAACCCAATGCATGGAGCGCAACTACGTGTTGATGCATGCGAGTTAATACGTGGCCCTACATGGTAGCTAAAATGGTATCTCTTAGTAGTTGTGATTAATTGTTGCGTTTAGAGACAGAAATCAGGGCTTTGATTGGAGGAAGGACCAGTCAAGTTTCTCCTTCTCCTCCAATCTGCTTGCACCTCGTTTCGAAAAAAAATCTGCTTGCACCTTGGTCCCGCTGCACCTTCTAACGTGACTTATTACACCTAGACGGAGGGAGTAGTACGAGATACGGTGGCACACTAACTTAGGTCGAATACAAGTGCCCAAAATTGTGTGCATGTTATAATACGGATTCACTTAAAATAGTACGTGAGCGAACAGAGGGATCAATTGGACAGTGTTCACGAGCAGTAGCGAGATGTGTGAGGTAAGATACACCGCTGGCGCTTTTAAGTTTTCTTATTAATTTGTTTGTTTCACCCTCTAACTGGTGGGACCCAACGTACTACGTGGAGAAAGTAAGGTGACTAAGGCTGCATTATTTCTGTACTACCAACACTGCTTTAAATCCCGAAAGACCTTACCACCAAAGCCACATGACACGATTATGATTTAAATCCCAATGACTCCCACGCAAAAAAAAACACGGCATGCTTGTCACACGAATGCAGGAATGTATTAAAGGTTATTTTCCTCTCGTTAAACATAACGTGGGGGTCGTGTAGCTGGTTAGCCTGTTCGCTCATCAAACTTGAGGTCTCGGGTTCGATAACTACACTTGAGCATAATTTTGTTTTTGTTCAACTTCTTTCTTCCACCCAATGACAGGTAGGCCCCGCATGATAGAGAGAGAAAGTGATCTGGGCGGTGCCAGGAGGATTCTTTGACTGGTCAAAATGGATGGATACGAAGCTATAGGATCTCGTAGTGACAGTATAATCACCTCATCACGTATACGTTGCAGCCTCGGCGCTTGTTTCCTACGGTTTGCACTCTTCACACTCTTCATCCACTATATATATACACGTTGGAGCCTCAGCGCTTGCAGTTGCTCTCTTCACACTCTCTCACCCTCTCAAGATCTAAACAAGACTTCATTGGCCTCTCTCTCTCTCTCCCCTCACTGCTGGTCAAAGAGCCAGCAGGATCCGTCCGCCGGGAAGGGAAGGAGGCTTAACACTGTCGCCGTCGGCGAGGAAGGGAATCCACTACCGGCGCAGCTGTTCTCTTTCACCCAGCGGCGACGCAGGAGGGCCTCCGACCCCTTCTTCCTCGCCGCCGTACATAGTGTGGGCCGAACGGCCTCCGGTCGCCCATCGAACACTACCCCAAGAACCTTAAGGTATAATTTACTTATTCCACATGCATTGCTCTAGCTGCATGTGGGCTTTTTCCGCTTCTACACTCGAATCTAGGTGTTGGATCAAACAGGAAAGTAGTGGGGAAAGTTGTATAGCATGAATCTAGGACGTGGTTCAAAGAAGAAAGGAAGGGGGGAAGTACTAGTACAGACTGGCTATCCAGCACCTACATTGGTCGAAAAGGGGAAACAATGACAAACGCAGTACGCACATCTGTAACGAACTGATCTTTTGTTTTGGGGGACAAGGCTGTAGAGTTTGAGCGGGACTAGATTGCTGCGCTCACATAGGGAAAGGTGTCTAACAATCACAAAACTGGGACCAACACAAATATGCTCCTTGGTTGTTTTTGTTCTTCATTGCAACAGACTGTGCATCACCCCTTCATACATCGGTAGATGCACATGGTGCTGGTGCGTCCACTGTCTCGTGCAACTCTTTAGCTGTTGTTAATCTAAGGCCCTGTTTGGTTAAAAAACCTAGTCCCTACCTGCTTGGTTCCAGGGACTAAACATGGACTAGAGGTTATTAAATGACATGCTAAAAGACCATGTTACCCCTAGTAATGAACTAATAGAGACAAGCTGCGATGCGGGGCAGGGGCAACTATTGGGAAAAGTCCCAAAAAGACTCTCCCTCGGGGTCTTCTTTCTTTAGTCCCTAAAAGACGCTCCTGTTTGGTTTAGATGAGACTGACACGGACTTTTTTTAGTCCCTACACCAAAATTTCCCTATAAACAAACACCCTCTAATAATGCCGCTGGAAAATTGATGCAATGCCACAGTTAAAAGCAAATTACATGTTTAACGAATTTTATTGTTAATATAATCTCTCTGTTAATATTAATCAATGCCACCATTTGAGAAATGCTATTGTCTTGCTTTCTTTCCCATTTAGATAAGTTAGATGCTTCTTTTTGTTGGCTTCTGTGTCATCCATCGTTATTGACCACTAGTTGTTTCCTTTGCACCTCTGTGTAAACGGGGTTGTCTACCTGACCTCGTTGCTATTGTGACCTTTTATTGCACTGCACAAAACACTTTTTTTAAGAGTGTTTTGTGCAGTTCTACCAAAATGTCACACCGACAACGTTGATTGATTGCTTGATCTTAGTGGAACTGCACAAGAGGAGATCTTACTTCCTATCTGTGTTGGCAAATTTGGTTCAGATCTTCTTCTTGTGAGTTGTTTGAATTCCGCGTCATGAGAGGTCAGTACTAGCCATCTTTCACATGACTGTGCAGTGTGCTTTCATATGTTTTGCTACTTGTACGCTAATGTTGCTTGATTTTAGGGAACTGCACAAATGGAGACAAGACTTCCAATCTGTATGTGCACCGCAATATCCCATTGAGGTAAGATAAGGATATTTCACAACTGTTGGCATGTATTTTGCCACTTTCATCTGAAAATTAACGTCATTGTTTAGTGCTATACGTGTGCTCCCTAATTGACATGCCAAATCTTACATTGAAGGCGAAGCTTGTCTGTTATTGAACCAAGTGATGAAGGGGAAGAACAAGCGGAAGAAAAACAAAAATCAACTCACGGTGCTGTAATGAAGCACTGGAACTATGATGACACAAGTAATGATATAGTTTTGCATCTTAATTTATTGCTATGGCTGGAATGAGCAATTGTTTTTCCACTGATTTGATGCCACTCTTAATGTAATATGTAATTATCTCTACTTGTGCAGACAGGGATCTTCTTTGAAGATACCATATATTTTAGTGGAACTGCACAAGAAGATGTTGGAAAAATTAAACTAATCGAGGAGTATATAGTAAGCATGGCAACCACAGTAGATAACAACAGATCGTTCTGGAGAAGTGCTTGATCTATATGCTCTACACAATAAGCCTCCTGACAAAGGTTGGTACTCGCCCACGGATTTCATCCATATGATTGAGCTTTCTCATCTCTATTGGTGTTGTGCTACTGTTTAGATACTGTCATGAGAAAGTGGTATTGTCCTTGAAAAGTGCTTCATCTTTTGTTTTAAATATTTCCTTTCCTTTTTTTCGAGCAAACAGGGATGCTAGCATTTAGTTGTCCTCTTGTCTTTGCACAACAGGATCATCCTCCTCTGAAGAAGAATATGGAGTACGTGAAGTGCCTAGTTCCGATTATGCCAGGATAAAGAAGCCAAGCCTATCTTCTTAAGAAGGGAGCAGTTGAAGGATGGTTACATTATTGCCCACAAGAACAAACTAACATCAGCTCAGAAGGACTCACGGATCTCCATTTTTGTTGCAGTGATGGCCAGTACAATGTTGTTTTACGATTCCTTCCGGTGAGTTCCAATTTTTTAAATGTGTGCTCTGCATGGATCATGTAGGTTGACTGTTTAAACTGTCAATTCATAGTATAGTTTGCTTTATACTAATCACTTTTTTTGTATTTATGCAAACAGGGGTGCTCAGCTTGATTTCAATGGGAACTGCACAAAATGTTCACGAATACATCGAATATTCTCGAATCATTCATTTCCACCACAAGAAAGGAGGTGCCGATATGTTCAAGGCGTTGCAACATATAAAGGCAAAATCATACAAGCTACGCATGAAGTTGGTTGATTTTGGTGGAACTGCACAAAAAGAACAGTTGGTTTATTTAGCACGAGGTGCAATGTCAATGTCCGAACTGATGGCAAACCCTGCCCATTCCACAATCATAGGCATTTGATATTTTGGAATGGGAAAACCTTGTCAAAGTTTGCTCATTAATGTACGCAAAACAACACTCATTTGACATTTTGGAATGGGACAACCTTGTCAAAGTTTGCTCATTAATGTACGCAAAACAACACGCATTTGACATTTTGGAATGGGACAACCTTGTCAAATTTTGCTCATTGATGTTAGCAAGAAGACATGCGTTTGATATTTTCGAACGGGACGCCCTTTGCTGTTAGCAGCATCTATCGATTTTTCTTTATTCTTTAGTTGTGAAGTAAATATTGGCTCTGACATGTGAATCGCTGAGATGCATAATCATCGATTGTTTTGAATGTTCTCTATGAATTGCCAGGCATGTGTGTTGATTGCAATGTATAGGAACGCTAAATTTTGTACTCCCTCTGTTCCTTTTCACTTCGCATATTAGATTTCTTTCAAGTCAGTTGATTTTACATTGTGAATGTTGATACTTTTTTCTATAAGATTGGTCAAAGTAGAGATACTTTGACTTCAGACAAAACTTATATGCAGACTAAAAAGGACCAGAGGGAGTACATGTGAAACTGCTGCAAACGAGGTGATCACCCTGGGAATAATGCTAGTACGTGTTGTTTTGCATGTTCATCCAATGCCAGTGATACAAGAATTCAAACAAATCGAACTAAATTCATTCATATGCTGCCGGATTTCATTACATTTCATACATTCTTCAACTAAAAAGGGGTGCACTGGAGGTATAATTAATTAACCGTAGCACCTGTGTCCGGCTGAGCCAAACAGAAGCTTCTTCTCCAGCGGACTAAGCTTCAGTGACATCACAGCAGGTGCAGTTGCGTTACTTACATGTGGGCCAGATGCCTCTTGGGCCCACATGCCAGTGACCCAATTGCACCTGCAGTTAAGTAACTGAAGCAGCGTCCTTCTCCAACATAGCTCTCCGACTCCACGTTGCCGCCAAAAAGCTAATCGGCCGTCAACGGTCAACCCGCCTAGCTTGGCTTCAACCGGAGGGTAGCAGCGGTGGCCTTACTTGGACCCAAGCAGCGGTGACCTACCGTGTTCTACTCTTCCTCGTTTTCTGTGTGGTGCGGCCTTGTTGGCAGCGTGGCGGGGCCTCGACGGAGCCGGCGATGTCCTCTGTCTCATTGCCGGCGGGGCGGCGCCTCGACGGAGCGGGGGAAATCCTCCCCCTCGTTGCCGGTAGGGTGGGCCTCGGCTGAGCCGGAGATGTTCTCTGCCTCGTTGTTGGCGGGGCGGCGCCTCGGCGGAGCCGGCGGTGTCCTCTGCCTCGTTGTTGGCGCCGTGGGGTCTCGGCGGGGCCGGCGGTGTCCTCTGCCTCGTTGTTGGTGCTGCGGGGCCTCGGCGGAGCAGGGCCTCGTCGATGCCAGCGGAGCGGGGACTCGTCGGAGCCGGCATTGTCCTCCGCCTCGTCCTTGGTCTCGCCAAACAGCGCCTCGCCCGCTTCATCGCCCTCTTTGTAGGCGGCCGCAACCTCCGCCACCCGCATGCGGTACCGCCAGCACTCGAGGCGGCCCTCGCGGGCGGAGCGGTATGAGTCGAGCAGCGCCTCCTACTCCGCCCGCTCCATGGCGATCTGCTCCTCCGCCTGCAGGTGCTCCTGGAGGAGATGGTGGTTGTAGGCCGCGTCGGCATGCGCCTCCCGGAACTGCTCCTAATGCTTCTGCCTCACCGTGTCCATGTATTGGGCATGGGTCTCGCCGATGGTCATGGTGCAATGCACCAGCGAGGATGGCGCGCAGGAGGGGGTTGGCGCCGGATCGTCGACTACCATGTTCTCCATTGGGACATCCTTGTCCTCTGGCTACCTACCGGCCAGACAGTCGGCAGCAATGGCTACCATCTCCTTGTGGTCCGTCGTCCGCCCGTCCCGAAGAGCGCTGGAGCGCGAGGAAGCCATGGTGGGAGTAGTGGTGTGGATAGGAGAAAGGGAACGGAGGCGGATGACTGCGGCTATGGCCGGCGCAGCAGTTTATATAGCAATGGTGGGCGGCGGAGGGACGGACGTGTGGTGCCAGAGTAGCCGCCTCGGGAACCGCATATCGTTAATGTGGGTGGTAGACGGACGGACGGACGGCACTCGTGTCGTTTGAAGGCGGAGCAATCGCCTGCACCGGGAAGCGGGGCGGGCGGCGCTGACCGTTTCGGGCGAAAAGCGCGCGCAGGCGAGGGAGGCGGTCTGGGTGGGCCAGGGCAGTCAGACTCGTGCTTGGCAGTGGGTCGGTCCAGCAGCCGGGACATGCTGGCTCGCCAGCGAGCTCGCCGAGCTAAGCGACGACAATCAGACGACGGACGTAGCTTCCGACCAGGAGCCGGCGCAACTGTCCAAGCCGGTTCATGCCGTGTTCACCATAGAGCAGGTGCGGCCCACTTCGACGCCCTAATGGCCGAAGAGCTACCAGCGCAGGAGGACCTGTGGTGCAACCTCCGTCTCCTCAACGAGCTTCGGTGAACAAGCGAACGACAATGCCGTCGCGGACATGTGGCCCTATGATCCTGGCATCCCGAATGAGCAGCGGGCGCTAAATCAGACCATCCGTAGGGCCCGTGAGGCCCTCTCCATTGTCCTTTGAGTTGTTGCGCTCGCCGTGGCGCCACCATCTCACGTTGTCAACATGGTCAACGGCATGAGGAAGGAGGAGATGACTTTACTTGGAGAGGATGACAGTGGGGACCCACCAGGGCCATAGCCGCACATACGCAAGTGCCTCCTTATTATATACAACTGTAATATTTTTTGCTTCCTCCTGGTTTCCTGACATTATGGTCCCACACCATTGTCAACCTATGTAGTCAATAAACGAGAGAATTGCACAAGGAGCGGCCGACAGCTGGGACCAAGCAGCTCGAGCAGTATTTGTCTTTTTGAGGTGTGAGCACTGCAGAGTTTTTCTTGAGCGATGTTTTCGTCGTTGTTTAGAGGAGAGCAGGGTATTAACTGGGCAGGCTGTGGCTCGTCTAGCCCAGGCTAGATATCCAGCCCAGATATTAATTTTTTCAAGCTGAAAATGGCTAGCCCAGCTATACTTTTTTTTGAGGAATACCCAGGCAAGGTCAACTTGTTATTCTCCGCCCCGCTGGGCTGCAAATCTTTCCTAGGAGGGATGCATTAGGCTTAACAAGAAAATGGGCTTTAAGAAATAATAAATAGGATGTAATTATAAAAACTGGGCAGTAACTATAAAAAATGCACCAAACACGTAATTACTTTATAAATAATATTTCTGGATTTTGAAAGTTTCAATTTCATTAATTGTTGCGCGCGCAATGTTTCGTTGGATTTTTACGTAATACAAATTTATATTGAAATTGTATTTAATCTGACTAGAAATTTCGGGATAAAAATATTCGGATCCCATCAAAATGTGGGAAATTTTATTGAATTCTGTTTTGAACGGTTGGTTGAAGTTATTAATCGTTGTCCTAGCTAGAAAATGGGTTGTACTTTTAACAACTGTAAATGGGATGTAGTAAATTCCATTAGAATTCAAAAATGGGTTGTACATTCTTACAAATCGCAAATGGGCTATAAGTTCTCTGCCACACACTTGTGGGCCTACTAAGTTGACGCGTATGCAAGGCTTTGTCAACTTATAGTCAACACACGGTTCTAGCATCAGTGTCCGTTGGATGTCCATCCAACGGATGTCGTGCTTCTTCTTCAATCTCGGATATTCAAGCTTCAACCGCCCAAAAAATGATTCCTCCCCCTGACATCTGGGGCGCACCGTTTCGGAGGCTGACCTGTGGGCCTACTAAGTTGACGCATACCAAGGGCTTTGTCAACTTAGTCAATATAAACGATTATAGCTGTAGTGACCATACGATGTCCATCCAACGGCCGTTGTGATTCTTCAACCTCTGGTCTTCTTGATCCAGCCGCCAAAAGCAACGCCGGTCGTGCCGCCTGCTCGTGCCTCCTATGCCTGGTTGTGCTGCCGCGGAGGCCTCACCTCCCCCTACCACTCCCACCGCTGGCCAGGCCCTGCGGCGACGACATCCTCACACCGCAGCCGAACCAGTGAACCCTCGTACTCCTCTCTGCGTGGGCATCCACTGCCGCGTCTTCCCGGGCTCCGCGCCGTCCCCTTCCTAGGCCTCGCTGTCGTCCACCGCCTTGGTGCTCTCGGCGCGGTGTGGTCAATGTGGTCAACACCGACTTCCATCGGAAGAGTACTGTACGTGGAGAGGCTGATAGCTGGGTCCACGGCCGTAGCAAGGAAGTGCCTCCTTATTACGCGGAAAATATTTATTCCTCCACCTGACAGCAGGGACCCACCGGACGGGCCACCGTATTTCGCGAAAAAATGTTTCCCCTCTGAGTGCTGGGACCCACCAGCTACATCTTCGCACGCAAGGAAGTGCGTCCATATTACGGGCAAAAAAATTGATTCGCCCCCTGACTGCTGGGACCCACCCGGTCGAAGCGTACGTAGCATTGTCATTCTGGTCGTGAACGTGTACGTACATACTGGTCGATCGGTCTGTCTGCAGGCTGCAATGATGAACCGTGGCCGTGTAAGGAAGGGCACGTGTGGTAGTAGAGGCGCGCATGTGTGGTAGTAGAGGCGCACACGTAGCATGTACAAGTACGTACAGCGGCCAAGGTGCAAGAAAGTAAATACGGCCACATACGTACATACGGACGGGGTCTCGAACGCCTACTCGCGCATACGTACGGCCAGGGCTCGTGTACATGGCTCTGGCTGGGTCGGAACGGAGAAACTGCGTTGTCGTGTTCATGGGGAGGCAACGGAATCCGTCGTGTTCATCGGGAGGCAACGGAAGGCGTGCTATTCATCGGGAGCCAACCGGCTTGGACGGAACAGCCAATGGAAACGAGGCCTGGCGTACCGCAGAACGGAGGAAACGGCCTTGTGTTCGACCGGCCATGGTGGAAACGGGATCCTGTTCATTGGGAGGGGTCTGCCGTACCGCAAAATGGAGAAAACGGACCTCCTACGGTCGAAACGGTGTCCTGTTGATCGGGAGGGGTGTGGCGTACCGCAAAACAGAGGAAACGGTCTTGTGTTGGAGCGCTACGGTCGAAACGGGGGTCCTGTTCATCGGGAGGGGTGTGGCATACCACAAAACTAGACTCCACGGGATATTGTTCATGTCCACCGTCGACCTCCTCTAGCCTCCACGGGCTACTGTTCATCCACCGTCGACCTCCTCCAGCCTCCACCTGTGATTGTTCATCCACGGGCTCGTGTTCATCCAGCCTCCACCGGCTACTGTTCAACCAGCCCTGTAACGCCCACGATGCGGCTATATCTCCCACGTGTCGAGGCACGACTTAGAGGCATAACCGCATTGGGGTTTTGTCGCAAGAAGGGTCATCTTCACACAATCCCATGTAATGAACAAGAATGGGATAACAAGAGTTGGCTTACAATCGCCACTTCACACAATACATAAATATAATTCATACATCATCCAAAAATCCACACATAGACCGACTACGGTCAAAACCAAATGAAAATAAGATAACCCCAAATGCTAGATCCCCGATCGTCCCAACTGGGCTCCACTACTGATCATCAGGAAAAGAAACATAGTAACGACCACGTTCCTCGTCGAACTCCCACTTGAGCTCGGTTGCGTCATCTGCACTGGCATCGTCGGCACCTGCAACTGTTTTGGTAGAATCTGTGAGTCACGAGGACTCAGCAATCTCACACCCGCGAGATCAAGACTATTTAAGCTTATAGGAAAGGATGGTGTAATGAGGTGGAGCTGCAGCAGGCACTAAGCATATATGGTGGCTAACATACGCAAATGAGAGCGAGAAGAGAAGCAACGCAATGGTCGCGAAGCTAGAAATGATCAAGAAGTGATCCTGAAACTACTTACGTTCATGCATAACTCAAACCGTGTTCACTTCCCGGACTCCGCCGAGAAGAGACCATCACGGCTACACACACGGTTGATGTATTTTAATTGGGTCAAGTGACAAGTCTCTACAACCGGACATTAACAAATTCCCATCTGCCTCATAACCGCGGGCACGGCTTTCGAAAGATAATACCCTGCAGGGGTGTCCCAACTTAGCCCATTATAAGCTCTCACGGTCAATGAAGGATAAACCTTCTCCCAGGAAGACCCGATCAGTCTCGGAATCCCGGTTTACAAGACATTTCGACAATGGTAAAACAAGACCAGCAAAGCCGCCCGATGTGCCGACAAATCCCGATAGGAGCTGCACATATCTCGTTCTCAGGGCACACCGGATGAGCAGTCCGTACAACTAAAACCAGGCCTCAAGTTTCCCCGAGGTGGCGCTGCAAGGGCTCTAGTTTGGACCAGCACTCAGAGGAACACTGGCCCGGGGGTTTAAAATAAAGATGACCCTCGGGCTCGCGAAAACCCAAGGGAAAAGGCTTAGGTGGCAAATGGTAAAACCAAGGTTGGGCCTTGCTGGAGGAGTTTTATTCAAGGCGAACTGTCAAGGGGGTCCCATAAATCACCCAACCGCGTAAGGAACGCAAACTCAAGGAACATAATACCGGTATGACGGAAACTAGGGCGGCAAGAGTGGAACAAAACACCAGGCATAAGGCCGAGCCTTCCACCCTTTACCAAATATATAGATGCATTAATATAATAAGAGATATTGTGATATTCCAAAATATCCATGTTCCAACATGGAACCAACTTCAACTTCACCTGCAACTAGCAACGCTATAAGAAGGGCTGAGCAAAAGCGGTAACTTAGCCAAACAACGGTTTGCTAGGAAAGGATGGTTAGAGGCTTGACATGGCAATATGGGAGGCATGATATAGCAAGTGGTAGGTAGCGCAGCATGGCAATAGAACGAACAACTAGCAAAGCAAAGATAGAAGTGATTTCGAGGGTATGGTCATCTTGCCTGCAAGGTTCTCAGAGTTGTCGAAAGCTTGATCCTCGTAAGCGTACTCAACAGGTTCCTCGTTCACGAACTCGTCTCCCGGCTCTACCCACAGCAAGAACACAAGCAATGGAACCACAATCAATCACGGGAAATGCACAAGCAACATGATGCAAAACATGCATGATATGCGAGATATGATATGCGATGCATATGCGTGCTCCGGAAGGAAAAATGATGAACAAGGCAGTAACTTGGCAAACCAAGCATGCCACTGGAAAGATGAGATGATTTCGGTCGAAATCGATATAAAGATCACCGGAAACGGATGCACGGTTTGCAAATGGCAAGCAAAACAAGAATGACACGAATCTGCGATTAACAGCATGATAGCACTTAGAATACATCAAGTAACTATGCTACAGCACTCCAACATAGCAACAAAGCATATGGCAGTAATCTACAGAGATGCTTGACAAAAGATGAACACTGAGCTACGGCTAGATCACAACATAACAGGTTCAAACAAGCATGGCAAAAGTGCAAAAGATACAGTTCACAGACTTGGTGAAATACTGGACATGGCATAAACAGCATCAGGTAGCAATGTTCAGAGCAAGAAATCAACATGCTACAGGAACTTAACATAGCAAAAACAAGGCATGGCATGAATCTACTAAATGCATAGAACAAAAGTCCCTTACTGACCATAAGCCAAAAGGCCAGAAGATATGATGGCAACCATGTAAACATAGCAAGTTTCGTTAACAGGTTTCAGACTTAGCAGAAAACAGAGCATGGCATAACAGAATTATGAAGGCATCTTTGTGAGCTTGATTCACTCATCACAAAGCAATGCATGACAAAACAAGCATACCTACAGCAAGATGGCATGTTTATGAAGCTATCCATGGCAAGAGCAAAGTTCATAGCATGTATGGATCAACTACAACAACCTTGGCAAAATTGAATAACATGTAACATTCTGCCAGGAATATTTTATAGCAAAAGTAGAGCAAGATTAAGACATGCTATGGCACTCCATAATTGCAAACAGGAGGCATGGATGGATAGAGCACAACTATATCTACAAAACATCCTTACTGAACATCACTGAAAAGAAGCATGGATCTCACTGTAGCCACATGGATACATAGGCAACAAAATAACAGCAGTCAAAGACTAGCAAAATCCTAAGTCCCTGAAATCAGAAACATCACGAAGCCTAGTTTGCATGCTTGTGCTAGTCACCACATAGATCACAAAAATACATGGCATACACCTCTGTAAATATGGCATGGCATACATCAAAACACATGTAGAGCTCATGCCCATAAGATGCACACATCCAATGCAACAAAAATAACAAATCCTCATGTTCTGATAAGTAACAGCAGGTAACAGCATATAGCACTCTTGCACCAGAGATTTGGGCATCAAGATGGACTCAAATGAGCATGGCACAATGGAACAAAATGAAGATCATCTCGAGGCGAACATTTCGATATATTACACGCACGAAACGGAGCAGTATGCAGAGAGTTATGATGCGATGAAGTATGCAACAGAATATGAAAAACACGAGACTTGGAGAAATTCGAGAGGAGAGGAGAAGTCAACCTTCGGTTTGGATCTAGGGTTCGGGCCGGCTCGGGCTCGCCAGAGAAGAGGCGGCTCGCCGGAGCTACGACGGGAGCAGGACGCCGGCGTGGAGAGGAGGGAGAGGGAGACGGCGGCGACAGGCAACGGGGACGGCCGGAGCAGGGCGCGGGCACGGGCTACGGGGCACCGTGGGGACGCGGCGCGGCTCTTCGGCGGCGGCGCGGGCCGGAGGAGGCGACGGTGGAGGCGGCGGGCGGCGAGGCGCCGAGGCGGTGGGCGCCGCGGGAGAGCGGCAGCGCGCGGTGGAGGCGGGCGGCGCGGCTCGGGCCGCGGGGGCCGGCCCCGGGCCTCGGCGGGGCCGCGGTCGGCGAGCGGTGGCGCTGCCACGTGGCAAGCTGGGAGAGGCCGGACGCGGCGGCGGGTGCGTCCAGCGACGGCGGACGCGTCCGGTGGTGGCGGGGTGTTTTGCTAGGGTTTGATCTGCGAAGATTTTCGGAGGGGGAAGGTGTTTTTATAGGTAGAGGGAGCTAGGAGACTCCAAATGGAGCACGGTGTCGTGGAATTGTCACGGCAGATGTCCTCAAGCTAGGACTTAGTCGTGGAGCCATCGCCGCTAGGAAGCTTGAAGGGGTTAAACGGGACAAGGAACACGAGGGTTTATACTGGTTCGGCCCCTTACGGTGAAGGAAAAAGCCTACGTCCAGTTGAGGTGGTATTGATTAGGGTTTCGATGACCAGGGAGCTTAATGGCTATGCCTGGCTCTCGAAGAGATCTTTCTTGCCCCTAAACCGCTGTCGGGTCGTCCCTTTATATAGAGAGGTTGACGCCCAGCAGCTTCTGAGAGTCCCGGCCGGCTCATAAGAGTGTCCGGCTCGGACTCTCAACTATTCTTGCCTTATGCTACAAGTTCTACCATAATGACGGTTGTAACTACGGGCCTTAAGCCATCTCCGGGTCTTAAGCCCATCTTTGGCCCACCGTCTTCAAGCTTGGCTCCGGGCTTTAGGTGACGATCCTTATGTGTAACCCGGCCCCGCCGAGCGGGTGACTCTAAGGGTTATATCCTCAACATTAGGCCCCAGATTGATTTGAACCGGCTCATGTCAATCTTCAACTCTTTCGACAGAAAAATCTCTGGCTTACAATTGTACGAAGGCCATAACCCGGCGTGACGTCATCCTCCGGATTCCGGGTAATCCGCCGTGACGTCATCTTCCATTAAGTCCATTTTTTACTCCACCATATCCGCAACAGATCTTATCTTTACTGCCATCCCGAAAATCGAGGCGTTTTATGGTGAGATAACCGCGCCGTGATCTCCTCGTTTCTCGCGCCCACTTATGAGTCTGGCCTTATAAATAGCCCGACCCTCGGGTCTTTCCCATTCTCCTCCTTCTATCGTCCTCTTCCTCTCGCTACTCTTGTGCTGCTCGAGCTCCGCCGCCGCAGCAAAGCTCCGTGTCCTCGTCGACCTTGGCCGCTGCATCACCCTGAACCGTCCAGAAAACCGCGGCGAACCCTCGCAGGACACCTGCATCTGTAAGTTCCGTCCTCTTCGTAGAATAGATCTGCATTAAGCTCCTGCCGTTCTTCCCGTGTTCTTCGCCGTTCGTCATGAACTCTTCATAGATTTCACCACCACCGCCCTTTCTTGATCTTAAGATAGTACAAAACCAACGCGGTAGCTGTTTGGCACCCATTTCAAATGTAAAATAGATCTCTTTTCACTGCATGAAAGCTCCGTTCGAACCCAAGAACTTCCTTTGCGTCTGTTTTAGGTCTAGAAATTTTCCTTTTAGCCGACCGTTTTGATCCAAATTAATTACTGTGATGTGTGAAACCTATTTTTACCACACTTAGTAGAAAACTGCACCCGCTGAATCATGGCGGTTTACATTTCCGGCTTAAAGAAGCCACGCACTGTTAAAACTTTCCGGCTCAAAGAAGCCACGCGCCATAAAATTTTCCGGCTCATTTACAACAATGCTGTAGACGATTGAATTACTCTCAATTCCTCCAGCGGCTTAGATAACCCGATGCACTCACATATATGTCATTAGGCCCCTCCATAAGCCGCCACTTTAAACATTGAACTGTAAATTTCCTCCGGCTTATAATTAAACCGGACATTTCCTTTTATCATAGGCTTCCGACTTTCACCATGCCTCCCAAAGCTCCCAAAGCACCCATCACATGCAATTGGATGAGGTCCAACGTCACCGACGAGACCTTAGCAGATTTCATGAAATCGGTTACCTGCCCAAGAAGGACGTCATGTCCTACCGTGCCCCTGACCCGTCAGAGGAGAGACCACAGCCAAAGGACGGGGAGGTAGTGATTTTTGCGGATCACATGAGCCGGGGCTTCGCACCGCCCGGCTCAAAGTTCTTCAGATATGTACTGAATTTCTTTGACCTGCGGCCACAAGATATAGGACCCAATTCGGTGTCAAACATATGCAACTTCCAAGTGTTCTGCGAGGTCTACCTTGGAGAGGAGCCCAGCCTTCTGCTCTTTAGAGAGCTGTTCTATTTGAACCGCCAGAACGAGTGCGCCAACGGGCCGAGCTTAGAACTTGGTGGAATCTCCATTCAGCGATGGAGAGACTGCCTTTTCCCTTACGCCGAGCCACCAAGCCACCCAAAGGACTGGAACCAGACGTGGTTCGACTGCCAAGACACGTCGCCGGCTGACGAGAGCCCGCTGCCCGGCTTTCGCCCTTCACGTCTGGAACCAACTCACCCTCTCTCAGACAAGTTAACTCAAGCGGAGCGCCAACCTCTGATCCCCACCATCAACAAAATCAAGGCTCTCCTGGGAAATGGCCTTAATGGCATTGATCTGGTCCGAGTCTGGATCTCGTGGCGGGTGATCCCCTTAAGCCGCCGCCCCGGCTTAATGTGTGAGTACACGGGACGGAAAGATGACCCCTGAGACACAGCCGCAACGATCTTCCTGAAGACGTTGCTGAGGACATGACCAAGGCTCTCTTGAACGAGAGCTTGGCAGACTGCGGGAGGACCGGCTTAAGCCCCTTCTGCAAGACCAACCCGGCCCCAGCGGTAAGCCGCTGATCTGAACATCTTATTTTCTTCTGTAGATAGCTTTCATCTGAACCTTTAAGACATCGTCATTGTATGTTTCAGGCTGATGACAAATTCTGGAAGGTCAAATATGACCATGAGGCGGCCAAGAAGGCCAGGAAGGCTAAGAAAGCCGCCAAGAGAGCCGCTCCCCGCAAGAAGGGAAGTAGGCCTACTGCTTCAGAGCTGCTGCAACTAAGCGACAGCTCCGAGTCAGAGGTAACCCCTGAGCCTGTAAGCTCTTGTTATATTTGTTTGTTTATTTCCGTCCACCTTATCAATACTGTTCATCAATAGGATGACACCAGAGCAAGTAACCCGGTGGTTGAAGAGGTAATGACACTTTCCTCCGACTCGGAGCCCTTGCCAAGGCTGAAAGTCCGAAGGGTAACCCGGAAAGTAAGATTTTCACATCCTTTAGCTTATCAAGATCCTCAATTTCTTTTGAAGCAACAGATTCATGAGAGCCGGCGGCACACCCGGACCAATAAGGACGCTGACCTCTCCTCCGGTTTACCTGACGCGTCGAGGAAACGCCGGACCGAGGTTATCTCCCACTTGTACCCTTTTCATCCTTTGGCGGGTGTTATACGTCAACCGCTCAATTCCTCTGATTCAAACTATCAGGAAACCTCACCCTCCTCTAGTGACTCGATGCAATCAAACCTGCCGGCCTTCAAGACCGTACCCAGGTAATGATGATCATCTCTTTGTGTGCTTATCTTTACTCATACTTTTGTACTAACCTTTTTGTCCTTTCAGTGCCCAGGCAAAGCTCAGCAAGAGGGCGAAAAAGAACAAGCCGGTCGAAGAGCCAGACTTGCCTGAACCGGAGGCTGCAGCTCAAGAACCGCCAGTTGTCTCTGCTCCTGCAGCCGCCGCTCCAACCGACAAGCCAATCGCAGAAACTTCTGCTAACCCGGAGACCTCCAACCTGGCTCACCCGGCCGATGACCCGGACGTGGTAATCACCCGGACGGAGTTTTTTGAGCCGGGGAGACCCACTGCACTGGCCAAGTGCTCCGCCAAAGAAGAGCTGCTAGAGCGCCGCCGGGCCAATCTGGACCTCATCGACTATGCCAATCTGAGCATCGGAGAGATCGTCTCCGGCTATGTCAGTCAGGTGCACAAGAGCCGGGACTTAGAGATCGACATGGTGAATCAGATTCAGCAGAAGTCTGAGGTACCACTCTTCTTGCTTACTGCATAGTTATCTTTACCATACTAGCCCCCAAGTCGATGACTTATGATTGAATATGTTGTAGACTTAAGTTCCGGCTTACTTCCATGAACCGGTAATTTGTAGATAGAAACGTTCGATATGCATTAGCCCCCAAGTGCCAAGTGTCTTTGCTTGGAAAACGCTTGGGACTATAAATTTGCATAGTAACTGTTCATACTATAACCCGGAAATTATGCAGGCTGCTTGCAAGAAGTTTGAGGCTGACATCTCCGATCTAAAGACCCGCCTGAGGACGCAAGAAACTGAGACCCGGAAGGCCAACGCCAAATTTGTGTCCAGTATTGCTGCTCAAGAGAAGCTGAAAAAGGACTTTGAAGCTGAACGGAAATCTTGGGCCGAAGAGAAGGCTACTCAGGTGAGCTGGGCCGAACAGGCGGAGAAGGCTCTGACAGAGAAAACCACCGAGCTCTCCGGCTTAAAGCGCCACGTGTCCCAGATGGTTGCCGCGATCTTCGGTAAGTCATGCCACCGGCTCTCGTCCAGTTTATAATCTTTATATCTCATAACCCACCATTGCCAGCGGCTTATCTTACTCTGTTAAACAGGTCCCAGAAGCACCAACCTCAACCAAAGTGTGCTGACCAAGTTGAAGGCCGTGTACACCCTGGTGGAGCAACTCTACACCGGATCACAGCGCGCCTTGGCCGTGGTGGCCCTATCCAATGAGGTGCCAACTCACCTGGCGGAAGTTCTTCGCCGGCTTGCCATTCTTCCTCAACGTGTCCAAGAGCTGCGACGGGCCTCTGCAAGAGCCGGCGCCATAGCTGCTCTGAGCCGGGCCAAGGCGTTCCTTCCAGAACTAGACCCGGCAGACATTGCCCTTGGCTACCCCAGCTTGAAGGAAGACGGCACCCCCTTCGACCAAAAGGACTTTGCAGCCTGCGTGAAGATCGTACGCCCGGTGGCCACTCTGATTGGAAATGACACAGATCTGACCAAGTACCAGCCGGGTTACAATGCAGAAAATCAGAGGATCCCCACTCCGCGTTACGAAGCCATCAGCTTAGTCCCGCCGACTCGTAAGCACACCTTTGCCCCGGAAATTGACCCGGCCGGGTTAATTGACGAGGAAGCTCGATTTGAAGCTCTGAGCGGCATTGACTGGAAATCATCAACTTTCCAGGTCTTGGGAACAGCCGGAGGAGCGCAGAGGGATGAGCCGGAAGCTTCAACCCAGCAAGCATCTTAACTCTGTAGGCGGCTTATTTAAACAATGCTTCACCCTTTTGGACTCGATGAGTCTTGTAATAGAATAGGACCAACACTTTAACTTTGCCGTGCCATCGTGCACGCGTTGAATGCTGAATTCCATTGAAGTTGCTTCCTTATATTCCTCCGGGTCATAGTTGATCATTCATGTTCCTTAAGCTTAAATAGTTGTCTTTAACTATCCTGCATAGAAAGACAAATCACAAGTCTCTAGGCGGCTTACCGCACGGAGAATCATAGTCTTATGCATATAATCCGGAATATGAATCACAAAAGACTGGTCCTCAATTATGTCCTTGATATAACCGTAACAACACACTTACCGGCCTGCAAGCACACTTCCGGCTTAGATACCCGGGTAATAAGGTTGGTACCTCGATTCCGGTTTACCAGTCTTAATAACGCTGATCGTGTTCGACTAGTACTGTAAATCAAAGTTAAGCCGGCAAAGTGAGACCCGCCGTGCATACTTGAAATAATCAGAAGAACTCGCTATAAATCAGAAAAACTTAGGGGCTTCCGGTTCGAATACGACCAGAGACCCGTCCCAAAGGGTTTATGCTAGGATTCGAATGTGATCATATAGCCCCCAGTGGGTGTGGCGATGCCAATCAAGAGGGTACCGACAGCTATGTTCTCTTTGGTTCGAATACGACCCATGTTTGAACAGGAAGCCCCCAAATGACCTTAAGAATTGTTTAACGACACTGATTCGAATACGATCCACGTCGGTTCCCAAAGGGGGTTGAACTGTGATTCAGATATGATCAAAGAAAACTCCCCAATGAGCTCGGCACTTTGCCAATCAAATGGGTATCGACAGCTATGTTCTCTTTGGTTCGAATATGACCTATGTTTGAACAGGAAGCCCCCAAGTGACTATATTGCGTATGGCTAGATTCGAATACGATCATAAGCCGGATCCCCCTTCAAGTTACCATGTGATCTTGCAATGAAAACAACACGTTCACCTTTGGAGGAGAAAAAAGGACAGAGGTCCTGCTTTATTGCTTATCATAATATTTACATGGCTTAGAGAAATATGTACGTTATGAGAGCCGATGGCTCAAGTGTAATAAGGCCGAAGCTGAGCTATGTTCCACGGCCGACGGGTCTCTTCCTCCGACTTACGTGAATCCTTGTGCTCCCGAATGTCAATGAGGTAATATGACCCGTTGTGCAAATTCTTGCTGACCACAAAGGGCCCTTCCCAAGGCGGGGACAGCTTGTGCGCATCTGTTTGATCTTGGATGAGCCGGAGCACCAGATCGCCTTCCTGGAAGACCCGGGATTTAACCCGGCGACTGTGATAATGGCGCAGGTCTTGTTGGTAAATCGCTGAGCGAGCTGCTGCCACATCACGTTGTTCGTCCAACAAGTCAATAGCATCTTGGCGCGCCTGTTCATTATCCGCCTCAACATAAGTCGCCACTCGAGGCGAGTCATGACGGATGTCACTGGGGAGGACTGCTTCCGCTCCATAAACCATGAAGAAAGGCGTGAAACCTGTAGACCTGTTAGGAGTAGTGTTGATGCTCCATAACACGGAGGGAAACTCCTCCACCCAACAACCCGGCGTCCGTTGCAAAGGGACCAAAAGCCGGGGCTTGATGCCTTTCGGAATCTCCTGATTAGCTCTCTCAGCTTGACCATTGTATTGAGGATGAGCCACTGATGAAACATGAAGTCGAATATGCTCTCGTTGACAAAACTCCTCCATGGCGCCTTTGGATAGATTGGTACCATTGTCAGTTATAATGCTGTGCGGAAAGCAAAGCGAAAGATCACCTTTTTCATAAACTGAACCGCCGTGGCTGCGTCACACTTGCTAACTGGCTCTGCTTCAACCCACTTTGTAAATTTGTCAACTGCCACCAAGAGGTGGGTCTTCTTATCCTTGGACCTTTTAAAAGGCCCAACCATATCAAGCCCCCAGACCGCAAAGGGCCAAGTAATTGGGATCATCCTCAGCTCCTGAGCCGGCACATGAGCCCGTCGCGAGAACTTTTGGCAACCATCACATTTACTGACCAAGTCCTCCGCATCAGCATGAGCCGTCAGCCAATAAAAACCATGACGAAAAGCCTTGGCCACAAGAGACTTTGAGCCGGCGTGATGACCACAATCCCCTTCATGAATCTCACGCAAGATCTCTTGACCTTCCTCAGGGGAAACACAACGCTGGAACGCTCCCGTAACACTGCGGCGATGCAACTCACCATTGATAACAACCATTGACTTAGACCGCCGGGTTATTTGTCTCGCCAAAGTTTCATCCTCAGGCAAATCTCCCCGGGTCATGTAAGCCAGATAGGGCCTGTCCAGTCCGGTATGATGTGGAGAGCCGCCACCAGTCGTGCCTCCGGGTCAGAGACAGCCAAGTCTTCCTCTGTAGGCAACTTAACAGAAGGGTTATGCAGGACGTCCAGGAAAATATTAGGCGGCACCGGTTTTCGCTGAGAGCCCAGCCGGCTTAAAGCATCAGCCGCCTCGTTCTTCCTGCGATCGATGTGCTCTACTTGGTAACCCTGAAAGTGCCCAGCAATGGCATCAACTTCGCGGCGATAAGCCGCCATGAGAGGGTCCTTGGAGTCCCACTTTCCTGACACTTGTTGAGCCACCAAGTCTGAGTCGCCGAAGCACCTTACCCGGCTCAAGCTCATCTCCTTAGCCATCCGAAGACCGTGGAGCAAGGCCTCGTACTCAGCTGCATTGTTGGTGCAAGGAAACATCAATTGTAGCACATAATAGAACTTGTCACCTTTAGGGGAAGCCAATACGACTCCAGCCCCCGAGCCCTCCAATTGCCTGGACCCATCGAAGTGAATAGTCCAATATGTGTTATCCGGCTTTTGTTCGGGCACTTGTAGCTCTGTCCAATCATTGATGAAATCCACCAAGGCCTGAGATTTAACAGCAGTGCGTGGAACGTATTTCAGACCATGAGGTCCGAGCTCTATAGCCCACTTAGCCACTCTCCCTGTGGCCTCTCTGTTTTGAATGATATCTCCAAGGGGGGCAGAACTGACCACAGTGATGGGGTGACCCTGGAAATAGTGCTTAAGCTTTTGGCTTGCCATGAACACACCATAAACAAGCTTCTGCCAATGCGGATACCGCTGCTTGGACTCAATGAGTACTTCGCTGACATAATAAACCGGCCGCTGAACCGGATGCTCCTTACCCTCTTCCTTGCGCTCCACCACCACGGCCACACTGACGGCTCGTGTGTTAGCAGCCACATACAGCAATAAAGGCTCCTTGTCAACCGGAGCAGCAAGGACTGGGGGCTCGGCCAGCTGTCTCTTCAAATCCTCAAAAGCAGTATTAGCTGCATCATTCCAGACAAAGTCATCAGTTTTCTTCATCAACTGATATAATGGCATGGCCTTCTCCCCCAAACGGCTTATAAAACGGCTTAAAGCTGCGATACGACCCGCCAGGCGCTGGACGTCGTTTATACACGCCGGCTTAGCCAGGGAGGTGATGGCCTTGATCTTCTCTGGGTTAGCTTCAATGCCTCTGTTAGAAACCAAGAAACCCAAGAGCTTGCCTGCAGGAACACCAAAAACACACTTGGCCGGGTTAAGCATCATCTTGTAGACCCGGAGATTATCAAAGGTTTCCCTCAGATCATCTATCAAGGTTTCCTCCTTCCTGGATTTAACCACAATATCATCCACATAAGCATGAACATTGCGCCCAATCTGGTTATGAAGACAGTTCTGCACGCAACGCTGATAAGTCGCCTGTGCACTCTTGAGTCCAAAGGGCATAGACACATAGCAGAAGGCTCCAAAGGGAGTGATGAACGCCGTCTTCTCCTGGTCCTTAACTGCCATTTTAATCTGATGATATCCAGAGTAAGCATCCAAGAAACTTAGGCGCTCACAACCCGCCGTAGAATCAATGATTTGATCAATACGGGGAAGGGTGAAAGGATCAGCCAGACACGCCTTGTTCAAGTCCGTGTAGAAGGATCAGCCGGACACGCCTTGTTCAAGTCCGTGTAGTCCACACACATCTGCCAAGTGTCGTTCTTCTTGAGTACGAGCACCGGGTTAGCTAACCACTCTGGGTGAAAGACTTCAACAATAAACCCGGCCGCCAAGAGCCGGGCCACCTCTTCACCAATAGCCTTCCGCCTTTCTTCATTAAACCGCCGAAGGAATTTCCTGACCGGCTTAAATTTCGGATCAACATTGAGAGTGTGCTCAGCGAGTTCTCTAGGTACACCTGGCATGTCAGGAGGTTTCCATGCAAAAATGTCCCTATTCTCACGGATGAACTCGATGAGCGCGCTTTCCTATTTTGGATCCAGATTGGCACTGATGCTAAACTGCTGAGATGAATCACCTGGAACGAAATCAACAGGTTTAGTCTCTTCAGCCGACTTAAATTTTATTGCCGGCTCATGCTCCGTAGTTGGCTTTTTCAGAGAGGTCATATCTGTTGGGTCAACATTGTCCTTGTAGAATTTTAACTCCTCTGTTGCACAAACAGATTCTGCATAAGCTGCATCGCCTTCCTCACACTCCAAGGCCACCTTCCGGCTGCCATGAACCGTAATGGTCCCATTGAGACCCGGCATCTTGAGATGTAAATACATGTAACATGGTCGTGCCATGAACTTGGCGTAAGCCGGCCGCCCGAATATGGCATGATATGGGCTTCTTATCTTGACCACCTCAAAGGTCAATTTTTCCACCCTGTAGTTGTGCTCGTCTCGAAAGGCCACTTCCAACTCGATCTTGCCGACTGGATAAGCCGACTTACCAGGTACCACACCATGGAAAATAGTGTTTGACTGGCTGAGGTTCTTATCAATCAACCCCATACGACGGAAAGTCTCATAATAAAGGATGTTGATGCTGCTGCCTCCATCCATGAGCACCTTAGTGAACTTATATCCTCCTACATGAGGAGCCACCACCAAGGCCAAGTGACCCGGATTATCCACCCGGGGAGGGTGATCCTCCCTACTCCACACTATAGGCTGCTCAGACCATCGTAAATAGCGTGGAACCGCCGGCTCAACAGCATTCACAGCCCTCTTATGAAGCTTCTGATCTCGCTTACACAGACTGGTGGTAAACACATGATACTGTCCACCGCTAAGCTGCTTTGGATTGGTCTGATAACCCCCCTGCTGCTATTGATGACCCTGGCCAGACTGCTGATTAAAGCCCCCTTGACCGTTCTGAGGATTAGAATTTGAGCCGCCGCCCGGGCCATGAAAGCCGCCGGCGCCTGAGCCACCGCCCGGGCCATTGTTGTCGTTAAAGGCATTGGAATTCTTAAAGGCCTTCATGATCGCACAATCCTTCCATAGATGAGTAGCTGGCTTCTCCCTAGAGCCGTGCCTTGGACAGGGCTCATTCAACAGTTGCTCCAGCGTCGGGCCTGACCCGCCGGCTCGGGGAGGGGGCCTCCCCTTGCGTCTCTGGCTATTACCCTGTGAACTAGCGTTGGCCACGAACTCTAGGTTGCCGTCGGCCTTACGCTTGCCACCTCCTTGGTTCCCCGGGTTATGCTGAGGACCCTTGCCATTGTCGTTCTTCTTTCCCTTCCCTGTCCTTTCATCATCTGAAGCGGGGTCCTTGGTACTATCAGAATCGGCGTACTTGACGAGAGCCGCCATCAGCGTACCCATGTCATTGCAGTCGCGCTTAAGCCGCCCGAGTTTCATCTTCAGGGGCAGGAAACGACAATTTTGCTCCAACATTAAGACTGCAGAGCCGGCATCCATCTTATCCGATGAGTGTATGATCTCTTTGACCCGGCGAACCCAATGTGTCGTAGACTCACCCTCCTGTTGCTTACAGTTAGTCAAATCCACTATTGACATAGACTGTCTACAGGTGTCTTTGAAGTTTTGTATGAACCGGGCCTTCAGCTCAGCCCAAGATCCGATGGAATTCGGCGGTAGCCCTTTCAACCAAGTGCAGGCAGTCCCATCTAGCATCATGGTGAAGTACTTGGCCATCGCCGCTTCACTGACCTCCAGCAGTTCCATGGCCATCTCGTAGCTTTCGATCCAGGCTGCGGGTTGTAAGTCAGCCGTGTAATTAGGCACCTTCCTAGGGCCTTTGAAGTCCTTGGGTAGACGCTCATTGCGGAGAGCTGGCACTAAACAAGGGACACCTCCAGTCCTGGTAGGGATACCCACGTCGACGGAAGTCGTCGGATAAGCCGGGGGAGTCTGGTAAGCCGTCAACTGAGGCACCTGCTCCGCCTCTTACCGCGCTCTGTCTTGGTCTGCTGCGTGAAAGGCTCCGTTATCAGCCGGGCCATGGCCAGGGGCGGGTCATGGCGTCGGACATTACTTGAGCCGGTCGCTGAGACCATGTGTCTGCTGTAACTCGGGCTCCGGCCTGGACGAGGGGTCGAGTGGATCCTGTCCCGGCTGTAAGAGTACGCCTCTTGCTGCGCTAGTGCTGTCTGAAGGAGTTCCCTGACCCGGCGGGTTTCAATAGCCGTCGGAGAGTCGTCGTCAATTGGGAGGGCCGCCAGCCATGCTGCTGCGGCGACCATGTTCTCTAGCGGGTTAGCATAATGGCCCGGTGGTATCGGCACATACTGAGGCGGGGCTGGGCTCACCCGGGGAGGCCCCATCACTTGTGGCTGAACAGGGGTCCCAGACCCAGGCACTATGATCCCTGGCGGGTTACTAGACCCTGCACCTGGCGTGTTGAAGAGGTTTCGAGGATCGTAGATCGGAGGGAGTCGAGATTGGGCCTTTTGATGCCTCCTTCTCATGACCTCATTGGACGCATTCTGATCCATCGTGAGCCAGAAGGACTGCGCCTGAATCAACTGAGTTTGGGCGTCGAGAGCCGCCCTCTCTGCAGCCATCCTGATCCCTTCCGCTGCCAGATCCTCTTTGGCTTTCACTAGATCTAACTTTAACTGCGCCACCTCCGCATCATGCTGAGCTTGATCCGCCGGGTCAACCGCGGCGGTCAACAGGGTCGTCATCTTGTCCGTGAGATCCATCAGCACCTGAGCCGGCGAGGGCACCGGGTTTCCCGCCCCAGCAGCAGGGTTCTGAACAGGCTGCGCACCGGCCATGAAGATTCCAACCCGGCTCGGCGCCTCAAACGGGTCCGGAATACTGTCACCATCGGAACAACCCATGAGCCTGCCATCTTGAAGTTGATACAACGAGTTTGACTCATCTGTGGACGACTCGCCGTCAGAGCCGGCGGCCATCTCATCACCAGATCCAGATCTATCGGAGAGCCCTCCATGGACACATCCCACAAAAGCATGCTTCAAGGCAGGCAGGGCCCGAGCGGGTCGTGCGTACTGAGCCGTCTCGATGAGATCGGTGCAGAGATCCGGCTCAGGGCCCGGCTCACCGATCTTGCAAATGAACACATGAATTCTGCCGAAGGGGACCCGGTATCCGTACTCTATTGAGCCAGCGTCGGGGCCCCAGTTTGCATCATCGATGTAGAGCTTGCCGCGACGACTCTTGATCATCCGGCCCACAACGTATCCCTTGAGCCCTTCGAAGCCGCCCTTCAAGAACTCAAATCCACCGTGCGCTGGCCCCACGGTGGGCGCCAACTGTCGTGGAATTGTCACGGCAGATGTCCTCAAGCTAGGACTTAGTCATGGAGCCATCGCCGCTAGGAAGCTTGAAGGGGTTAAACGGGACAAGGAACACGAGGGTTTATACTGGTTCGGCCCCTTACGGTGAAGGAAAAAGCCTACGTCCAGTTGAGGTGGTATTGATTAGGGTTTCGATGA
The DNA here is from genome assembly GCF_018294505.1 of Triticum aestivum. NCBI lineage: Eukaryota > Viridiplantae > Streptophyta > Magnoliopsida > Poales > Poaceae > Triticum > Triticum aestivum. Next base: position 267,991,425 of record NC_057799.1, on the reverse strand, counting down.
CCAGGGAGCTTAATGGCTATGCCTGGCTCTCGACGAGATCTTTCTTGCCCCTAAACCGCTGCCGGGTCGTCCCTTTATATAGAGAGGTTGACGCCCAGCAGCTTCTGAGAATCCCGGCCGGCTCATAAGAGTGTCCGGCTCGGACTCTCAACTATTCTTGCCTTATGCTACAAGTTCTACCATAATGACGGTTGTAACTACGGGCCTTAAGCCATCTCCGGGTCTTAAGCCCATCTTTGGCCCACCGTCTTAAAGCCCGTAGTTACAACCGTCATTATGGTAGAACTTGTAGCATAAGGCAAGAATAGTTGAGAATCCCGGCCGGCTCATAAGAGTTTCCGGCTCGGACTCTCAACTATTCTTGCCTTATGCTACAAGTTCTACCATAATGACGGTTGTAACTACGGGCCTTAAGCCATCTCCGGGTCTTAAGCCCATCTTTGGCCCACCGTCTTCAAGCTTGGCTCCGGGCTTTAGGTGATGATCCTTATGTGTAACCCGGACCCGCCGGGCGGGTGACTCAACACACGGTTTTTGCCCACACGATCGTGATTGAACGACCTAGAGCATGGAAGAGACTAAGAGGGGTTTTGGGCTGTTTGGAGGGGGGGTTTTCTGCAACACACAAAAGGACATTGCGGTTACCCGGTTAACCGTTGGAGCGTCAAACGACCTCCAAATGGCACGAAACTTGACAGGTGGTCTACCGGTGGTATACCAAGGCCACTTGACAAGACTCGGTCCATTCCGAGAACGTTTAACACCTGCTCACGAAAAGAAACAAGAGGGACGCGCCGGTGCGCGTGGGAGTGCCGGATTGCAAAACGGACAACGGGGAAAATGCTCGGATGCAAGAGACGAACTCGTATGCAAATGCAATGCACATGATGACATGATATGAGATGCATGACATGAACAAAATGCAAAACGAAAAACAAAACCCGACCACGAAGGGAATATCATAACACATAGCCTAAAATGGCAAGAGTTGGAGTTACAAATATGGAAAGTTACATCCGGGGTGTTACAACACTCCACCACTACGAGAGGATCTCGTCCCGAGATCTAGGACTGAAAGAACTCCGGATATTCGGAACGGAGGTGGTCCTCGCGTTCCCAGGTGGCTTATTGGTCGAAATGATGCGACCACTTCACTTTCAGGAATTTGATTGACTTGTTGCGAGTCTTGCGCTCAGTTTCTTCAAGAATAGCAACGGGGTGCTCATGATAAGACAGGTCTTCTTGGAGGTCAATCTCTTCGAAGTTGATGGTGCGCTCAGGAGTCTTGAAGCACTTGCGGAGCTATGACACGTGGAACACATCGTGCACGTTCGCGAAGTTCGAAGGAAGCTCAAGTTGATAGGCGAGGTCGCCTCTTTTGCCAATGATCTTGAAAGGACCCACGTATCTAGGGGCAAGCTTCCCTTTGATACCGAAGCGACGAGTGCCTTTCATTGGAGAGATGCGGAGGTAGACATGGTCTCTGATCTCGAAAGCCACATCACGGTGCTTACTATCATAGTAACTCTTCTGGCGCGATTGCGCGGCTTTCAGATTGTCACGGATGACTTTACACATTTCTTCAGCCTCTATGATTAAGTCATTTCCAAGAAGTTGGCGTTCACCAGTCTCTGACCAATTGAGAGGAGTACGGAACTTTTTGCCATATAGAATCTCGAATGGGGCCTTGCCCGAACTCGCTTGGAAACTGTTGTTGTAGGAGAATTCGGCATATGGAAGACAATCTTCCCATTTCATGCCAAAGGAAATGACACAAGCCCTGAGCATATCTTCAAGGATTTGATTGACTCGCTCGACTTGGCCACTAGTGTGAGGATGGAAAGTTGTGCTGAAGCGAATGTTGGTGCCCATGGCCTTTTGAAAGGAGTCCCAGAACTTAGAAGTGAAGATGCTTCCACGATCTGAAGAAATCAATTGTGGAATGCCGTGCAAGGAGACAATCCTGGAGGTGTATAGCTCTGCCAACTGAGCTATTGTGATAGATTCTTTGATTGGAAGGAAATGAGCCACTTTAGTAAGCTTGTCAATGACAACGAAGATAGCATCATTTCCGCGCTTGGACTTGGGAAATCCAGTCACGAACTCCATTTCGATATGATCAAACTTCCATTCTGGGATAGCAAGAGGTTGAAGGAGACCAGCTGGTCGTTGGTGTTCTGCTTCACCATTCGACAGACATCACATTCGTTCACGAATTGAGCGATTTCTCGCTTCATTCGAGTCCACCAATACGACTGCTTGAGGTCATGGTACATCTTCGTACTTCCAGGATGAATGGAAAGAAGAGAATTGTGTGCCTCGTTCATTATGACTTTCCTTAGATCACCTTTAGGAACCACAATCCGGTCCTCGAAGAATAAAGTGTCTCTATCATCAATGCGATAGCACTTGTATTTGGAAAGACCCTTGTCAATACCACGTTTCACCTTCTTCACCATGGTATCCAGGAGTTGCGCCTCATGAATTTGATCTTCCAAAGTAGGAGAGACTATGAGGTTAGCAAGAAAACCTTGAGGAACAACTTGGAGATTCAGCTTGCGGAAAGCTTCACAAAGATCCGGTTGGAATGGCTTGAGGATTAAGCTGTTGCAATAAGCCTTCCTGCTCAAAGCATCTGCAATGACATTGGCTTTGCCTGGAGTATATTCAATACTCGGATTGTACTCTTGAATCATTTCGACCCATCGAGTTTGCCTGAGGTTGAGGTTGGGCTGAGTGAAGATGTACTTGAGACTCTTGTGATCGGTGAATATGTCCACTTTTCTTCCCAACAAGAGATGTCTCCATGTTATTAATGCATGGACAACTGCCGCCAACTCAAGATCGTGAGTGGGGTAGTTCTTTTCGTTGGGCTTCAACTGACGAGAGGTATAGGCCACAACTTTCTTCTCTTGCATTAAGACAGCACCGAGACCTTGAAGAGAAGCATCACAGAAAACTTCGAATGGCTTGGATTCGTCAGGAGGAGTCAAGACAGGAGCTGTGACGAGTTTCTCTTTGAGAGTGTTGAAAGCAACGTCACACTCAGGAGACCAGACATACTTCACATGCTTCTGGAGGAGGTTGGAAAGAGGCTTTGCAATCTTAGAGAAATTCTCAACGAATCTTCGGCAATAGCTTGTAAGACACAGAAAACTGCGAAGCTGCTTGACATTCTGAGGAGGTTCCCAATTCACAATTGTGGACACCTTCTCGGGATTAACAGCGATGCCCTTGGCAGAGATGATATGACCAAGGTAAAGAACTTCATCAAGCCAAAACTCACATTTTGAAAACTTCGCATAGAATTGATACTCTCTGAGCTTGTCGAGCACCAATCGCAAATGTTTGGCATGGTCCTTCTTATTCTTGGAGGAGAACAAGATATCATCAAGATACACCAGGACGAATTCATTGGTATAGGGGTTGAAGATGAAATTCATCATCCGAGAGAATGTTGGAGGAGCATTGACAAGGCCGAAAGACATGACAGTATATTCATAAGAACCAAAGCTTGTTCTGAATGTTGTCTTGGGAATATCTTCTTCACGAATGTGAATCTGATGATAACCCATTCGAAGGTCAAGCTTGGAGAATACTTTAGCACCTTTGAGTTGCTCGAATAGCTCATTGATGTTGGGAAGTGGATACTTGTTCTTGATTGTCTTCTTGTTCAATGGACGGTAGTCGACACAAAGTCGGTCTGTGTCATCCTTCTTCTGGACAAAAAGAACACCACAACCCCATGAAGATGAACTCGGTCTGATCAAACCCAGACGCTCTTGTTCATCGAGCTGTTTCTTCAATTCCTTCATCTCCTTGGGTCCAAGCTTGTATGGACGCTTGCAAACGGGTTCAGTGCCAGGATCAAGATCGATAACGAACTCAACTGGCCGGTGAGGAGGCATACCCGGAAGCTCTTCTGGAAAGACATCTTGGTACTCACAAACGACTGGAATCTGAGAAATAGCATTCAATTTGCCCTTCTCATTGAGAGAAAACAACCGAATGGTTTCATCACGAGCGGCATAAATAATCACATCCTCAGAAGAGTGTGTCAATTGAATTTCCCTGGCAGCACAATCAAGTTGAGCCTTGTGCTTAGAAAGCCAGTCCATCCCGAGAATTAGATCAATATCCGAGTCACCAAGAACAATTGGTTTGGCCAGAAATTTATAATCGCCCATCTTGATAACGGAATCCCGAACGAATACTCAAGAAGTCATTTGTCGAGCCGGGGAAACAATAGACAAACGACTCGGCAATACTTCAGTAACCAAATCATGCATAGCCACAAAAGGTCTTGAAATGAAATAATGCGATGCACCAGTATCAAATAAAACTTTTGCAGGAATATCATTAACTAAGAGATTACCCATTATCACATCAGTAGATTCCTCCGCTTGAGCTGCATTCATCATGTTCACCTTAGCAGACTTTGGATTATGCTTGACCACTGCATTGCTGGAAGATCTCACAGGAGGAGGAGGCGGAAGGCGCCTTTGGTTGAAGCACTTGTTAGCATAGTGACCTTTCTGCTGACACTTGTTGCAAGTCACCTATGAGAGTGGACGATGATAAGGAGCATTCGACTTTGGAGCTTGATTCTGAGACTTGTTCTGATAGCCAGGATTGGATGAGTGGGAAGGTCCATGGCCACCTTTGTTCTTCTGCTGGTAAGGCTGACGAAACGGAGGAGGAGGAGGCAACCAGAACTTCTGTTGCTTAGCAGCCACTAGTGAGGAAGAAGAAGACTGAACTGTGTCCCTGACTCTCTTCTTAGAAGCCTCACACTTGAGCTAAGCAGCCTCTTGCTTCAGTGCCATGTTATAGAATTGATCAAACTGAGTAGGCTCAACAAGAACGAGAGCTAACTGCAGATCCTCTCTAAGGCCACCTCTGAAGTGATAGCTCATGCTCTTTTCATCAGGAACGTCTTGTTTAGCAAAGCGAGCAAGTTTCTGAAACTGGATGTTGAATTGATACACAGACATGTTGCCTTGCTTGAGATTGCGGAACTCCTCACGCTTGCTCTCAACAACACTTTGTGGAATGTGGTGAGCTTTGAAGTCCCGACAGAAGTCAGTCCAAGTGATCACACGACCTCCTCTGGAATCTTTGTATTGTTGATACCAATCAGCAGCTTGGTCCTTGAGCTGAAAAGAAGCGAACTTGACATAGTCCTCAGGCCTGACATTGCTACATTCAAAATGCTTGTTGATGTCCACGAGCCAATCATCGGCATCTGTGGCCTCGGCACAGTAGCTGAAAGACTTGGGCTGATTTGCGAGAAACTGGTTGAGGGTAGCGAAGTGAGGCTGATTGTTGCCTTGGCCTTGATTTCCTTCATTGCCTTTCCCTTGGGTGCGTTCTCGCAAGAGTTGCAGAATCATCTGAGCATTGGCGTTGGTGGCTGCCATGATAGCTTGCCATGCCTCCGGAGGCGGAGGTGGTGGCGGAGGGTTCGCCTGACTCCCTTCATTGCGATCCGGATTCTGACGCGTTGGTGGAGCCATCCTGAAGAGGGTGACATCCGTTAGCATCTTGATAGACAGATAGGCAAATTGAATCAACGGATAGAAATTGCAACATATAGTCTTCACAATAAACATTCGAACGAGGATGAACGAATGAATTCCATAGTAAATCATCACACTTCCAATAAGTTGAGAAGCCACTTAGAAAAAGGTATGGAACCAACATTTGACTTCGAAGCAACTCGAATACCACAATTCAAAACAAAACAAAGTATTGGCTTGCAGAATAAGCCGGAACAAACATATGATAGAGATTTCGTCCGAAGTTTTCGTGGTGGGGCCCACACGGGCTCGATCGTACAGCACCATCATGTACAAGGCAGTGCACATGACATACGAAGCGTCCCCGAGTCGTCATAGCCAAGGAATCTTTAAGACACTACGAGACCACTGTAAAACCAACCGTGGAAAGGCGGAACACTAGACGTCGAACCCCAATCTCATATCATGCGTCTGTCGGAAAGATATCCTAGGAGCTACTTGAATTCCCACTTATAAACTCCCAAAACTTTCTGGTTATGCAATCTGGTGTTGGGGATACAGGGGACACAAAAATATATCACCCAAACTAGCAATCCCTAGATCCAGCTGTATCCATCCGTCAACACATAACCAAGAAACCTTCGGAAATCGTGTACCTCAACCTTCGAAAAGCATCCGTTATACGAGTTATGGCAATACTCCCGAACTCTCGCCCCAGTACTGGGTGGCGTCGAGGTGATCTCACTAACAACTGCATAAAAGAGATTTCGATGTCGGCGAAACTCAGGTATTCCAGAACTGCAACGATAAAATTGTGACGACAACACCTCGGAGCTCAACTCCCCGGGACACTGCCACAACCCCTAAATGTCAGGAGGCACCAAGAACAATGTTCTCATCACAAAACCATCGGAACGATTCCAAGATACCCGTGTGATCCTAAAAAAATTAGTGAAATTTGAGGAGAGAAGAGTCAAAACTTCTACGTCAGGAGGCCTCACAAGAGCGACGAAGGGACTGAGGAGTAAAAAGAATCCTACTCTCCGATATATATAATCCTAAGACTCAAAACATTTTTGTTCTAGACTCAACAACGCTAGTGATTCGATCAAGCAGGGGCTCCTAAGTCGGGGATGGCTCTGATACCAACTTGTAATGCCCACGATGCGGCTATATCTCCCACGTGTCGAGGCACGACTTAGAGGCATAACCGCATTGGGGTTTTGTCGCAAGAAGGGTCATCTTCACACAATCCCATGTAATGAACAAGAATGGGATAACGAGAGTTGGCTTACAATCGCCACTTCACACAATACATAAATATAATTCATACATCATCCAAAAATCCACACATAGACCGACTATGGTCAAAACCAAATGAAAAAAAGATAACCCCAAATGCTACATCCCCGATCGTCCCAACTGGGCTCCACTACTGATCATCAGGAAAAGAAACATAGTAACGACCACGTTCCTCGTCGAACTCCCACTTGAGCTCGGTTGCGTCATCTGCACTGGCATCGTCGGCACCTGCAACTGTTTTGGTAGAATCTGTGAGTCACGAGGACTCTGCAATCTCACACCCGCGAGATCAAAACTATTTAAACTTATAGGAAAGGATGGTGTAATGAGGTGGAGCTGCAGCAGGCACTAAGCATATATGGTGGCTAACATACGCAAATGAGAGCGAGAAGAGAAACAACGCAATGGTCGCGAAGCTAGAAATGATCAAGAAGTGATCCTGAAACTACTTACGTTCATGCACAACAAAAACCGTGTTCACTTCTCGGACTCCGCCGAGAAGAGACCATCACGGCTACTCACACGGTTGATGTATTTTAATTGGGTCAAGTGACAAGTTCTCTACAACCGGACATTAACAAATTCCCATCTGCCTCATAACCGCGGGCACGGCTTTCGAAAGATAATACCCTGCAGGGTTGTCCCAACTTAGCCCATTATAAGCTCTCACGGTCAACGAAGGATAAACCTTCTCCCAGGAAGACCCGATCAGTCTCGGAATCCCGGTTTACAAGACATTTCGACAATGGTAAAACAAGACCAGCAAAGCCGCCCGAATGTGCCGACAAATCCCAATAGGAGCTGCACATATCTCGTTCTCAGGGCACACCGGATGAGCAGTCCGTACAACTAAAACCAGGCCTCAAGTTTCCCCGAGGTGGCACTGCAAAGGGCTCTAGTTTGGACCAGCACTCAGAGGAACACTGGCCCGGGGGTTTAAATAAAGATGACCCTCGGGCTCGCGAAAACCCAAGGGAAATGGCTTAGGTGGCAAATGGTAAAACCAAGGTTGGGCCTTGCTGAAGGAGTTTTATTCAAGGCGAACTGTCAAGGGGGTCCCATAAATCACCCAACCACGTAAGGAACACAAACTCAGGGAACATAATACCGGTATGACGGAAACTATGGCGGCAAGAGTGGAACAAAACACCAGGCATAAGGCCGAGCCTTCCACCCTTTACCAAATATATAGATGCATTAATATAATAAGAGATATTGTGATATTCCAAAATATCAATGTTCCAACATGGAACCAACTTCAACTTCACCTGCAACTAGCAACGCTATAAGAAGGGCTGAGCAAAAGCGGTAACTTAGCCAAACAACGGTTTGCTAGGATAGGATGGTTAGAGGTTTGACATGGCAATATGGGAGGCATGATATAGCAAGTGGTAGGTAGCGCAGCATGGCAATAGAACGAACAACTAGCAAAGCAAAGATAGAAGTGATTTCGAGGGTATGGTCATGTTGCCTGCAAGGTTCTCAGAGTTGTCGAAAGCTTGATCCTCGTAAGCGTACTCAACAGGTTCCTCGTTCACGAACTCGTCTCCCGGCTCTACCCATAGCAATAACACAAGCAATGGAACCACAATCAATCACGGGAAATGCAGAAACAACATGATGCAAAACATGCATGATATGCGGAATATGATATGCGATGCATATGCGTGCTCCGGAGGAAAAATGATGAACAAGGCAGTAACTTGGCAAACCAAGCATGCCACTGGAAAGATGAGATGATTTCAGTTGAAATCGATATAAAGATCACCAGAAACGGATGCACGGTTTGCAAATGGCAAGCAAAACAAAAATGACACGTATCTGTGATTAACAGCATGATAGCACTTAAAATACACCAAGTAACTATGCTACAGCACTCCAACATAGCAACAAAGCATATGGCAGTAATCTACAGAAGATTCTTGACAAAAGATGAACACTGATCTACGGCTAGATCACAATATAACAGGTTCAAACAAGCATGGCAAAAGTACAAAAGATAACAGGTTCACAGACTTGGTGAAATTACTGGACATGGCATAAACAGTATCAGGTAGCAATGTTCAGAGCAAGAAATCAACATTCTACAGGAACTTAAAATGGAAACACAAGGCATGGCATGAATCTACTAAATGCATATGAAAGAAGTCCCTTACTGACCATGAGCCAGAAAGTAGCAGAAGATATGATGGCAACCATGTAAACATAGCAAGTTTCATTAACAGGTTTCAGACTAGGCAGAAAACAGAGCATGGCAGAAACAGTATTATGAAGGCATCTATGTGAGCTTGATTCACTCACCACAAAGCAATGCATGACAAAACAAGCATACCTACAGCAAAATGGAATGTTTATGAAGCTATCCATGGCAAGAGCAAATACATAGCATGAATGGATCAACTACAATAACCTTGGCAAAATTGAATAACATGTAAACAATCTGCCAGGAACATTTTATAGCAAAAGTAGAGCAAGATTAAGACATGCTATGGCACTCCATAATTGCAAACAGAGGCATTGATGGATAGGAACTACTATATCTACAAAACATACTTACTGAACATCACCAAAAGGAGCATGGATCTCTCTGTAGCCACATGGAGACATAGCAACAAAATAACAGCAGTCACAGACTTGGCAAAATTACTAAGTCCCTGAAATCAGAAACATCACGAAGCCTAGTTTGCATGCTTGTGTTAGTCACCGCATAGATCACAAAAATACATGGCATACACCACTGTAAAGATGGCATGGCATACATCAAAACACATGTAGAGCTCATTCCATTAGATGCACACATCAAATGCAACAAAAATAACAAATCCTCATGTTCTGATAAGTAACAGCAGGTAACAGCATATAGCACTTTTGCACCAGAGATTTGGGCATCAAGATGAACTCAAATGAGCATGGCACAATGGAACAAAATGGAGATCATCTCGGGGCGAACATTTTGATATATTACACGCACGAAACAGAGCAGTATGCAGAGAGTTATGATGCGATGAAGTATGCAACAGAATATGAAAAACACGGGACTTGGAGAAATTCGAGAGGAGAGGAGAAGTCAACCTTCGGTTTGGATCTAGGGTTCGGGCCGGCTCGGGCTCGCCGGAGAAGAGGCGGCTCGCCGGAGCTGCGACGGGAGGAGGACGCCGGCGTGGAGAGGAGGGAGAGGGAGACGGCGGCGACAGGCGACGGGGACGGCCGGAGCAGGGCGCGGGCACGGGCTACGGGGCGCCGCGGGGACGCGGGCGCGGCTCTTCGGCGGCGGCGC